>NW_027411644.1:21203962-21731462 GCF_047663935.1 Musca autumnalis | reverse complement strand
GCATTTTCGGAGTTTTTTTTGTAATAAAAACCATCAACGTCCAAAAATAAAACGAACAACAAAATTGCATTTTGTGAAAATTTTTGTCACAAGTCCTGGTTGCACTTCTTTTACATATCATAACCATTCTACCGGAAATATGTTTTCATAAAATTTTAAATGCTTTGTAAGAGCGTTATGGCTCTGCGGTCGTTGTCCTGGTTTTCTTCTGGCTTAGCTTTGTCTATGGAAATTATTTTATTAGATTGTGAATTTCTATACTGACATTGTCATATGTAAGGCTTTTTTTAATAATATTCGGAATGATTGTAATTTGAAACATCTTGAAGCAAACACAATAAAATTATGTCGGATATAAAATATATTGATTTTGCATCAAGAGTTTGATTCAAAATACGTGAAATCTGTAGGCACCGCAATGCGGGGCTATACCAAATTATTGACATATAGTGCAAACAATTTTATTAAGCAAACTTGTGGTTTATAGAGGAATCGAAATATTTAATTTAGTAAAATTTGGAAGAAATTTTTGAAAAAGTTTTAGAGTTATCGTGTACACTTGACATTTTAGTATTTGTCGGCAGGGTTTTTGGAGCTGTTCTACCATTTTCTCGGGAAATATGGACTTACTCTGGAGGAAAGTTATACCGTTGTAATAGAAACCTTGAAAACTTTCTGCAAGTACACCCGAGACGAGGATTCTTAGAGCTTTCGGGCCATTTCCTCCGATAAAATTGTGTCGTCGTAAAGGGGCCACAAGGATAACCTACTGAAAAATTCAAAACGATACGAGAGGAGCTCTTAAACTATAAAAAAATATAACTCACATCTTTTAGGATATCTTCTAGCCTGAAACTTGTTTATATTTTCTTCTCATTTAAATATAAAATAAGATATTAAATTTAATATATGATATGCTTTTATATTTGTTTGGAGTAGTATATGCTTAAACCCCGTTAAATTAGAAATTATTATTAAATATGTTTATATCTTTATTTAGTTTTAAGGATTAAGTTCAGAGTTAGGTGTAGTTTAGGATAACTTTGCTTTTGTAACATAGATGGCCTTATAGGCTTGGTTACCCATTCGAAATAAATAAAAAAAATAAAAAAAAAAAAATAAAAGAACTTTAGGAGGACTTCCGTCCATATAAAACTTTAAGTAGGCCTTCTGTCCAGAGGAGATCTTTATGGGCGCGGTCTTCTAGCGATAAATTAACTTAGGAGGTCGTCTACCTATTATGTACTTACTTACTTTAGGAGAACTTCCGTCCATATAAAACTTGAAGTAGGCCTTCTGTCCAGAGGAGATCTTTATGGGCGCGGTCTTCTAGCGATAAATTACCTTAAGGAGGTCGTCTACCTATTATGTACTTACTTACCTGCCCATTACAGAACATTTGTTCCATAAGCCGAACTAAGAAAAGATCTTCAACTCTCTCTGTTTAGTGCTTCGCTTTCTGGAATACCGCGGCTTGTCATCTCTTCATCCACTTGTTTGCGCCATCTATTCTTTGGCCTGCCAATTCTGCGTGTACCACCATGCGGCCCGAATTTTTACGCCTTTTTAGCGGGTTCATCATCGCTCATTCTTATTATAAGGCCTAGCCAACGCAATCGTTGCATCTCGATACGTTTATCTATAGGGATGTCGTTGTATAGCAGATGCAGCTCGTGGTTCATACGACGTCGATATTCACCGTCAACGTAGATTGGTCCATAGATTTTTCGAAGAATTTTTCTCTCAAACACACACAAGCACTGCCTTGTCTGCTTGCGCAAGTACCCAGGCTTCTGAAGCATACATCAGCACGGGTAGTATCAGTGTTTTGTAAAGCGTAATTTTTGTTTGACGAGTTGTGGCTTTGTTTTTAAACTGCTTACTTAAGCCAAAGTAGCATCTGTTGGCCAACATTATTCTTCTTCGTATTTCACAACTGTGTTGTTTGTTGTGTTTACGGCGGTGCCGAGGTAGACGAAGTCTTTTACTACCTCATAATTATAGGAACGTCAAGAGTTGGTCCGATCTCTATGGATGCATTGTGCGTCGACACTATCAACTTGGTCTTCTCGCCCTTTACCGTTAGACCCACTTTAGCAGATTGACTTTGACTTTGACTTTTTCAAAGGTATCAGTTACTTCCTTTTCCCATCGACCTATGATGTCAATGTCATCGGCATAAGCAAGTAACATATGGCTGTTTGTATATATTGTGCCACTTCTTTTCACCTTCGCATCTCGTATAACCTTTTCCAGCAGAATGTTGAAAAGATCACACGAGAGGCCATCACCTTGTCTGAAACCTCTTTTGGGTACCAAACTCTTCGTTTCATTCCTATTTTAACTGACGATCTAGTATCAGTTAATGTCATTCTACAAAGCCGGATGAGCTCTGCAGGGATACCAAATTCAGATATGGCTTGGAATACCTTGAACGTAGGGGGCTGTCGTAGGCTGCTTTGTAATCAACAAAAAGGTGGTAAGTGTCGATCTGCATCTCTTGGGTCTTCTAAAGGTATGGCCCAATTATTTCATTGACCATAGGCTTTAGTCGTTCGCACATTATCCCTGACACTATTTTGTAGGCAATAGGGAGAAGACTTATGTCAGTATAGTAAGAGCATACAGTCTTATCTCCTTTCTTGTGGACAGGGCACAGGATGCTCAGGTTCCAATCGTCGGGTACGCGTTCTTCCTGGCAGATGGTGCTAACTAGCTGATGAATACACCGTATCAACGTGTCGCCTCCGGTTTTGAACAGCTCGGCTGGTTAGCCATCGGCTCCTGCTGACTTATTATTCTTTAGCCTACTTATTGCTGTATTTACCTCATCTTGGCTGGGCGGTATACATTCAATACCATATTCTGGGATTGGTTCTGTGGTATCTTCGCCGACTCCGCTACTATCGGATACCAACAGTTTGGAGAAATGTTCTTTCCATATCCTGAGAACACTATCTGTGTCAGTTACCAAATTGCCTTGCTCGTCTCTGCGGGTGTATGTATCTGTACCAAAGCCATCAGTTTGATGCTTCACTCCTTGGTAGAACTTTCGGACTTCATTTTGGCTCCTGTACATCTTGATTTTTTCACACTCCCGTCTTTCCATTTCTCTCTTTTTCTTGCGGAAAAGACGCTTCTGCTCTCTCCTTTTCTCCCGATACCTTTCCCATGAGCTACGCGTTGCTACTGATTGTAGAGTAGCCCTATATGCCGCATTTTTCTCTTCGGTAGCAGCACGACACTCCTGGTCATACCATGGATTCCTTGGTGGAAGTCTCTGATATCCAAGTATGCCATTGTGCTGATATGTTATCGGTACGAGGAGTGCTTTCATTAAGCAATTGGGCTAATTGAGTGGAATATGCTGTGGCCATCTGTTGTGTTTGCAGCTTACCGATGTCCATCTTCCGCGTTGTATCTGTTCGTGCTTTATTTGCAACGTTTAGACGGGTACGTACCTTTGCTGCAACAAGGTAGTGGTCCGAATCTATGTTTGCTCCTCGGAACGATCGTACATCCAAGACGCTCGATGAGTGTCTTCCATCTATCACAACATTATCAATTTTATTATTTGTTCTTTGATCTGGAGACAGCCAGGCGCCCTTATGAATATCGATGTGCTGCTAACTACCAGTTTTTTTGCAGCTTCAAAGTCTATCAGCCTCATACCATTGTCAGATGTTTTACTGTGGAGACTGAATTTCCCAACTGTTTGGCCAATGATATTCTCCTTTCCAATTTTTGCATTAAAGTCGCCTAGAAAAAATTTAATGTCATGGGCAGGGCAACGGTCATAAGTTTCTTCTAAGCGCTCGTAAAATATATCTTTGGCGTGTTCCTACTTGTCTTCAGTGTGAGCATGAGCGCAAATAAAGCTGATGTTGAAGAATTTTGCTTTTAATCGAATTGCAGCGAGTCTTTCATTCACTGGGGTGAAGCTGGAGACCAGATGTTTTAACCTTCGACCAACTACAAATCCGCAACCAAACTCATGCTTTGTGTCATGGGAGCTATAATACAGTGCGTCACCTTTAGGTGTTGTTGTGACGCCTTTCCCAATCCATCGTATTTCCTTTATGGCAGTAATGTCGGCCTTGTACTTTTCAAGTACATCTGCCAATGCGTAAACTGCACCTTATCTATAAAGAGTGCGAACATTCCAGGTGCAGATTCGCAGATCATGGTCCTTAAAACGTTTGCGGGGTCCGTCAACTTTAGAGGGGTTTGTTTTTCTTTTCTTTCGTTTTTTCATAGTAGGCTGCTTTTTCTAGGGGAGGGTTACTAACTCGACGCCCAAACCACCACCTATTATGTAGAGGGTTCTATTATTAGAAGAGGTTTAGGAGGTTTTTACCCTCTTCTGTCCAACAAAGACATTCAGGAGGTCTTCTATAAATAGAAGACATTTAAAAGTATTCTATCCGTAGAAGACCTTTAAAAGGTGTTCTATCCGGCTTTTAAAAGGTCTTCTATCCATTGAAGAAATTTAGGAGGTCTTGTATCCACATAAGACCTTTAGGAGGTCTTCTGTCCATAAAACACCTTTGTAAGTTTTCCATACATAGGAGGCTTTTGTAGGTCTTAATCCACAGAAGAACATTAAGAGGTCCATAGAAGAAATTTGGGAGATCTTCTATCCATAGAAGACCTTTGTGTGGTGTTCTTTCAACAAAAGTTCTTTAGGAGATCTTTATCCATAGAAGACCATTAAAAGGTCTTCTATCCATGAAAGACCTTTAGAAGTCTTTTATCCATAGAAATCTTTTATAAATTATTCTATCTATAGAAGGCCTTTTATGGGTTTTCATCAATGGGGAGTTTTAGGAAGTCTTCTATTAATGGAAGGCCTTTATGAGGACTTTTAAGAGATCTTCTTTCTATTGAAGACCTTTAGGATGTCTTCCATCCATAGAAGACTATAATCTTTAATCCTTGAGAGAAATTTAAGAGGTCTTCTTACCATAGAAGACCTTCAGGAGGTCTCCTATCCATAGAAATCTTTTAGAAATTATTCCATCTATAGAAGGCCTTTAATGGGTTTTCATCAATAGGGACCTTTAGGAAGTCTTCTATTAATGGTAGGCCTTTATGAGGACTTTTTAGAGGTCTTCTTTCTATAGAAGACCTTTAAGATGTCTTCTATCCATAGACGACTATTAGGAGCCCTTCAATCCATGAGAGAACTTTAAGAGGTCTTCTTTCCATAGAAGACCTTCAGCAGGTCTCCTATCCATAGAATACCTTTAAGAGGTCGTCGGTCCATGGAAGACCTTTAGGAAGTCCATTAAGATTTTTAGAAGTGTTCTATCTACAGAAGATCTTTAGGAGGTGTCCTATGGATAGAAGATTTTTAGGGGGTTTTCCATCATTGTCCTCTAATGATGGAAAACTCCCTAAGTCTTCTATCAATGGAAGACTTTTGAGACCCTGAAACCCCTAATAAAAATATGTTGACTATTCGAAAACTGGAACTGAGGACTCTCCCTCTCCTTGCCCCTGGCCAACAATACAAAATTAACATCAAAATTGTGGTTCAAAGTATGCCAGCTCCTAGCAAAAACTCATAAAACTTGACTGCATGGACGAATCATTAATTTTTATCCTTACAACTTTTGTGAAAGGACATGCCATTAAAATTATCCGTTGAGACATTTCTTGCATTAAATCAACTAATGCGATGTGAGCAAATAAGAAAATGTCGACACACCCTCCTGATGATTGGCACACAAGGACACAAATTGAAAGCGGACCACTTATGCATGCTAATATCTTAACTGACAACAAACTGCCAAGGATACATTCGTATACTGAGAATGGCCGGTGTACAAAAAAAAAATAGAAAACCAGTTGAGATATACAATTGTTTGCAAGCAATTTAGCCTTACCCATTCTATCCCATCTCCATGCCAAAGATTTGTTTTTTTTTTCTTTTTTAAATATAATTTATTAAAGAACTACTTTGCCGTAGAGCCGCAGTGGATTTAGTTGGACTTGATGTTGTCCAACAAACTAGGCTACATGTTTTGCAACTTGTTATACTTTTAGAGACTTGACTGAGTCATCGTCAAGCTTGTCGTTGTCTGTGTCTGGTCATTTGTCCTACTCTCTCCCTATCCATCTGTCTGTCTGTTTCACTTAAATCAAGATGACTTTAAAATGAGTTACATTAACATTTCCATTTTGGTTATTTCTTCTTCATCTTCTGTTCCTCAGCTTGTTTTAGTTGAGATAGATAGATGAGTTAAGTGCCACGGGAAATATTTTTGTTGTTATCCAAGGCAAGAAATGAGCTAGGGAACTAATAGCAAAGAAGCAAACTGTCATGCCTTGCCTTTCAATAAACAACAACAGGCATCTATCAAGTTTAGCTGAAAATAAAAACAAAACACCAACATCTTCGATGCTGTTCACCCAGGAAATTAAGTGGAACAAGCAGCAGCCAAACTAGAAGCAAAGAACATTTGTTGCCAGTTGCCTTGGTAACATCATGCATTAGAGCAAGAGAGAGCATAAAACAAGCGGAAACATTGTGCAAATTCAATGAGAAAATGGCCAGCAACAACAACAACAACACCACCATTAAGCATTTTAAATGATGACCCAACAACAACAGCAACATCTACCAAGAAGAACCTCTGTAGAATGTGCAAAAGAAGACTTAAGAGAATTTCTATTTAACTTTCAAGTCAATGCTCATTAAAAATTAAAATCACTTTTTCGTAAAATGTCAACACAAATTGCTGCTTATTTATCACTGTTGTTATTTTTGTTGTTGTTGCTCGGAAGCAAACAAACAAAATTAAGAAATCAAGAGAGGCGGTGGCATTTCTCTTCTCAGTTACAATATAATGGGCAGCTGTCAGAGACAGCGGGAAATTGGAATAATAACTAGGTTGGAAGGGGATTGGTTTGGGTATTCTAGGGACTCTAAGACCACAAATGACTAATCACGGTGCGCATTAACTAACTATAAATGAAAAAGTGCTTTCAGCTGGGGAGTTGTTACGAATGCTCTTGAATCAAATTTAACTGGAAGGTGCTTACACCTGGGAACTTTTTGCGGATTCTGAAACTATAATGTTCATAGATGAGAAAAATAAAAAAAACGAAAAAAATCGAAGGAGGGATTTTTAAATAAATTGAGGTCCAAGGCCATATTTTTAGTGTCCTTAGGGTTTTGCTTTAAAACGGCAAGTCCTATCGACATGGGACTAGAGAAAATGTTGTAGCTTTATTAAGTTTTCCTAGGTATTACCTTTTTTGAGATATAGAAGTTCCAATAGACCTTGAAGTCCCTCGAGATATACAGAAGGCCTCAATAAAGCTCAAAGAGTAGACCTCAAAGTTCTTTAAGGTACACAGAAGCTCTGCTAGGCCTTCAGATGACCTCAGAGGGATTCTAGGTATAAATAAGCTCTCAAAAACTTCCTAGGTACACAGAAGATCTCAAAGGTATTCTAAGTACACGGAGTGTCTCCCAGCCATTTGGAAGACCTCAAGATTATTCCAGGTGCATAGAATACCTCTAAAGTCTTCTAAGTATAATGAAGAACTCAATGGTCTTCTAGTTGCACGAAACACCTCACAGTTCTTCTAGGTAGACAAAACATTTCGAAGGTTTGTTAGCTACATCTCAAAGGTCATCATAGTGTCTGATGTCTTCAGACGTATTCCAGTTATCTGGAAAACCTTAAGGGTCTCCTAGAAATGTGGAGGACCTCAACGACCTTCCAGGTATTTGGAAGACTGTCATGATCTTCTGGGTGTATATAGAAGTGCCCCAAGACCTTTTAGGTATATGGAAATCCTTAAACGTCTTCTGGATATATTTCAGACCTCTTTTGGAAGTTCGCAAAGGTATGGTGGGCATACCGAACATGTCAAAGGTATATATAAGTCCTAGGTTTATATAAGACCTTTTAGTTATGAAGAAGACCTCAAAGGTCTTCTAAATATGAAGCAGACCTTCTGGGTATATCGCAGTCCGCAAAGCTCTTTTATGTAAACAGAATACCTTAAAGATCTTCTGGTTTAATTGAAGGCCTCAAGATGACATAAAGATGTTCAAAGTATTGGGAAGACCTCAAAAGTCTTGTTGGAATATAGAAGGGTCTTTTAGGTATGAAGCAGACTTCAAAAGTCTTCTGGGTTTGTAGAACCTTCAAAGGCCCTCTAGGTATAAGAACACCTCACAGTTTTTCTGTGTACAAAGAAGATCTCAAAAGGTCTTCTGGATATATTGAAGACATCAAAGTTCTTCAGTGTATGTAAAAGCCCTTAGAAGTCCTCTGGGTTTGTAGAACTTTCAAAGGCCGTCTAGGTATATATAAGACCTCACAGTTCTTCTGTGTACAATGAAGACCTCAAAAGGTCTTCTGGGTATATTGAAGACATCTAAGTTCTTCAGTGTATGTAGAAGCCCTTAGAAGTCTTCTGGGTATATTAAAGACTTTAAAGGTCTTCTAGAGATATTGAAGACCTCATGGCTATATCGAAGTCCTCAAAGGTTCTGTAGGAATAAAAAAGAGCTCATAATTCTTCTAGATATACCCAACTGACCTCAAAAGTCTTCAGTGTATGTAGAAGTCTACAGCGTATATTAAAGACCTCAAAGGTCTTCTGGGTATATTGGAGATCTCCAAGGTCTTCTTGGTATGTGGACGACCTCAAAGGTCTTCTGAGTATATTGAATATTCGAAAAGTATAATAGGTATGTAGAAGTTTTCAAAATATAAATGACCTCAAAGGATTTCTAGGTATATTGAGGACCTATAAGCTCTTCTGCATACATTAAAGGCCTCAAAGGCCTTCGGCATATAAAAGTCCGTAACGGATTTCTAAATTTATAAGAGACCACAAACGTCTTCTGGGTATATAGAAGTCCTGTCGAGGTCTCGTAGGACTTCAAGGTAAATAAAAACTGTAAGGATAATGCCAGAGCTCTCAAAGGTCTATAGAAGGCCCGTAAGGTCATCAGTCAAAATAATGCTTTTAGACCCCAAGCATGTTTGGAAGAAATCCATTTCAGACAATCTGGAGTCGATTTAGCTATGTCCGTACGTATGTCCTATTCAGTCCACATTTGGGCCCTCGTAACATTTTGTCTAGACTTAGTTCAAGTTCGAAGATGTGCCATATCGGTCCACTACCTTGAGTGCCTCCCCCACTAAAGTTCAAAATTTTAGGCAGAGATGGGAGTAGCCGATTTGATCCAAACACTGCACATCGTAATCTTTCTATCAGACATAGATAAGTTTCCAATATGGACTTTATCGATCCACTCCGTTGAGCACCTCCCAGAGAGAATTTTAAAAATGTTCGGAAAATTCAGTTTAATACCTGCTCTCGAATCGTGTTGATTTTTTTACAACAGGTTGTTCTCGGAGCCCTTGCTGCGACGTTATAAGTTTTTTTTTAGGGGCAAGTCGATACTTCCTGAGCAAATGGTCATAGAGGTGTAAAAAATGCTTACGCCCACCATTATGGACCAAAAGCTTTAAGTTATACGGTGACTAACTGGAATGATTGGAGGGTGCGATATCTCTATAATGGAATGCTAAGCTCAACTTCCAAATTGGACTATGTAGGTCCATTTCTTCAAGTTTTTTAGCTGTTATTTTCATCCAAAAATGCCAACAAAATGCTACAAATTATTTAAATTCTTAATTTTTTGGGGAAAATGATTTTGGTTGTGTAGCGGATACTCGACTCGAGGGTATAACACTGCCGACCGTCATTTTTGATATTTACACCTGTTTGCTCAGAAAAAACTGTGTTTTGTGTTTATGTATGTATAGTCTTTTTCTGAACAAAAACAAGGCAAATGCACAAAATGATTAGTTGTCAATAAGAGCAGCTCCTAAAATTTTCTGAGCAACATTTTTGCAAAACATTTCGAAGCTGAAAAACGTCATCTTGTGGTACTTTTATAGCGGCTCTTAAAATAGAGGACGAAAAGGACATTGAAGGAAGCTAGTTAGAAGTTCGAAGTGCTCTACGAAAATAATCCTCATTCGATTTGCCTGCAGATATGTCATTTCAAAAATAAGCTAAATCAACAGTGGACAAAAAAATAACGCCAATTCCTGATGGCTTACAGGGTCTCTAGCAAAAACTTCGAGGAAGTTCGACTCACGGCGTATCTGTCCTTCGGGGTTCTTAATATACTCACCAAGGACTTTCATCTGCAAACGGAATTATCTCTGCACCAAAATTTGTGTTCACAGTGTAATAATTTTCTTCTTCATATTTATGATTTATTTTAATTTAGTATAAGTGTTTTGTAAAGCGTTATTTTTATTTGACGAGATGTGGCTTTGTTTTTAAAGTGACCGTTTACCGCCAAACCCACTTTAGCAGATTCTCATTCGACCTTCATAAAGGTATCGGTTACTTATTTTACTGATCGTCCCATGATGTCTATATCATCAGCATAAGCAATTGGTGTAGATTGTGCCACTTCTTTTGACATTTGCCTCTCGTATAACCTTTTCTAGCAGGCTGTTGAAAAGATCACACGAAAGACTGTCTCCTTGCCTGAAACCTCTTTTGATACAAAACTCTTCGGAGAGGTTCTTTCCTATTTTAACTGAAGATCTTGTGTCAGTCAGAGTCATTTTACAAAGCCGTATGAACTTTGCGGGGATACCAAAGTTAGACATGCCTTGTAATACCTTTGATCGTATCGGGCTGTCGAAGGCTGCTTAATAATCGAAAAAAGTGGTAGGTGTCGATCTGCATCTCTTGGGCCTTGTCCATGATTTGCCGTAGGGTAAATATCTGGTCAATGGTGGACTTGCCAGGTCTAAAGCCTCATTGGTATGGTCCATTATTTCGTTGACCATGGGCTTTAGTCGTTCGCACAATATCCCTGACACTATCTTGTAGGCGATAGGGAGAAGACTTATGCCCCTATAGTTGGAGCATAAAGTCTTATCTCCTTTCTTATGGACGGGACACAGGATGCTCAGGTTCCAATCGTCGGTTACGCGTTCTTCCTGCCAGATGGTGCTAACTAGCTGATGCGTATACCTTATCAGCGTGTCGCCTCCGGTTTTAAACAGCTCGGCTCGTAGGCCATCAGCTCCTGCTGCCTTATTACTCTTCAGCCGGTTTATTGCTGTCTTTACCTCATCTTGGCCGGGTGGTATACATTCAATACCATCTTCTGGGATTGGATCTGTGGTATCTTCGTCGACTTCGCTGGATACCAGTTACCAAATTACCTTGTATCAGTTACCAAATTACCTTGCTGGTCTCTACAGGAGGACGTACCAAAGCCGTCAGTTTGATGCTTCACTCTTTGGTAGAGTTATCGGACTTCATTCTGTCACCTGTACATCTCGATTTGTTCACACTCCCGCTTTTCCCTGTCTCTCTTTTTCCTGCGGAATAGACGTTTATCCTCTCTACGCGTTGCTACGGATTATAAAGTAGCCTTATATGCCGCATTTTTCTCTTCGGTAACAGCACGACACTCCTGGTCATACCATGGATTCCTTGGTGGAGGTCTCTGGTATCAAAGTACTGATTTTGCGGCTGTTTGCATGGAGTGGGCAATGTTTTGCATTGTCCTGATATGTTATCGGGACGAGGAGTACTTTGATTAAGCAGTTGGGCCAGTTGAGTGGAATATGCTGTGGCTATCTGTTGTGATTGCAGGTTACCGATGTCCAACTTCGGTGTTGTGTCTGTTCGCACTTTGTTTGCTACCTTTAATCTGGTACGTACCTTTGCTGCAACAAGGAAGTGATCCGAGTCTATGTTTGCTCCTCGGAAGGAACGCACATCCAACACGCTTGATGCATGTCTTCCATCTATAACAACGTGATCAATTTGATTTCTTGTTCTTTGATCTGGCGACAGCCAGGTGCCCTTATGAATATCGAGATGCTTAAATCTGGTACTGCTAACTACCATGTTTTTTTGCAGCTGCAAAGTCTATCAGCCTCATACCATTGTCAGATGTTTCACTGTGGAGACTGAATTTCCCGACTGTTGGGCCAAAGATATTCTCCTTTCCAAGAATAATTTTAATGTCATGGGCAGGGCAACGGTCATATGTTTCTAAGCGCTCGTAAAATATATCTTTGGATTGTTCGTCCTTTTCTTAAGTGGGAGCATGAGCGCAAATAAAGCTGATATTGAAGAATTTTGCTTTTAATCGAATTACAGTGAGTCTTTCATTCACTGGGATGAAGCTGGAGACCAGATGTTTTTACCTCCGACCAACTACAAATCCGCAACCAAACTCATGCTTTATGTCATGACAGCTAGGTGTTGTTGTGACGCCTTTCCCGTTCCATCGTATTTCCTGTATGGAAGTAATGTCGGCCTTGTACTTTTCAAGTACATCTGCCAATGCGTAAGCTGCACCTTTTCTATAAAGAGTCCGAACATTCCAGGTGCAGATTTGCAGACCATGGCCCTTAAAATGTTTGCGGGGGTCGTCAACTGTTGAGGGATTTGTTTTTCTTTTCTTTCGTTTTTTCATAGTAGGCTGGTTTTTCTAGGGGAGGGTTACTAACCCGACGCCCAAACCCAAGTTTTTAACGTTCTTATGGGTGAACGCGCGGCACATGTTAGCTCACTACCTTTAACGGGTGTTAAAGGCAGTTCCCCAGGTGACACCACGGAGAAGTCAGTGTCCAATTGAGATGAAAGAGGTACCAAGATAAATCCTGGGCTTTGCCATGTTAAAGCCGGTCAGGACCGTTCCTTGGTATCTTCCCTCCCCTACGTCACTAAAAAGTTAAAAATAAAAAATAATTAAAACAAGTAAAAAAGTATCAGTCGGCTTGGCCGACAGAGATATGCCCTCAGCCTGTGTATATTGAAACAATTTTTTTTTCCAAAAAACCTATGTATTTAGAGGGTTTTAAAAATTTTGGGCGTATGAAACGACAAAAATGTTGATTAGGATTTAAGAGCAAAAGTTTTGCAGAGGAAATGCTTAAAGGAATGGATCGACATTGGCCATTATGGAAGTGGATCTCCAGCCACTACATATGGTGCCATATGGGGTTTTTACACCCTTCGGGCTGTTTGCTCAAGAAGTGTGGATTTGCCCCCTGAAAAAAACTTTAACATTCGTAATTGAGGCAACGAATGCAAGATGGTTCAACAAAAATCAAATTGATTCGATAGCAGGTCTTAAAGTGAACTTATCCGAAATTTTATTTGGGAGGATGTGGATGAAGTGGACAAATATAGTCCATATTTGAACCTGATCTTTATCTGGTAGATATATTAGGATGTGTAATGTATGGACCAATTCGGCCACTCCCTTCAAAATTTACCGTACGAAAAATGTTTCCGAACATTTTTGAGGTATCTGAAGGAGTGGACCAATATGGCTTATCTTCGAACTTAAACTATGTTTGGACAAAATATTACTAAGACCAAATGTTGGACCCAATCGGCAGATCCGTTCGAGACTTATCTTTCGCTCCAACCACCTCACACGGTGTAATAGGGGTGCAACTTTCAGGCAATTTTCTCAGGAAGTATGGACTTGCCCCTGATGAAACTTGTAAAGTCGAATGGGGGGCAGTAAATACAAGTTGCTAAGATAAAAATCAAAGCGATTCGAGAGATGGTCCTAAACTGAACTTATCCGAAATTTTTTGTGGGAGGTACCCGAAGGAGTGGACCGATTGAATCCATATTGGAACCTCATCTTAGTCTGGTAGACATTTCACGAGTTGCAAATTATGAACCAAATCGGTTGCTGCCTTCAAGAGTTATCGTACGTACAAATTTTCCGAACATTTTCGAACTTTTGTGGGGGAGGTACCGGAAGGAGTGGACCGATATAACCCATCTTCGAACCTAAACTAAGTTTAAGTAAAATATTACGAAAGCCAACATTTGAACCGAATCGGTTTATCCGTTCGAGAGTTATCGCGCGCTCCAGCCAGCCAGACAGAAAGACAGACAGACGGACGGACATTGCTCAATCGACTCCAAATTGTCTGAAACACATTTCGTCCAAACATACTTGGGGTCTAAAACCATTATTTCGATGAGGCACATTTTGCCCGCATGAAAGTGTATATACCCTCGTTAGCATAAATGCTGAGGGTATAAAAATTAAGTTACAGTGTTTTATTTGTAAATGCACTTAAAATTAGAAAATATTTTTTTATGATGGAATCTATCAAATAAAACGCTTGCCTTTTAATATTGTTACAATTTTTTATTCAAATGCAAGCGTTTTATTTGAGAGATTCCATCATGAAAAATTATTTTCTAGTTTTAAGTGCATTTATAAATAAAACACAGTAACTTAATTTTTTTTAATAATTTGCTATTGTTATATATTTTTTAATTTTTCAATATTATTGAAACAAATTTATAAATAGCATTTTAAAATTGTCATTGAAAAATAAACAAAACAAACCTAATTCAATTAAACGACATAAAATAAAATTTAACAAATCCTAAAATTCTTCTCTAATTACATGCTTTGTATAAAAGAATATTCTTATTTTTAAATATCAATTTATTTTATGATCTTAAACTAGCAATAAACCATTTTTCTAAGATATAACATAAGTATATTCGTTTTTGGATAAAAACAATTAAATTTCAATTCAGTCAAAATCTTAGGTAGCATCAACATATGCATGCCCACCCTCACACACACATTGCTTCACACAGGAAGCATTAAGACAATAGCATAAATTACAGTTAACAACAATAAAACCGGACTTCTTGTAATCATATCAGAAATCCTTAGCTTTTAAAGCAAATTTAAGTCAACACTTTTCTCGTACAACTCTGTGTGTTGGTTGTGGATGGCTTGCATGTGTATGTGGGTGTATGTATGTATTGAAAAATAGTTTTCCCCGTATTCTCTTGGTCATGTGAACAAATTAGTATTGAAATAACATTTTTAAATATTTTATAAAAATATTCTGTTTGTCTATCTCACTTTCTCTGCGCCTTTGCTAACTAAATGCACTTTTAATAGACATTCGTTTGTGTGAGAACTTAAGGAAATGTTAAATAATTTATTTATGCTCAAAATAGCACCTTCTTGCTTCGTTGTCTTTCTCGTCTTCTTCTTAATTTTCTGTTGAGAAATAAAGCCATAGAAACGTTTGTGTCTAGCAACACCATCAACAAAGTATAGACATGAATACAAAATATGTTCGCACAGAACGTGTCTAAAATATGTTAGGACACCTAGATAGAGGGGTGAACAAATAGTACACGTTCAAAGAAATTTGAGTGTGTGTGTGTGGGTGTTTTTGAATGTTTTATGTATATGAATATGCAAATAAAAATACGGCAAAAGAGAAAAAATAGAGTGTTAAGACATTCATGAGATAAACGTATGCATTATGACCAAAGTGAAAAGATTATACTTTTGCTTGAAAAGCTTCAAACGACGACGAAAAGAAAAAAAAAACATAAGCATTAACCCCCTTAATATATGCAAAGATTTTAAATTGAAACAAAACTACGACACCAACAACAGTTTAGTATTGAGCATACTTAAGCTTGTGTTCAGTAACGAACCAAATCTTTTGCTGGGAATATTTTACTGAAAATTGTGGGGCAGTGGAACTTGAGATACGTAATTTACTTTACATATGAGAGGCCATGAGAACAATAATCTTGAAATTTTGAAAATATTTAAAGGCTTAAATATTTGCTGGAATTTAGATGACAATTTGTAATTTCAATATTTCAACATAAGCAATTAATTTTCAAGACACAACACATTGTTAGCAAATTCCTAAATTTGTTTTGTTTCACGTGTCAAATCAAACGAGAACAAACTTTTTATACCACACAAAACTATTTGGAAAAACCACGAAACTTTCTCCCGAATGCTATACCAAAGACAAACTTAATATGGCGGAGCATAAAGTTACTAAGATCTGCTCTTCAACAAAAAATACAAGAAAAGTTATTGGCAGTTAACAATCAATCACTTGGCAATTGGTTTGCGAAGTGTTCGTTTGTAATGAGCAAGTAGTGTCAAAAGCAAAACGAGCTACACACATATATATATGTGTAACACATATGAACTCATTTCGACTACATCTCCCCATCATTCATTATAAATACCACACACATGAAAACTCATTCCAAAACTTTTTCTTGTTTCGCTATTTACAGAACAATGCAAGTTTTAGAAAGTCTTTAATGCGTAAAACATTGTTGTTGTTCTTCTAAACTCAGCGATGCCAAGATCCGTTGCCATATTTTGTTATTTTCACTAAACATGCTTTTATTTGAACTTCCGCTGTGCCTTTACATGACATGATTATAAATAGATATTGATTGTTTTTCATGCCACGGATGAAGGAAGGGACGGGTAGGAAGAAAAAGTTGGGGGGTGCCAATATGTACACGGCATCCATAATTGAAAGGACATTGATTCCGCATGCCAACAGCATTCTTTGGAAAATACAAATTTGTTCAATAGCCAGGATGTTTATTCGAATAATGATGATAAGGATGAAGCTATACAAATACATTGTAATGCTAATTAAATAATGTTGTATGCCAACTCATGTTATTACACTCACACATACATATAAATTTGCTTTCTGGTGCAGGGGCTAAAGGTTGATTGGAATAATGCGTAACGTTTTATTGAAGGCATATGTTTTCCGTAAAAAATTTAATTTTAAAAGCATTAAGCATACCCTATGTGTGTACATATACATATGTGTAAAGAGGGATTGATGGATGGATAATAGGAGGGAGTTTTAGCTAACGGAAAGTTCAAATAATTGACATGAAGAATTTAACTTTTACGTCAGTAATTTGAAAAAATAAATAAATAAACAAATACACGAATTTCGAAGAAAATATTATTTAAAAATACAGGAATTTTGAGAAAAATCTTTAAAAAGTTCGGTAATTTTGAAACAAATATCTTTTAAAAAAATAAAGGATTTTTTTAAAATATGTTTTAAAATGTCACGAATTATACTTAAAAAATCAACGAATCTTTGAAAAAAATCTAAATAATATACGAGTTTTGAAATATCTTCTTAAAAAATCCATAAATTTAAAAAAAAAATTCTTAAAAACTCTACGGATTTTTAAGAATATGTTTTGAAAAATCCAAGACTTTTTAAAAAAAAAATATTAAAAAGTCAAAAATCAAGCAAATCATTTAAAAAAATATACTTTAAAAATTCCTCAGACTTTTTAAGAAATATTGTTTAAGAAATCCACGAATTTTTAAAAAAATATTCTTTAAAATTTCACCAATTTTTAAAAAAATATTCAATATTCTATTCTGAAACATTCACAAATTTTGAAACACTTCTCTTTGAAAAAAAAAAGTTTTGAATTAAATAAAATATTCATTAAAAAACACAAATTTAAAAAGAAAATAAAAAATGTTCTTTAAAACATTTTCAAATTTTGAATAACTACTGCATGGAAAAACCGCGAATTAAAAAATTAATAATATAAATTAAAAATCTATGAATTAAAAAAAATTAAAAATATTCATAAAAAAGTTTGAACAAAAATTAACTTTTAACAATCTATGAATATAAAACAATTTAAATAATATTCTTTTAAAATCTAAGAAATAAAAAAATAAAATTTTTCTTTAAAAAATCTTTGAATTAAAAAAAAAAAATTAAAAATTTATGACATGTTGCAAAATATTTTGATTTTGGTGTTTCTTTGGAAAAGCCGAAAAGTGAGTGTGATTCTCATTCATATGAGAATACTAGACACTTAAAGAGTTCGGTTTTTCGCTAAAAAGGCATCATTTCAAAAACTGAGAAGCCAATTGATAATTCCCTTCGCCGGGATGAAATCATGATATTGGTAGCGATCAGTAAAATTTTGCAACACTGTCAGTTCGTTTTAAAAAATATTACTCTCTGTAATAGAGGGTAATAAATGAAGTTGAGCCAATGGGGGAATACTCCACTCAAGCAATCGAAAATGAGATTGAATCTTCAACAATAAACAAAACAATTTATGTTTAAAAAATCCAACAAATTTGAAAAAAAGAAACCTTATTTAAAAAAAATAACGAACTTTGAAAAAATTCTTTAGAAAATTCACGAAGTTTAAAGAAAAGGTCTTAAAAAAATTCACGAATTTTAAAGAAAATTCCTTCAAAAAATTCGCGGCTTATGAAAAACAAATTAAAGAAAAAAGAACGAATTTTGAAAAAATTCTTTACAAAATCCACGAATTTAAAAAAAAAATATCTTTGAATTTTGAAAAAAAATCTTTAATATATCCACAATTTTGAAAAAATAATCTATAAAAATCCATGAATTAAAAACATATTATTAAATAACACGAATTTTAAAAATATATATTCTTTAAAAAATCCACGAATTTTGAAGCCAATATTCATTAAAAATCATGAATTTTGAAATATATATTCCTAAAAATGCACCAATTTTTAATAAATATTCTTTATAAAAGCCAATTTAAAAATAAAATTATTTAAAAAATCGTACAATTTAACAAAATGTTATTTAAAAATCCATGAATTTGAAGAAAAAATTCGCTAACTAAAACAAAAAATCTTTAACAAAGCGCAAAAAAGCGTTTGTCATGAAGAAATACAATTCAACGGCCAAATTTCCGTTATTTTGCATTTACATTTGAAAAACTAAAAGTTCTAGGAGAAAGAAGCCATTCCACAGTCGATATGTCTCAAGAGCTGCCCAACTAACAGCGAAACCGCTCACTGTGTGGGTTCGAGTCCTTGGCTTTCCTTTTTCACTTGCAAAAATTTCGATCATCAAGCTTAACTCTAAAATGAGAAAATTTATAAAAATCATTAAAAATGATCTTCGCCCAAACAGGCAAAATTTCAAAAAATAAAAAGCAACAAATATTTTTTTAAAAATTCGCGAAATTAAAAAATTCACGAATTAAAAAAACTATTCTTTAAAACCTCCACGAATTCAAAAAATATTCTTTAAAAAAAATCCACAAATTAAAAAGTCTAAGAAAACAAATTTTAAAAGTCCACGAATTAAAAAATTTATATATAGAAATCCAAGAATTTAAAAAAATGCTCTTCAAAAAATCCCTGAATTTAAAAAATATTCTTTAAAAATCCACAAATTAAAAAAAAAAAAGATTTTTAATATATCCACAAATTAAAAAAAAAAATATTCTTTATCAACGAATTTTTAATAAATATTCTTTAAAAATCGACGAATTTATTAAAATGTTTTTTATAAAATCCACGAATTTTTAAAAGAAATATTCTTCAAAAATTCGAGGATTTTATAAATACTATTTTATTATTTTATTTTATTATTGGGTGCCACCGTGGTGCAATAGTATGCACACCCGCCTTGCACACATAAGGACGTGGGTTCGATTCCCCGGCCAGGCAATATCAAAACACTTTTCAACGGTGGCAAAATACCCCTCAGTAATGTTGGCGACATTTCCTGAGTATTTCAGCCATGTAAAACTTCTCTACAAAAGTGGTGTCTTAGACACGCCGTTCGGACTCGGTGATAAACAGTAAATAAACATCATTGAGCTAATATGAATCGGGGTGCACTCATTGGTATGAGAGAAGTCTCCCTTGTCCCTTATGGGATGTTTGTGGAACAATTATTATTTAATTAAATTCGTCAATTTTTTTTAAGAATATTTAAAGAATATTTTTTCATCGTGAATATTTTAAATTGTATATTTTTAATTCGATGATTTTTTTAAAGATTTTTTTTTTTAAATTAGTAGACATTTTGAAGAACATTTTTTAAGTTTGTGGATATTTTATATAATATTTTTCTTTAATTTTATAAAGAATATATTATTAAATTCGTCGATTTTTAAAGAATATTTTTTTTAAAAATTCGAGGACATTTTAAAATTTTTTTTTAATTTATTTATGCTCATGCAAAAACCTAGCCGATAGGGCCATGATCGGTTCCAGAAACACTATACATTTACTACTCTCATGGATATTTAAACGATTATTTTTTAATTCGAGGATTTTTTAAAGAATATTTTTTAAATTCGTGGATATTTTGAAGAATACTTTTTAAGTTGGTGGATTTTTTAAGGGTTATTTTTTTTAATTCGTGAATTTTTAAGGATTATTTTTTTAATTTGTGGATTTTTTAGGTTTTTTTTTAATTCGTGCGTTTTTTAATTTTCTTTTTAAATTCGTGGCTTTTTTAAACTCGCGGATTTTTAAAAGAATATTTTTTTTAATTCGTGGATGTTTTAAAAAATATTTTTTTGTTTAAATTCGTGGATTGTTTAAAGAATGTTTTTAGTTTTTAAATTTACAGATTTTTTAAAGAATATTTGTTTTTAAATTCATGGTTTTGTTTGAATTCGTGAACTTTTTAGAAAATACTTCTCCATATTGTTTGATTTTTTAAACAATATTTTATTAAATTCTTTGATTTCTTAAAAAATGTTAGTTTTAGATTGGAGGATTTTTCAAAAAAAAAATAGTTTTTTAAAAATTCGTGGACATTTAAGGAATATTTTTTTCAAAATTCTTGAGTTTTGATGAATATTTTGTTTAAATCAGGGTTTCGGAGTCGAGGTATTTTTGGCTCGACTCCGACTCCGACTCCAGACCAGTTTTTTTTCACGACTCCGGCTCCGACTCCGACTCCGGGTCGACTCCGAGAGTGAATTCCTATACCACTAAAAATGAATAAAATGTGCACACATTTTTAACTTTTTCCTATATTTTGGCCTATATAGGCTAATGAGCTAATTTTTCCTTGCATATTCATTTGAAATGGAATTCGTTCGAATACATTCGAACATATCAATATTTTTTCTGCCGAATCTTACATTGAAAATAGCAATTTAGAAAGTTTTTTTTTTTTGAAAATTTTGCATTTTTAGGAGAAGATCATTTTTAGTATTCATTTTTAATTAAATTCTCGTTGGAAATCGAGCTTAATGATCAATAATGCATCTGAAAAAGGAAAGCCGACGACTCGTAAGTTTTTGTCGGTTTTTCCTTTTTTGCACGAGTATATTCTGGACGGAATTCTTGCGCGTGAGAAAATCTTTAAGCTTTCAAAATATGTGAAAATGAAGGGGCAAGGACTACATGCAATAAAAATTATAAGCAAATCAAACTGGATCTAACCCAACATTTTAGTGCGCTTAGCCTTAAAAGGAGAACCCCAGTTGTAAAGCTCAATAAAAACCATTTTTCATGTTTTTTTCCGAGAAAACTACGTAACTTTTTGCGTCATCTGAAAGCGAAAAATATTGCGAAGTTTTTAGACCGTCTACGAAACCCTGTTTTCATTAAAGCATTTTGCGGTGCCAACCAACTCTACCTCGAAAACTGATAAACCAATTGTCATATATTTTGGTGGCCGATTTCGAGAAAAACACAGTTTATTTGCTGCATACAAAATAAAATAAATTGTTCCAATCCAACGCTTATACTATGGCAATATTGTTCCGATCGACTTAAAAATTTGATCACATATTCTATGCTATGCTATTTATACTAAAATTCAGCGCTCACATTTTGAACTTTGGTGTGGAGTGGATAATTTTATTGAAATATGTTTTCTGGAACTGAAAAATTAGCACACGAAAAAATTAGCATAAAAATATTCTACAAAAATGTTGCTTGGAAAATGTTATGTAGGGTCGGTCCACTAAGACAAGAAATCGATATTGTCATGTTTCCATTGTCCTTTGTCACTTTTACCCGATGCTTTCTCATGAAAACGCTATGGTTATGTATTTCATTGAATTTCGTATATGAGGAAAAGTCAAAATTTTTTAGTTTCCATGAAGCCAAGGTTTGCACTATTATAATACGCGAACTATTGTAGTTTACCAGTAACTATGACTATTGCTGGATTAATTTAGATGTTTTTGTACAAAGCTCAAACATTTAGCAAAAAAATTTAATTTACGTGGTAGTTACGACCGCGTAAAGGAAAAAACATAGGTAAAAACACGTTGAAGCTAAACAGGTTTTTTACATTGCTATTCGATTTCTGATTAAACCATTCAAATGACGGACATCTGTCCAAAGTAAAAGTAGGAGAATACAAAATGAAGATTACACTTCTAATGTATCACTTTCCAAAATTTCCACTGCATCCACCTTTTATGGATGCTGACATTTTGAAGCGGATTTCAGGTGTTTTTTGTATTTTTTATGTAACTGGGACGCGCATTCGGATATTTCGAAAAACCAATTATAGGACTAAAGAACTCGCGATTTCGCATAATCTGATATGTATATTAAGTATGTAGCCCACACAGCAGCAGAGTAATCTACTGCCCAAGGTCAAAATTTAGTGCGATATTTTTTCTAAAAAACCTATTTTTTGGGTACAGTATTTACAATATCGTTTTGAGTGTGCTGGTATCCCGCGATATTTTAGTTTTTCGACGATCCGGATCATATGAATCACAGATCGTAAAAATCCATCTACTAGAACGGCGGAAATGGCTACTGCAAACATTGAAAAATTTGCGAAAAATGTTTTTCAAAATATCGCTGACTAATTCGCGTGTTATGTGGATCGTTTCCATTTCAATGAAGAAAGTGAATCATCACTCGCGTTTGTGCGAAAACAGCGGTTTGAAAAATTTAGTGGCATGGGAGCTGTATCCGATTTATCCAAAAAATACTGTGTGATGCTACATCCACGGTTCTTGATGGATTTTATTGAAATATGTTTAGATCGATGTATTTTTTCACGGTTGATAGTGAAATCGGATGCGCATAAAAAGTGTATGCACTTTGTGCAAAATATAAGCGTTATACAGTTTGTTGCACACTAAACTGCAGACGATGCTACATCTAAATGGCCAAAGTAAATCCTGGCAAATGTGTACAAATTAAAAGAGAAGAATTCGCTGTATTGGTAAACCGCATGCGCATCAAGTGATTTTGAGGATTTCGCGATTTACACGCATTTCAAAATGAACATTACCCGATACAATATTATTTCAAGATTATACCCCATTTAAAGGAACCTAACATTTATTTGATAGATATCCATATCTTCTGCTAGATGTTAGCGTGTTTTCGAGAAGTGATTAGAATAAAAAATGTGATTTATTGCGTGAAATTTAACTAAAATAGAAGAAAAACTCCGACCTATTTTTCTTACATTTTGTTCAACTAACTCACAAAATAAATTTTAATAAATATTTTCTCTTACAAAAATTTTATAAATTTCCTCAATATATTTTTTGTTTTTTGCTATAATATGCAAACCGCTAAACGGATTTGTATAGTTTTGGTTTCATTTGAATCTTCGCGATGTTTAGATTACGTACATATTTTTTATATATTTTTCAGATGCATAAACAGCTTGAATTTTATTAGAACAAGTTGTAAACTACCAATTGTTTTGAATGTTTTCCTAATTTCCGCGAAAATTTACAACTTTTTCACTAAAGTTATGGGACCTCAGTAAACATATAGTATGTAGGGAGCCCCTAATAAAGAGAGTTTCTCAATATAATGATTAGAGTCTTTTAAAGATTTTTTCTTTTTATCAGAATTGAAACCGCCATAACTTTTGCGCGCAACAACCAAAATTAGTATCTCGAACAGATTTAAGAATGGGATTTTTTTCCCAATCTATGTACCAAAAATCTTTCATGTAGCTTAAAAAAAATTTTTAATTTTTTTTTATGGAAAACTAAAAAATTTTGTCTTTTCTTCATATGCTGTTGATTGTGTAGAAAACTCGGATACACATGAACTATGTCTGTTCCTGGCGAACAGATCTGGTTATTTGACTGTCTTCATCTAATGCCCTCATAAAGAATCCGAGAAGAAAGATTCGCCGTTTGTCAGACTTCTGAGTTATGGAGGGATGAATCTGTCGTTGACAAACAACGAATTTAATCTGAATTTCATATATAGTTAATAGATTATTACCGAAATACATAGAGACCACAATGTCTTTAATAGAGGACAAGGATGATTTCTCATAAAAAACAGGATGAGAATACCAATAGACTTTTGTGAGAAGACCAGTAAGACTTCTGACGAAAGAGGTTAAAGGTCCAATCTTAATTTTATTGTCATAGAACTTTACCTTTGTTTGCAAAAATGTAAAGAATCATTTGGATCAACAAAATAGGAATAGACTACACTTCAGAGGATAGTAAATATCCTGTGAATTGTCCTTTAAATTAGTATAAAATACCATTTGCATATATGTTTTCATATAATTTTCTTTTAAAATAAATAATGATTTAAAAATATGTTCTTGTTCCAAATTTAATCTTATGTTTCTATAACGTGGAAAAAAATTTGCCCGGAGTCGGAGTCGAGTTATTTTTTCCGACTCAGACTCCGACTCCGACTCCGAAACCCTGGTTTAAATCATTGGATTTTTTAAAGAATATATTTTTCCAAATTCGTGTTTTTTTAAAGAATATTTTTATAATTCGTTGATTTTTACAGATTATTTTTGTTTTCAAAATTGTCGATATTTTAATTTTTTTTTAAATTTGTGGATTTTTTTTTCAAAATGTGTACAGAATTTTTGTTAAAAATTTTGAGAGAATTTTTCCCTGTCAATTTTTTGAGAGAATTTTTCTTTAAAATCCGTAATTTTTTTAGACATTTTCTTCAAAATTCTTGAATTTTCTACAGAATATTTTTTTCAAAATTCGTTATTTTTTGAAAATATTTGAATATTAATATGAATATTTTTTGAAAAATCGTGGATTTTCTAAAGTATATCTTTTAAAATTTCAAAGATTTTTAAATACTATTTTTCAATTTTTTTTTTAATTTTTAAATTCGATACTTTTAAGGAATTTTTTTTTTAAAATTCGTGGATTTTTTTAAAGAATTGTTATTTCAAAATGGTTATTTAAATATTTTTAATTTTCTTTTGAAATAAATATTCGTTAAAAAATCCACGAATTTAGACAAAACTATTCCTTAAACATTATCGAATTTTGAAAAATATTCCTTAAACATTATCGTATCGTATAAATTTATATTCTTTAAAAAAATATTAAAAAGAATTAAGTTTCAGTGTTTTATTTATAAACGCTTTGCGGCAATAAGTATATTCTTCCTCATAATGGAACCTCTCAAATAAAACGCTTGCCGTTTAATTTTGTCATCATTTTTAATGCAAACGTTTTATTTGAGAGATTCCATCATTAGGAAGAATAAACTTATTGAGGCTAAGCATTTATAAATAAAACACTGAAACTTATTTTTTTACATTAGTATTTTTTTTAAATTCTTAGTAAATAAATTTTTGGCCACTGACCATAACCAAAATACAGCCAATTTAGGCTGAACATGTGGATAAAAACTTAAAATTGCCTGAAATGGGGTAGTACCGTTATATGGGGCATGTACCAAAAGCTGGTCCTATGTCTAAAATTTTTTTGTGCGGAAGTTTCTGTACCATTGGGAACTCCAAATGCAAAGTTGAAGCCAGTTCGGTCTAAAAATGAACATAAAATCCTCAAAATACCTGAAATCGGGTGGTGCCGCTATATGGGGGCTATAGGAAAAAATGGACCCATATTGGTTTTGGTTTCACATTCATGTATTGTCATCCAAATCTGAAAATTGTGCAAAGTTTTAGTCGGTCAACTGCAACTGTGTTAAAAATGAGTTACTAGATTTGAACTAAAAAAGACAACAAAGCAGGGTAAAAAAAAACACTGTAACATCCAACAATTATCAAACATATTTAAAAAAAAAATCAACGAATTTAAAAAAGTATATTCTTTAAAAATCCAGGAGTTTAAAAAATGCACTTTAGAAATTCACGAACTTTGAAAAAAAAATATTTTTTTTTTTTTAAATCAGCTAATTTAAAAAATGAATATTCTTTCAAAATCCTCGAGTTTAAAAAAATGCACTTCAGAAATTCACGAATTTTTAAAAAAATATTTTTTTTAAAAAATCAGCGAATTTAAAAAAGTATTTTCTTTAAAAATCCACGAGTTTAAAAAAATGATCTTTAGAAATTCACGAAATAAGCATTTGGTTATTCTGAAATATTTTCTTGTTGTTATGATCAGTTCCAAAAACCAATATTTCTGGCTATTTTACGCATTTCGAAGCTTCTTACAAATACCTTGGTTTACTGGCCCATAAAAAGATATTCGTTGGAAAAAGACACGTTTTTGTGGTTCTTTTCGTTTCTTTTGGAAACAATTTACATGTTTACGAAATTTCTGTGATCCTCGAAATTGGTTTCATTACATCTCTGAGCTTTTTTTATTATTTGTTATGCTAATTGTGTTAATTGTTCGCCTTTTTTACAAAGGCCGCAAAATACAATTTTTAACTTGTTTAACACGTAACTACCCAGGCCGCAAACCCTCTACAAGTATTTGACCCATATTTTATGTTTTTAATTTTTAATTTACTTCCTTAATACAGCAGAACAAAAAAAAAACGAATACAAAAACACAAAACAACGACAATTACAACACAACAGTTTTACACTTTGTGGTGTTGGCCTGCCTGCCAGGGCTGTCAAAATTATATTGCCAAGTGCTTACAACATTTTGCAAAAGTAATTATGTGTGTGTGTGTGTGCAGCCAAAATTCACTCATCATAGTTTGGCAACTTTTGTGATGCGGCTATTCACTAACTTTAATAACAGCAATTCAAAGTTCTGTAAAAGCCGAAACATTTTTTTTTATTTTTTAAAGTTTAATAATATAATTACAGAACAGAAAAATAATGCTCGAAAAAAAAAACAATTTTGTACTTGGACAAACTTTTGTGGCTGCCTGTTCAGTAGTGGACAAAGTGCAGTGGTTACAAAAACACTGGTGTGGGGACTGTGCACTTCCCTTCCTCTCCAAAAAAGGAAATGATTTTAATAACTTTTTTTCGTTGCCATTTAACAACAATAAATTGTTGTTGTGTGTTCAAGTGAAAACATATGTGTGGGTGTGTTAAATATTTTTAACAATAACAAAGAAAAAGAATACATTTTTTTGTTATTGTTATTTTTTTCGTTTAATTCAGTTAGTGATGGTATTTTTTTGTATCCTGACTTCCTTTGTGTTGTGGCTTTTGTTCATTCATCTTTCACTCATTGAATATTTCTTTTTCTATTTTGTTATTGTTGTTTTTTTACAGGAAATGGACTTTGGCACCATTATGTGTTGGGCCGATAACAATGTGGGCCAACAAAAGGAACCCTGTGTATTTCATTTAATAGCAGCCGGTAAACCAGAAATGCCATCCAATTGTACGGTCGTAAATCAAACCTCTGATTCATTGGAAGTCTATTGCCTTGAAGGTAAGTTCGAGAAGGAGAAGAGAGAGAGGGAGGCAGGAAGAAAATAAATAATATTTAAAATAAATATAAATGAAAAGGGTATGTGTGGGATACATATTTAGTATTAAATCAATATGTCGGGGGTACTGTAGAGTTCCACCTAAGTAGTGGTGACTAATGAAGTGTGCCTTCAGTTGAGGAAGCTCTAAGTAACTTTAAGCTTTCTAGGTGGAAAATTGATTTATACATTACCTTCTGATGTACATATCTCAAATCCATAAAAATCAAAAATTTTATAAAACACAAATATGTGCATTTTACACGAATTGAGAGCTTTATTAGTGCACTTCTGCCCCTATAACATATTTAAGTTTTCAACATATGTATGTATGTATAATATTTTTTTTTAATATTTATCCAATTTATTTCATCAATGTTTATTTATTTTCCAGTTCTTGGACTTTATAAGCAATTCAATTAAAAATATCAAATGTAGTTCTATGGATTTATGTATGTGTGTTATACATACATATGTATGAATATATATATTTTTTTATTTAAGAATTTTAATTGACTTCTGTTCCTCTTTATAAATAGAAATGAAAACATAACGACTGAATTCCCAATAATTTGTAATCATTCTACAAAAAAAAAAAACAAGATCAAATAAACAAAATAGAAATTCTCAATAATGTTTTATACATTCCATAAAAAAAAACAAGAAAATAAACAGAATAGAAACATTTGATGACTTTAAACAGAAATATTTGTCAGTTTTTAATATTTATATCAGCAATGTGGACACAAGCTGGGTGTACTCGTATTGGGTTATATTTCCCCTTAAAGCAGGCCACATATTTTAGTAATCCAAAAATTTTCAATTTTACGGGTGAGGAAGTAATGTGTGTAGGATGTCAAGTTATTTTGCAATGCTACTAAATATATTTCACAGTTCACTCAGACTGTCCCTTGAAATTCAAACATATAAATTTGTATGTAAAACATAATATTTTTATTAAATTGCAAATTTACATCTGCATTCGATTTATGTATGTCCAAAATATGGAATTTGTGATAAATATTTTCTTTGCGTTTTTGTTGTTGCCTATTTTTCAAATAAATTTCTATGAAATTTTATTTACTTGAATAAATTTAGTTAATTCAGAATTTGTATAGTTTTATTTACTTTGGTAAAAAATCTCAAATTGAGAATTTAAATTGAAAGAAAAGATTTTATAAATTGGTATGAAATATTTGATAATATAAATTCATGTTTTCAATGTTAAATGCTTTGAAAGATGTTACTCTTGCCATTTTTAATAAGTGTATTAAGTCCGGTTGAGTAAATTATGAGAACCATTATCAGGACAGCAAACATATGGGTGCCACAGAAGACGAATACTATTACTAATAATAATAACACTGTACAACACAATAAATAATTACAAAAAAATTCGGCCAGATTATAAAAGAGGATCGAAAAAAAGAAGACACGTAGGAAGTAACCTAAATAGGCGTGGCAAGTTCCGCCCATTTCTACAGGTTTTGAAATATTCGACATCAGATTCCGTGGAATCCTTGCATTTTAGGTATAAAGTGTCTTTGGCAATATTACTGACAACAATGCGAGGTATCTTTTTATAAAAATAATTAACCCTCATGCGAGTCACTGAAGGGGTCTTTTTGTTCCATTTTTTTAAAAACGTTTAAAAACTCCTTTAAAATGAGGTCGTATCAGATCAAAATATTCTACAAAATTATTTTTCATACAATTTTACTATAGGTCCCCGAATACACTAAAACTCTAAATTATACCTAAACGCCAGGACTCTGCCAAAAGTAAAATCACGTTTTAGGGTTAATGTTGTACTTTATCTGAGTTTATTAAGTTTTGTCCCACCAAACTTCATTCTAGATAGAAGATGTCAAAGACAAAAATATTCTCAATCAAATTTCAATATAAGTCTTCAAATAAATGAAATATGTATTTACAATATATATCAAGAAAATATATACATCAAATTTTCCAACAAAAAATCAAAATATTTATGGATAAATTTGTTTTGTTCTTTTTTCGAGTTGATGCATGAAAGTAACATAAAATTTAGTTTTAGACGAAAGGTGTTAAAAGAAGAAATATTCTACACAAAATTTCTCTGTAAGTCCCAGAACAAACTAAATTTCTAAGTAAAATACTCTGTTAAGAAAATGACGTTGCAAAATAAGATATTATAGGTAGAAATTATTTGTTAAAATTTTAGACTCTTAATTAAAATTTATTCCATACTGAGTCAAAATCTCCTAAAATACCTAACTTTTTGGGGATTGTGTCAAAAGAAAAAATGTTCCAAATCGAATTTCATTATGAGTATATGAACAAAAGAAAATTGTAGCTATAATATTTAACATCTCCAGAAGCTTTCGCTTTTTACATATATATGATTTAGGACCATATCTACCGTTTTTATTCGCATTTTCGTTATCTGCGGTCACAAAACATATTGTATTGATGTTTTTTCATAATAAGTTCTTTCAAAAGATCATGTGTGCTCGACCCAAACTGTTTTTGAAATATCTTTGGTGATATATATATAGGGAAAATATTGATAACCCAGATAGGACTTTGTAAAATTACGTATTTTAGTACTATAAACTAAAATAACGTCATCAGGATAAATCATAGGTTCCTGATATTGTATGCGAAAAAGCGGGATAGTCTACGGCTATTTTGCAGTGAATATATATCTGACATACGAGTCCTAACATCCATGATTTTGGCATGGCCCTAAATACTATAATGATGGCAGCTATTCACAAAATTGACTAAATTAAACCATTAAATCGAAGTAACTAGCCATATCCTAACTAAATTTGTTATGATCATTCATGATACACACATGTATGTATACTAATACTAATTATTCCACAAGCATCCCGGGCGGGACAAGGGAGACTTCTCTCATATCAATGAGTGCACCCCGATTCATATTAGCTCAATGGTATGGGACCTACTGCTTATTGCCGAGTCCGAACGGCGCACAATGGTTCAGAATAGTTTTTTCCTGGTCAAAATTCTGTAACTTTTGAACGGATAGAGATATTTTCACAACTCTTCTTTTGTAAGACAGATAACACAATCAGCTTTCTTGTGAATTATAAGCGGCCAAATTCCGTCTGGTAGCTGCAAAGGAATTCAAGGTCAAAGTTAAACTTTTGATTTTTTTAAAATTTTTCATCAAAATATAAGCGTTTTTGTATTTTTTATATCTTCTTATATATTATATATTAAAGGTAAAAATACCAAAAAACAAACAAACATTTCGAAAAAAAATTTAAAACTTTTTTTTCACAAATTTAAAAAAAAAATTACGAAGAATTTAATTTTTTTTTAAAATTTAAAAAAATAAATACTCCTTCGGTTTTCATAAAACTTATATAACTCATATAAAAACTCATATACTCCAAAAAAATGTTAGTTTGTGTAAAAAGCTGTAATTCATATGGGTATGAAAATGGTATGAAAAAACATGGGTAAAAACCCATGTAATTCCAATAAATTTAAAAAAGTGTTAAACGGACGGAACGAGAGCAAAAGTATATACGAGCTGAAAGAGGAGACTCTCGGGCATCTTTCTGTGAAAACAGAACATTTTTCCATGTTATTCCACAAAAGTTCTAGTCCAATAAATTTAGAATTTCATAAAATTTAGTACCTGAGGAAAAATAAAATAGCTCATGTTGTGTAAACGCTACTGTGATTTGTTTAATTATTTTTAAAGGCCACAATCCTACCTACCTAACAAAAAAACAATGAGCGCAATATCTGTTATAGTTTCCGAGAAATAGCTATTTCTTTCTCCAGAAGTTTGCAAAAATTACGTATTTCTCAAACATGCGAAAAATGTTCGTCTTTTGGGCCACCCCACGCCCGCACATTCCAATATTTTGACTTAATATTTTGGATTCCTTAGTTTCAATATGTTTACTATCGAATCCGATATAGAAATGAAATATCTGTGACAAAACAAAATTTTGATTTTTGGCCAGGAAAATCGTTTCTTGAACCATTGTGCGGCGTGTCCTAAGACACCACTTGTAGAGAAGTTTTGCATGGCTGAAATACTCAGGAAATACCGTCAACATCACTGAGGGGTATTTTGCCACCACCAACACAAATTATGTTGCCTGACTTGGGAATCGAACCCACGACCTTTAGCGTGCAAGGCGGGTGTGCATACCATTGCACCACAGTGGCACTAATACTAATACTAATACTAATACTAATACTAATACTAATACTAATACTAATACTAATACTAATACTAATACTAATACTAATACTAATACTAATACTAATACTAATACTAATACTAATACTAATACTAATACTAATACTAATACTAATACTAATACTAATACTAATACTAATACTAATACTAATACTAATACTAATACTAATACTAATACTAATACTAATACTAATACTAATACTAATACTAATACTAATACTAATACTAATACTAATACTAATACTAATACTAATACTAATACTAATACTAATACTAATACTAATACTAATACTAATACTAATACTAATACTAATACTAATACTAATACTAATACTAATACTAATACTAATACTAATACTAATACTAATACTAATACTAATACTAATACTAATACTAATACTAATACTAATACTAATACTAATACTAATACTAATACTAATACTAATACTAATACTAATACTAATACTAATACTAATACTAATACTAATACTAATACTAATACTAATACTAATACTAATACTAATACTAATACTAATACTAATACTAATACTAATACTAATACTAATACTAATACTAATACTAATACTAATACTAATACTAATACTAATACTAATACTAATACTAATACTAATACTAATACTAATACTAATACTAATACTAATACTAATACTAATACTAATACTAATACTAATACTAATACTAATACTAATACTAATACTAATACTAATACTAATACTAATACTAATACTAATACTAATACTAATACTAATACTAATACTAATACTAATACTAATACTAATACTAATACTAATACTAATACTAATACTAATACTAATACTAATACTAATACTAATACTAATACTAATACTAATACTAATACTAATACTAATACTAATACTAATACTAATACTAATACTAATACTAATACTAATACTAATACTAATACTAATACTAATACTAATACTAATACTAATACTAATACTAATACTAATACTAATACTAATACTAATACTAATACTAATACTAATACTAATACTAATACTAATACTAATACTAATACTAATACTAATACTAATACTAATACTAATACTAATACTAATACTAATACTAATACTAATACTAATACTAATACTAATACTAATACTAATACTAATACTAATACTAATACTAATACTAATACTAATACTAATACTAATACTAATACTAATACTAATACTAATACTAATACTAATACTAATACTAATACTAATACTAATACTAATACTAATACTAATACTAATACTAATACTAATACTAATACTAATACTAATACTAATACTAATACTAATACTAATACTAATACTAATACTAATACTAATACTAATACTAATACTAATACTAAAATAGAGCTTTATAATTACCCAGCTAAAATTTTTTTCCGAATTCGTTTCGAATTCTGGGAGAATTTCTGAAAAACTTCCGATTCTGTTGCCGAATTCGTACCGAATAGGGTACGAAAGTTGCATGAATGTGGTCACCGAATTCGGAAAGAATTTTCTAAGGAAATTCTAAAAAAAATTGAGTTTCGCTATGAATTCGGTCCGAATTAGGAGGTAAATTCTTGGAAATTTCGGAGAAAAAATCAGATTTTGTTGCGGAATTCGGTCCGAATTCGGAAAAAAATTTGGAAAATTCGGTGGAAAATTTAGATTTTGTGAAGAAAATCGGTCCGAATTCGGAAAGAAATTCTGGAAAAATTCAGAGAAAAGTTTAGATTTTCTGAAAAAAAAAAAAAAATCGGAAAAAATTCTTGGGCACTTAAAAAAAATCGGTCCAATTTCTAGGATAAAATTAGAGAAATAGGCAAATTTCTAAAAAAAATATTCAGAAAATCTCAGAAAAAAATCGGAAATCAGAGCAATAGGAAAAAATGTAAGCTGAGTAGGTATAGAAGTTTCTATTATAGAAACTTCGTTTTGATATAGCCCCAATAGAACGGTACCTCCCGATTTTCGGTATTTTTATGGTTGTGGCCTCGTTGTCGGTACATAACTTATTTGTCGGTATAGGTCAACGTTTTCATATAGCCCCTATAGAACGGTATTTTGAAGGTTGTGGTCTCAATATCCCATATAAAACTTTCCACAAGAAATGTCAGTATATGTCCACATCTTCATATATGGCCCAATGGTACCCCTAAATTTTCGGTAATTTGTTAGTTTAAGACACATTATTCAACCGGAATCTTCGCTGCAGTTACAAAACTTTATTTCAGAAATTTCGCGGTACATGCCGTCGTTTGATACGGCCCTCTTTGAACGATCTTCTGAATTTTCGCATTTAGTCTTCGCTAGGGGTACAAGATATTATAACAGGTACAGAACATCCCTTGCAAATATCAGTCAGTATTGGTCCATGTTTTGGTATAGCTCCCATATAAGGAGAAGATTTAATCACATTTTTCTGCAGAATTACTTGTTAATTGGAATTTTGTGTTTCCGGAAGATAGAAAACATACTCGCAAGAAACTGTCCATGTATGTATATCCGAGTTCCAGCCCCATGTACCGATTTGCCAATTTTATTTATTTCGAGGCTTTCTTGTCAAAATGATGTAATTTGTATCCAACAATGTTGAAAATTTTACCCATTAATTAGGATAATTTTATGCACTGCTTTGAATAATTTTATCTACCACTGTGGATAATTTTTTCCACCAATGTGAATAATTTTATCGACCACCGTGTTGTCAGAGGACACAAAAGCTGAATTCGAAAAATTTTAAATATTGGTCCATGTTTTGAAAAGAAAACGATGACGCCCCATGTGAGATCCTTTAAAGGGCTTTGCTTCATTTTTTCTTATAAGGTGATATTTTAGAATCTCAATGGGTAGAAAAACTCCACCAGAAAATGATGAATATAAAAAAGTAATTGTTATTTTCTTCAGAGATAAGTCTCCCTTATCCCGTGTGGGATGTTGTGGAACAATGTTTTTTTTTTGTTTGTTATTTTCTTCAATACAGTTCGTAATGGAGAGTATAAAAAGTTCGCACCGGCCCACAGAGGGCGAAATCATTGATCTAGCGGCGCGAAAGTCAAAAAATCAAAGTATAAAATTGCGAAATGTTTTCCATTATATCGATTACAGACACTCTGCAGACTAAGATTTTGTTTTTACTTTTTTGTTGTTGTAAATATTCACTCAGTTATTCAGTGTCAAGTGCAAGAAATTTTGACGGATCAGATTTTAATAAAATTGTTGCTAAAAACCTGATCTCATATTTGTTTAATTGTTAAATAAATTCGTAATAAAACTAAACAAAGTTTATTTTTTATTGATAGGGGAGGGTTTAAGTTAAATTAAAATAAAATGTTTGGGGCCTGAAGTTACATAGTTATAAAGCAATAAATTTTTAAAAATTATTATTTTTTGTATGTTTTTAGTGCAATATACTTTTGTTGGATGGAGCGTAACTACAAAGGTCCACCGAGGTTCGGTCCAGTTATTTTTTTAATAATTAAATTGGACTCCCTAGATTCCGAATAACCAAAATTTAGCTGCAAATATCTGCAAATCTTGCTGATAAATGGTCTTGAAAAATAGCTTAAATCCTCAAAATACCCAAAATCTGTCGGTACGGTTATATGGGGGATATATCAAAATGTAGACCTATGTTCGCAATTTTTGGTGGAGAATTTTTATGTCCACTGGGAACCCCAAATACCAAATTACACCTAATTTGGTCGGAAAATGTAGCTTTAAATCCCCAAACTACTGAAAGTCGGGAGGTACCTTAAAAGGGGCCTATACCCAAACGTGGATCTATGTCCACAATTTTCGGTGGAAAGGTTTAGTGATCACTAGGTACCCTAAGTACCAAATTACAACTAATTTGGAAGGAAAAGGTGGCTTAAATCCTCAAAATATCGAATATCAGGAGGTACCGTTATATGGGGGCTATACCAAAATATTTGCCTATGTTGTTCATACTTAGTCCATAATTACCCACAGACACAGATTGAGTTTGTGCAAAATTTCAGAAAGATATCTTCATTCGTTTCCATGTTATTAATTTCGCGCCGCTAGATCAGTGGTTTCGACCACTGTGCGGCCGAACTTAACGCCGTTCTTATTTGTTACTTGTTGTTGTTTCTCATTTTATTACTTCAGGTCGAATACCAAGCAACTCATAATTTCTGTCCCATCTTCAATGTAAACAAAAAAAATCAATTCCCTTCTAATATCCGTTTTATTTCTTTCATCAAAAAATATCGGTCAAATATTTTTACAATGAGAAAAAAAGTTTCCAAAACAAAAGAATTGACAAACAAAGAATTGCTTTATGGTATTCAATATTTGATATTTTGATGATCTTTTTGACACCTTTAGGTTTTGTTTGCATTCAGTTTTTTTTTTTTTTTCTTACCTGAAACCAGAAATTTGCCATATCTGACATTTTATTAAATACTGGCATTCATATAAAGGATTACAAAAGAATTTATTAGACCACTAAGGGGTTGTATGCAGCAACGCAAATGTTAACACAAATGTCTGTGGCAATTCAAGTCTTTGTTGGTAGGGAAACCAAGAAGAAGAAGCAGAATTAGGAGTTCGATATTGTTACTGTTTGTTGGTGTTAGTTGGGAACGAAGAACCAAGACCAAAAAGAACAGAACAGAAGAAAATCAAGTAAAATAACAATGGCAAACTGAAATTGATTGCATGATAGAAAATGCCAATCAACAGTGTATTCAATTCAAGAGTTTTCCTCAATTTCCGTTACATTCACACTTGACTCAGAGTGTAGATGGTGAAATGTAACAATGTGCATGTGAACGTGAACGTGTGCGAATGAATGAGTATGTATGGGAAATACATTATACTTGACAATTCTTTTGTTGTGTCTGTGTGGCTTCATGAGAGCAAAAAAAAAAGTTTGTTGTTTGAAGAGGAATAACTGATATTGTTGTTGTTCTTATTGTTTGTAGAAGCAAAAGAAGAAAGCAGGTCATTTAAAATGCTAAATATGTGTTGCTTTGTTTCGGTGCTACTGCCACCTATGGAGAGTTTCAATTATCCTTGTCACTTTTACGAATATAAATTACATAATGGAACAATCCAACTAACAGAAGGATAGACATATAATATCATTTAATATCTCAACTTTAAACCCTGTTCTTAAAATAGTTCATATAATCGTTTTGAAAATATAAATTAATTTTCATTCCTTTCCTCTTTTAATTTTTCAGGTTTTGATGGTGGCTTGCGCCAGTGGTTTTTGTTGGAAATCTTTGATCAACAAACCGCCACACTGCAGGCCAATATATCATCCAAATATCCCGTAATATGCGTCAATGGTTTGGATTCTGGGCGATTTTTCAAAATGTTTATGTATGCAGTGAATGTGAGAGGGCGCAGTGAGCCTGTCCTCCTCGAGGGTTACACACTAAAGGCGGCCGAGAAACAAACAGGTAATTTACTTCCTATCCCTTGGAGCCTTCATCAAAACATACAAGGCGTTCCAATACCAATTTGCCTTTTTTCTTTTTCTTACCAAAATTCCTGGCATTGTGAACACAAACTCATAAACATTTTTTAGACATTCTTCACTTTTCTTACTTCCAAACAAAAAAAAAAAAACAAAGTTGGGTTACATTTTCATTTCATCAAGTTGTTGAGTTGTCGAAATAATTTTGTTTTAAACAATTTTATGTTCTTTTCTCGTGTGCCTCCCCTAGGGGCCTTTTGCAACAACTTTCCTTGGTCTCCACTGAGTCAAAAAGGGGAAATAACAGTAAATTCTAGTAGCTTTCCTTGGCGTCAGTATTTTGTAGGTTACCATACCTTAAGGCCAAAATACTCCAGCAACATGCATATATTTTAACAATTTTCTTTTATTTTCTATTTTTTGTGTTTTTTTCTTCTTTGGTCTTGCATATAATTTAAAATTATGAATATTTCATGAGTTTTTGCGGAAAAAGCTCACACAAAGTAAACGAAAAGAAAATAAAATATGTTAAAAAATATTCTATTTACATATCAATTTTTACGGATGCTCTCCTCACTTTGGAAAGTCCACAAAACAAATTTTAATATTTGTTATTGTTGTTTTTTTTTGACATATTGTCATTGACTGGTAGAGATGCCAGTACCACGTAAACATAAATTTTTAAAGAATATTTTTTCAAGGACATCCCCAGCTATAAACGTGGATTTTTTAAAGAATATTTTTTCAAGGACATACTCTGCAATAAACGTGGATTTTTTAAAGAATATTTTTTCAAGGACATACTCTGCAATAAACGTGGATTTTTTAAAGAATATTTCTTCAAGGACATACTCTGCAATAATGTGGATTTTTTAAAGAATATTTTTTCAAGGACATACTCTGCAATAAACGTGGATTTTTAAAGAATATTTTTCAAGGACATCCTCAGCTATAAACGTGGATTTTTAAAGAATGTTTTGCTTAACGACGTCACCACCAATACAAGTGGATTTTAAAGGAAAATTTTTTCAAGGACATTTCACCAATAAACGTGGATTTTTAAAGAATATTTTTCAAGGACATTTCACCAATAAACGTGGATTTTTAAAGAATATTTTTTTGAAGGACATCCTCAGCAACAAACGTGGATTTTTAAAGAATATTTTATCAAGGACATCCTCACATATAAACGTGGATTTTTTAAAGAACATTTTATCAAGGACATCCTCACATATAAACGTTGATTTTTTAAAGAACATTTTATCAAGGACATCCTCACATATAAACGTTGATTTTTTAAAGAACATTTTTTCAAGGACATACTCAGCAATAAACAGGGATTTTTTAAAGAATATTTTTTCAAGGACATACTCTGCAATAAACGTGGATTTTTAAAGAATATTTTTTCAATTACATCCTAAGCAATAAACGTGGATTTTTTAAAGAATATTTTTTCAATTACATCCTAAGCAATAAACGTGGATTTTTTAAAGAATATTTTTCAAGGACATCTTCACCAATAAACGTGGATTTTTAAAGGAACATTTTTTCAAGGACATCTTCACCAATAAACGTGGATTTTTAAAGGAACATTTTTTCAAGGACATCTTCACCAATAAACGTGGATTTTTAAAGGAACATTTTTTCAAGGACATCTTCACCAATAAACGTGGATTTTTAAAGGAACATTTTTTCAAGGACATCTTCACCAATAAACGTGGATTTTTAAAGGAACATTTTTTCAAGGACATCTTCACCAATAAACGTGGATTTTTAAAGGAACATTTTTTCAAGGACATCTTCACCAATAAATGTGGATTTTTAAAGGAACAGTTTTTCAAGGACATCTTCACCAATAAACGTGGATTTTTAAAGGAACAGTTTTTCAAGGACATCTTCACCAATAGACGTGGATTTTTAAAGGAACATTTTTTCAAGGACATCTTCACCAATAAACGTGGATTTTTAAAGGAACATTTTTTCAAGGACATCTTCACCAATAAACGTGGATTTTTAAAGGAACATTTTTTCAAGGACATACTCAGCAATAAACGTGGATTTTAAAGCAACATTTTTTCAAGGACATCTTCACCAATAAACGTGGATTTTCAAAGGAACATTTTTTCAAGGACATCTTCACCAGTAAACGTGGATTTTTAAAGGAACATTTTTTCAAGGACATCTTCACCAATAAACGTGGATTTTTAAAGGAACATTTTTTCAAGGACATCTTCACCAATAAACGTGGATTTTTAAAGGAACATTTTTTCAAGGACATCTTCACCAATAAACGTGGATTTTTAAAGGAACATTTCTTCAAGGACTTCTGCATCATTAAACGTGGCTTTTTAAAGGAACATTTCTTCAAGGACTTCTGCATCATTAAACGTGGATTTTTAAAGGAACATTTCTTCTAAGACATCTTCAGCTATAAACGTGGATTTTTAAAGGAACATTTCTTCAAGGACTTCTGCATCATTAAACGTGGATTTTTAAAGGAACATTTCTTCTAAGACATCTTCAGCTATAAACGTGGATTTTTAAAGGAACATTTCTTCAAGGACTTCTGCATCATTAAACGTGGATTTTTAAAGGAACATTTCTTCTAAGACAACTTCAGCTATAAACGTGGATTTTTAAAGGAACATTTCTTCTAAGACGTCTTCAGCTATAAACGTGGATTTTTACAGGAACATTTCTTCTAAGACATCTTCAGCTATAAACGTGGATTTTTTTAAAAATATATTTTCAAGGACATCCCCAACAATAAAAGGAAGATTTTTAAAGATCCTTAACAATAAACGTGGATTTTTAAGAATATATTTTCAGAGACATTCTTACATATAAGTGTGGATTTTTTTAAAGAATATATTTTCAAGGACATCCCCAACAATAAAAGGACGATTTTTAAAGATTATTTATTCAAGGACATCCTTAACAATAATCGTGGATTTTTAAGAATATGTCTTCAGGGACATCCTCACATATAAACGTGGATTTTTCAAAGAATATTTTATCAAGGAAATCCTAAGCAATGAACGTGGATTTTTACAGAATATTTTTTCAAGGACATCCTCAGCAATAGACGTGGATTTTTTAAAGAATATTTTGTTCAACGACGTCACCACCAATATTTTTTCAAAGACGTCCTCAGCAATAAACTTGGATTTTTTAAGAATGCTTTTTCAAGGTTCTCCTCACCAATTATCGCGGATTTTTAAAGAATATTTTTTCAAGGACCAACAGACCACAAAACTTGGATTTTTGAAGAATATTTTTTCAAGGATCAACAGACCACAAAACATGGATTTTTAAAAAATATTTTTCCAACCAACAAAATGCAACAAAACGTCGATTTGTAAAAAAATATTTTTTCAAGGACCAACAGACCACAAAACTTGGATTTGTAAAGAATATTTTTTCAAGGACCAACTGACCAAAAAACGTGGATTTTTAAAGATTATTTTTTCAAAGACCAACAAACCAAAAAACTTGGATTTTTAAAGATTATTTTTTCAAGGACCAACAGACCGAAAAACTTGGATTTTTAAAAAATATTTTTTCAAGGACCAACAGACCGAAAAACTTGGATTTTTAAAAAATATTTTTCAAGGACCAACAATCCAAAAAACTTGGATTTTTAAAGATTATTTTTTCAAGGACCTTCTCACCAATTTTTTCAAGGCCATCCTCACCAATTAACGTGGATTTTTAAGAATACTTTTGCAAGGACCTCCTTACCAATTACCTTGGATGTTTGAAGAATATTTTGTACAGAAGTCTCCCCTTGTCACTTCGTAAATGTTCGTGGAAATAATATGTTTTCCACTTATATAATTAGTCCCCCAATGGCAACCTTGATTCTCCAAAAAAACCCTTATTTCCATTTGAAATTTTATTTGGTTTCATTACCACAAAAACCCCAAAAAACTCCACGGTTTTTTGTTTTTTTAATCGGAACTAGATTTCAGTTTATTAATGAAAATTCAAAGTTATCAGCCATGAAAATATGTTCGCCTCGAAGCCATATTAATTTCAACAAAGTTTATTGGTTTTCTCTCCAAAAAAAAATTTAAAAACCAAATCCAGCATCTGCAATGGCAATTGAATTCAATTGGGGATTTTGTGATAAAAAACCACAAAATAACTTTGCCCTTATTGATTGGATGGCGTAGAGGAAGGAGGATGTTATGAGCCCTCTGTTTTTTCGCCTCTTTGTTTTTCACTTTTTCAATTTGTTGTTTTCAATTTTCATTTGCCCTACGTGTTCTTGTTCCGAGGATTTCAATGAATTTTTTCGGCGGTCATAAAAATCTCTTTCGTTTTTTGGATGTTTGCTTTAATTATACCGAACTTCAAATATTTTGTGCAATTATGCGTTAAATATTTGTCCAAAATGAAAACTTTTTTATGATGATGATAATGATGACGACTATGATGCCATTTACAATGAATGGTCGATGAGTGGCAAAGGAATGGGGCTGGTTGGATTCCTGGAATGAGGAAGAGAAAAAATAGGCAAATATCTTTTGTTTTTTCCCGGGTGTTTTCATAAAAAGAAGGAATATTAGAAAGAAAATATAAATTGGAATATTGTTTTCAAAGCAAGAAAAAAAATCCTTAATAATTTATTTTGACTACTTTTTTGGTTTTGTTGGAGGAAGTGAAGATAAAAGTGGAGGAAGTTTTATTGTTGTTTTTATTTACTTAATTTCTTTAAATATTGTCCTTTATTGACTTAGATCCTTGTTGAATGACAAAAGTTCTTAATTGAGAAATTTCGTTCAATTAAATGAAAAGATAAGTAACAAGTGACTAGAATTGCCTTGAAAGAGATTGGGGGAAAGGACATTGTTTGTAGAATTCAATTGTAGAAAAAATAATATTTTAATCCCTAAAAATTATTCTCTAAAGATGGGGGTTTGGTTTGTTAAGATTCTTAAAATCCCCATGTCCACTTCATATTTTCCTTCAGGATGTAGCTTAGCTTATTCGCTTACCATATGACTTAGCTTATAATATTAACGCTAGTTATACAATTCAGAATCTCTTTCAACATTTCTAATTATTATAATCAGGAAGGTCATAAAAATGAAAAAGACTAAAAGTACAAGCGGAACAAATGGTGGCCAATGAAACTAAACGTGGTCAGGTCAATTAAAGAGAAAATAGAAACAATTTTGAGTATATATTTAATAAGCTTTTGAAAAAAATAAACCCTTAAATCCCACGGCATATGAAGCTTACGAAGAAGCTTGCTCTGAAATAAATAAACTATAGTGCATATAAATATTTACCTAAGAGTAGTCCCGTTACATTCATATAGAACAATATTTAATATTATTTCCCCCTTTGTTCTCAAAAAGAATAGGCTATGCAATCGAAATATTCTCCTTCCGCATTCAATTATTTGTATATTCTGCGAAAAAAATCATTCATTTTTTCTTTTCATTCCTTAAATTGCTGAAATTTGCATTTCTTTATTCACATCTTTCATTCTTTTCTTATTTTTTGTCGTTCTTTCATTTCTTTCCAACAGTGGCTTTGACATCATACAAAGGTTCACAGACAAATATTGAATTGACACCGATACTCTCCGTTGGCATATTTGTGGGCATATTAGTGGCAATTGTTTGCATTGGCATCGGTACAATTGCCGCATTGAAATTACGCTCACACAAGCAACAGCAAAAATATCAACATCAGAATCAGAGATTCTCACGTCCTGACAATTTGCAAATTAAAGATAAAAGCTCTCTGCCATTAAGTCATACCGAAGATTCCAGGTACGATGAAAAGAAGAATGACGAAAAGAATCCGGATGTGGTGCCATATAAAGAAGGTAAGCTATGTTTTTGTGTTAGTGTGGTGTAATTTTTTTTTTTTTTTCAATACGTTTCTTTGCATCAGAGTAGAGTAAAGAGCAAAAAACCTACCAGAGGTAGAAGGCATCATCAAGTATTCAGCTACATTTTGTTTGTCAAACATAGCAGCAGTAAGCTGGTAAAATTCTGCTGGGAAATGGCTTTTCATACAGCATAAGGTCAGGGAATTGAAAATTACAAAGGTCTTTGGACCAGGAAACAAAAGTTTACGGCCTAAAGTAATTTTATTACGAAAAAACTGGTGGGTTTCTATGAAAAGGTCCCATTGACTTCTATGGCGACACATCTTCACTGAACTACTATGAGAAGACCAAACGGTCTTTTTTGAAAAGGCCATCTGTTTTTTTATGAGAAGGCCAACTTCTCTTCTTCGACAAGCCGATTTGGGCTTATATGGGAAGGCCAACTTGCCTTCCTTTAGAAGACCAAGTGGTCTTCTATGAGAAGACCAAGTGGCCTTCTATAAGAAGACCAAGTGGTCTTCTATGAGAACACCAAGTGGTCTTCTATGAGAACACCAAGTGGTCTTCTATGAGAAGACCAAGTGGTCTTCTATGAGAAGACCAAGTGGTCTTCTATGAGAAGACCAAGTGGTCTTCTATGAGAAGACCAAGTGGTCTTCTATGAGAAGACCAAGTGGTCTTCTATGAGAAGACCAAGTCGTCTTCTATGTGAAGACCAAGTGGTCTTCTATGAGAAGACCAAGTGGTCTTCTATGAGAAGACCAAGTGGTCTTCTATGAGAAGACCAAGTCGTCTTCTATGAGAAGACCATGTCGTCTTCTATGTGAAGACCAAGTCGTCTTCTATGAGAAGGCCAAGTGGTCTTCCTTGAGAAGACCAATTGGTCTTCCTTGTGAAGACCAAGTGATCTTCCATGAGAAGACCAACTGGCCAAATTGTCTTCTATGAGAAGACCAAGTGGTCTTCTATGAGAAGACCAAGTGGTCTTCTATTAGAAGACCAAGTGGTGTTCTATGAGAATACCAAGTGGTCTTCTATGAGAAGACCAACAGGTCTTCTATGGGAAGACCAAGTGGTCTTCTATGAGAAGACTAATTGGTCTTCTATGAGAAGACAAAGTGGTCTTCTATGAGAAGACCAAGTTATTTTCTATGAGAAGCTCAAGTGGTCTTCTATGAGAAGACCAAGTGGTCTTCTATGAGAACAACAAGTGGTCTTCTATGAGAAGACCAAGTGGTCTTCTATGAGAAGAACAAGTGGTCTTCTATGAGAAGACCAAGTGGTCTTCTATGAGAAGACCAAGTGGTCTTCTATGAGAAGACCAAATGGTCTTCTACGAGAAGACCAAGTCGTCTTCTATGAGAAGACCAAGTGGTCTTCTATGAGAAGACTAAGTGGTCTTTTATGAGGAGGCCAAGGGATCTTGTATGAGAAGACCAAGTGGTCTTCTATGAGAAGACCAAGTGGTCTTCTATGAGAGGACCCACTAGTGTTCTATAAGAAGTTAAAAGAGTCACTTATGAGAAGAATAAATGGTATTCTTTTAGAAGACTACGGGGTCTTCTATAGGAAGACCAAGTGTTGTTCTATAAGAGGACAAAGTGATTTTCTATGAAAAGCCCAAGTGGTCTTCTATGAGAAAACCAAGTGTTCTTCTATGAGAAGACCAAGTGGTCTTCTATGAGAAGACCAAGTGGTCTTCTATGAGAAGACTAAATTGTCATCCCTTAGAAGACCAAGTGGTCTTTTATGAGAAGACTAAGTGGTCTTTTATGAGGAGACCAAGGGATCTTGTATGAGAAGACCAAGTGGTCTTCTATGAGAAGACCAAGTGGTCTTCTATGAGAAGACCAAGTGGTCTTCTATGAGAGGACCCACTAGTGTTCTATAAGAGGTTAAAAGAGTCACTTATGAGAAGAATAAATGGTCTTCTTTTAGAAGACTACGTGGTCTTCTATAGAAAGACCAAGTGTTGTTCTATAAGAGGACCCACTAGTGTTCTATAAGAAGTTAAAAGAGTCACTCATGAGAAGAATAAATGGTCTTCTTTTAGAAGACTACCTGGTCTTCTATAGGAAGACCAAGTGTTGTTCTATAAGAGGACAAAGTGATTTTCTATGAAAAGCCCAAGTGGTATTCTATGAGAAAACCAAGTGGTCTTCCATGAGAAGACCAAGTGCTCTTCTATGAGAAGACCAAGTGGTCTTCTATGAGAAGACCAAGTGTTCTTCTATGAGAAGACCAAGGGTTCTTCTATGAGAAGACCAAGTGGTCTTCTATGAGAAGACCAAGTGGTCTTCTATAAGAAGTGGTCTTCTATGAGAAGACCAAGTGTTTTCTATCAGAGGACCAAGTGGTATTCTATAAGAAGACCTAGTGTTCTTCTATGAGAAAACCCAGTGGTCTTCTATAAGAAGACAAAGTGGTCTTCTATAAGAAGACCCACTGGTCTGCCATAAGAAGTTAAAGAATTCATCTATGAGAAGGCTTTAAGAAGGTCCAGAAGTTATCTGTGAGAAGAATAAGTGGTCTTCTATGAGAAGACTACGTGGTCTTATATTGAAGACCAAGTGGTTTTCTATGGGAAAACCCAGTGGTCTTGTATAGGAAGAACTGCAATAAATCATCTATGAAAAGACTATGTGAAGGTCCAGAAGTCATCTATGAGAAGAATAAATGGTCTTCTGAGAGAAGATTACGTGGTCTTCTATTGAACAAAGTGGTCTTCTACGGGAAGACCAAGTGGTCTTCTATAGGAAGACAAAGTGATTTTCTATAGGAAGACGTTGCTATTGTAGGGTCATCTGGTCCTCTATCGGAAGGCCATTTAGTTTCCGATGGAAGAACCATTTGTTCTTCTATGGGAATACCAACTAGTCTACTCTATGAGAAGTCTGATCGGTCTTCTATGAATAAACCAACTATCCTCAATCCTTGGCCATGCTTGGCCATTCCTTTAACAAGGAATTTTTCTTGCTGCCTATCATGCAGATCATCTAGTGTTTGTCCTCAAAATTGTATGCCGTTTTGCATATTCCATGGAATATCTTACCTGAGGTTGGTTGTATGCAAATATGATGGCATTCAAGCATTCGAGAAAACTTGTCGCCCAATGAAGATGAGCGAGACCTTACATCACGGTGCGCCTGAACCAACTTTAAATGAATGGAGCATACACCTGGGAAGTTTTTGCGGTTCTGAAACACAATCTTCATAGATGAAAAAATTAAAAAACAAAAAAAAAATAGCCGGAGGGCCTTTCCAATAAATCGCGGTAAAATTTCACATTTTTAGGGTTTTTTAGAATTTACAAGATTTTGCTTGGGAACCGAAAGTCATATCGAAATGGGACTAAAGAAAATGTTGTAGCTGTGAAAATTCTCAGATTGGGACAATTCGACTGACTGTATAGCCTCCCCTTAAGACAATGTCATGACTGCAATTTCCCAATTTAAACTTATATATCTGAAAAATGGTACAACCTAGGAAAAAATTAAAAAAATTAAAGAGAATTTTCACAGCTATAAGATTTTCTTTTCTCCCTTTTTCGATAAGACTTGCCGTTTTTATGGACAGCGATTTATTTAAAAAGCCCTCCGGCATTTTTTTAGTTTTTTTATTTGTTTCAGATCTTAAACCTGGAAAGTTTTTGCGGATTATGAAACATAATGTTCATATGTTTCATAATCCGCAAAAACTTTCCAGGTTTAAGATCCTTTCTTTTAAAGTTGGTTCAGGCGCACTGTGGGCAGTCAGTCAGTAGTTAGCAAATTGGAATGCCTTGTGTAAACATTTAACATCAGGATATGGGATATCAGTAACCTTCCCCTCCCATTTTAGATGCATTGCAGATGATTGTAAATTGCATTAGAGGCTTCTTTCTGACTTGCAATAGCTGCATCCTTTTTTTTGCTTTTCCTACTACTTCTCCTGAATAGGTGTAGAAATTGATAAAATTGGCAAAATCTTGGATAAACATGTGGGAATTAATGTGGTATTTGGGGAAATTAAAGATAACAAGCTAACCAATAGAGGGGGTGACGAGAGTGAAAAAAAGAGTTGGGATTAATTGCTTTAAATTGTAAATGACATCAAGGTATGCGAAAAGTTTGTAATGGCAATGATAAAATGAGACTAAAAGCAAATTAGAAAATCGATAGAAGGTTGAACATTTAAGGAAGATATCAGATGAAATTTAATATTGGAATGAATTGTCTTTAGGATTAATGTAATTTCCGGGGAATATACAATTTAAATAGAGCAAGGCACGGGCATCTCCCTGCATCTTGAGTACCATTGTGTACATTATAATAATTTAAATTAGTTGGGGTATTATTCACCTCAGGAGAAAAAACTGGTTTTAAAATGCAGGGGGAAATTAGGAAATCTATTTTGTCATTTTAACCTGGTAAAATCAAGCTGTTTGGTTCTGCTGGCAACTTGATAAAGAACCATCATTATTATAAGCTTTATTAAAACTTACCTTGGCTCATTAATGTTGATGCATCTGCTTCCTAAAGTGATTTCTGGGATCAACTAAATCTGAAATCCGAATACAGTTTCCAATTGTATCCTTCGAGTTTTATCTTTTTTTCTATGGGATACTTTTAATTGTTTTATAATAATTGACATTTCCATGAGGGTTTTTATTATTTTTTTGCAAAATCTTCTGCTTTCTCCTCCAGCCTTTAAAATGGTGCAGTCAAAAAATGTAGACGCAAATTTGAATATTTAGTTCTAAATGTTCACCTGGGGACTAATAAAGAGAGTGTAAAAAAACGGCACACGTGTACAGAAATAGCTCACTAACCTTGACCATAATTAACTTTGGAGAAGAACAACAAAAAATGCCAATGAAGATGTTTTTCATGTCAGTCAACATGTTAGCACTTAACTCAATCAATCATTGGCAAAAACGAAGAAGATGAAGATAAAACCCCAAGGTAGCCTATTTCAAGATAAACAGTTGACAGTTGCAGCTCATTTTTTGTAAATAATTAATGAAGACAAATAAAATAATTCAATGAGAATAGGTCTTTTAAATAAAAACAAAACGACAGTTAAGTATACTCAGCCTACAACAACAATGATAAGAATGGAGAACATAAAGAGGTCCTTAATTTTAAAAATAAATATCATTTTCGCAGATGACAAAAGAACTTTTGGAAGTTTCGCAGCGTACATTTTAAACCTTTTGTGGGTTTGGTTTCATGAACAGTGGACTTAATTATTTCACAATCCTCCTAAAGGAGTCTTCTATAAATAGAAGACCTCCTAAAGGGGTCTTCTATACATAGAAGACCTCCTAACGGGGTCTTCTATACATAGAAGACCTCCTAAAGGGGTGTTCTATACATAGAAGACCTCATAAAGGGGTCTTCTATACATAGAACACCTCCTGAAGGGGTCTTCTATACATAGAAGACCTCCTAAAAATGTCTTCTATACATAGATGACCTCCTAAAGGGGTCTTATATACATAGATGACCTCCTACAGGGGTCTTCTATACATAGAAGACCTCCTAAAGGAGTGTTCTATACATAGAAGACCTCCTAAAGGGATCTTCTATACATAGAAAGGGGTCTTCTATACATAGAATACCTCCTAAAGGGGTGTTCTATACATAGAAAACCTCCTAAAGGGGTGTTCTATACATAGAAAACCTCCTAAAGGGATCTTCTATACATAGAAAACCTCCTAAAGGGGTCTTCTATACATAGAAGACCTCCTAAAGGGGTCTTCTATACATAGAAGACCTCCTAAAGGGGTCTTCTATACATAGAAGACCTCCTAAAGGGATCTTCTATACATAGAAAACCTCCTAAAGGGGTCTTCTATACATAGAAGACCTCCTAAAGGGGTCTTCTATACATAGAAGACCTCCTAAAGGGGTCTTCTATACATAGAAGACCTCCTAAAGGGGTCTTCTATACATAGAAGACCTCCTAAAGGGGTCTTCTATACATAGAAGACCTCCTAAAGGGGTCTTCTATACATAGAAGACCTCCTAAAGGGATCTTCTATACATAGAAGACTTCCTAAAGGGGTCTTCTATACATAGAAGACCTCCTAAAGGGGTCTTCTATACATAGAAGACCGCCTAAAGGGGTCTTCTATACATAGAAGACTTCCTAAAGGGGTCTTCTATACATAGAAGACCTCCTAAAGGGGTCATCTATACACAGAAGTCCTCCTAAAGGGGTCTTTTATACACTGAAGACCTCCTAAAGGGGTCTTCTATACATAGAAGACCTCCTAAAGGGGTCTTCTATACATAGAAGACCTCCCAAAGGGGTCTTCTATACATAGAACACCTCCTAAAGGGGTATTCTATACATTGAAGATCTCCTAAAGGGGTCTTCTATACATAGAAGACCTCCTAAAGGGTCTTCTATACATAGAAGACCTCCTAAAGGGGTCTTCTATACATAGAAGACCTCCTAAAGGGGTGTTCTATACATAAAAGACCTCCTAAAGGGTTCTTATATACATAGAAGACCTCCTAAAGGGGTATTCTATACATAGAAGACCTCCTAAAGGGGTATTCTATACATAGAAGACCTCCTAAAGGGGTATTCTATACATAGAAGACCTCCAAAAGGGATCTTCTATAAATAGAAGACTTCCTAAAGGGATCTTCTATACATAGAAGACCTCCTAAAGGGGTCTTCTATACATAGAATACCTCCTAAAGGGGTCTTCTATACATAGATGACCTCCTAAAGGGGTCTTATATACATAGATGACCTTCTACAGGGGTCTTCTATACATAGATGACCTCCTAAAGGGGTATTCTATATATAGAAGACCTCCTAAAGGGGTCTTCTATAAAAGGGCCTTCTGTATATAGAAGGCCTCCTAAAAAGGTCTTCTATACATAGAACACCTCCTTAACGGGTCGTCTATAGATAAAAGACCTCCTAAAGGGGTCTCCTATACATAGAATACCTCCTAAAGTGATCTTCTATACATAGAATACCTCCTAAAGTGATCTTCTATACATAGAAGACCTCCTAAAGGGGTCTTCTGTACATAGAAGACCCCCTAAGTGGGTCTTCTATACGTAGAAAACGTCCTAAAGGGGCCTTCTATACATAGAAGTCCTCCTTAACGGGTTTTCTATACATAGACCTCCTAAGGGGGTCTTCTATGCATAGAACATCTCCTTATTGGGTCGTCTGTAGATAAAAGACCTCATAAAGGGGTCTTCCATACATAGAAGACCTCCTTAACGGGTCTTCCGTACACAAAAGACCCCCTAAATGGCTCTTCTATACATAGAAGACCTCCTAAAAGAGTCTTCTTTACATAGAACACCTCCTTAACGGGTCTTCTGTAGATAAAAGACATCATAAAGGGTCTTCCATACATAGAAGACCTCCTTAACGGGTCTTCCGTACACAAAAGACCTCCGAAAGGAGTCTTCTATACATAGAAGACCTCCTAAAGGGGTCTTCTATACATATAAAATATCCTAAAGGGGTCTTCTATACATAGAAGACCTCTTAAAGGGGTCTTCTATACATAGAAGACCCCCTAAAAGAGTCTTCTTTACATAGAACACCTCCTTAACGGGTCGTCTGTAGATAAAAGACCTCATAAAGGGGTCTTCTATACATAGAAGACCTCCTTAACGGGTCTTCCGTACAAAAAAAGACCTCCTAAAGGAGTCTTCTATACATAGAAGACCTCCTAATGGGGTCTTCTATGCATAGAAGACCTCCTAAAGGAGTCTTCTTTACATAAAACACCTCCTAAAGGAGTCTTCTTTACATAAAACACCTCCTTAACGGGTGTTACGTGCATAAAAGGCCTCATAAGGGGGGCTTCTATACATAGAACACCTCCTTATTGGGTCGTCTGTAGATAAAAGGCCTCATAAAGTGGTCTTCTATACATAGAAGACCTCCTTAACGGGTCTTCCGTACACAAAAGACCCCCTAAATGGGTCTTCTTTACGTAGAAGACCTCCTAAAGGGGTCTTCTATACATAGAACACCCCCTAAAAGAGTCTCCTTTACATAGAACACCTCCTTAACGGGTCTTCTGTAGATAAAATACCCTCCTAAAGAGGTCTTCTATACATAGAAGACCTCCTAAAGGGGTCTTCTACACATAGAAGACCTCCTAAAGGGGTCTTCTACACATAGAAGGCCTCCTAAAGGGGTCTTCTACACATAGAAGACCTCCTAAAGGGGTCTTCTACACATAGAAGACCTCCTAAAGGGGTCTTCTATACATAGAAGACCTCCTAAAGGGGTCTTTTATACATAGAAGACCATCTAAAGGGGTCTTTTATACATAGAAGACCACCTAAAGGGGTCTTCTATACATAGAACAAATCCTTAACGAGTCTTCCGTACACAAAAGACCTCCTAAAGGGGTCTTCTGTACATAGAAGACCTCCTTAACGGGTTTTCTGTAGATAAAAGACCTCTTAATCGGGTCTTCTATACAAAAGACTTCCTAAAGGTGCTTCTATCCATAGTTGACCTCCTATCTCTCTCATATCAATGAGCGCACCCCGATATGGGTCCTAGGGTTTATCGCCGAGTCCGAACGGCATCTCTTATGACATCACTTTGTAGAGAAGTTTTGCATGGCTGAACTACTCAGGGAATTTCGCCAACATCACTGAGGCGAATTTTGCCACAGTTGAAATAGCAGGTGTGCATACCACCACGGTTTTGATAGAAATCAAAAATGTATAATATATTTTGCTAATAATTCGTTCGAATTATTTGTTGTACCACCTTAGAGAAACACCACAATAATTTTCATTGTATATTCTCCTTTTAAATTATTACAAATTTTCTTTTCTAACCAAAAAATTATTCGTTTTTTCTTCTTGTTCTCTTTCATGTTTCATCTACGTTTTCTGTGATTTGACCTGTCTTGCCAAACTAATTTCCGTGTTTCTAATGATTTCCTTTTCTACAACAACAACAACAACGTCACCAATGAAATCAACAATTTGGGAAATACAAAAAAAAAAAATAACAACAAACATACAAAAACACATCTAACCAAACGTGTTGCTGTCAAAAATTGCAGTCGATGGTGAATATAAACAGAAATCAGCAACACAAACACCATCCGGTCATTTATCGACAACCAGTGAAGCGGAAATCAGCTGTAAGGCCACAAACGATGAACGTGTCCTCTATCAAAGCAATAATGTAAGTATTTGAAAAACAGCAGCAACCAAAACAACAACTACAACCATAATAACAAAATTTCCTAGACAAAAATCAATTCAATGATTTCTTAGAATGATGTTGTTGATGATGATGATAATGTGTGTGTGTGAAGAAAGGTTCGTGTTTGTGTCTTGAGGAATGTTAAATGAAAGGATATTTGTGGCTAATAAATTTTGTGGTGGCACTATCTAGGAGGAGCGGGTTAGCTTGTCGTTTCTTTTGGAGAAAGGCGTATTCCAAGATGGCATGTAAATTAAATATTGTCTTGTGGTCTGAATGACTCAAAGAATAGAGTAGACGTTGAAAAGTAGACGAAAAAAAAAATACACAGGAGTCATTAAGGATGACAATAGGATCATACCAATAGACTATATTTAGAAAAAAAAATTAAAAATTAAAAACAGTTAATTGTCCTATTGGCTTTTAAAAAGCCATTTAAAATTTTACAGTAAGTGATCTGCTCATTTTTCAAGTATATTAAAAACATGAAACAAAAATATTTTACAAATTCAAAATAACTGTTTTGCTTATCTAACAAAGAATATTCTTTTTTTACGTCAGTGGTCTTTCAAATCATCTTCTTAAAAATTTGTGTTTGTAAAACTATCAATTCATCCTATATTTTTCTATAAACTGATTCATTATTGTGGTTTTAAAATTATTTAACAAAATTCCATTTTGTGGTTTAAAGTTATTGAAAAAAAAAAAATCATTTAAAAATTGAAATTTTGATTTTTTGTTTTAAATTCACGTTTTTTGAAAATTATTTTTAAAAAAATCCCTCTTCTTACTTTTTTTAAATCCATTTTTTGATTTTTTTAAATCCGCGTTTTTTTATATCCATGTTTTTTGTTTTTTTAATCCAATTGTGGTCTTAAAATTATTGAAAACTTGGTTGTATAAATAGAAGTTATCAAAATCAGCCTTTGCCTTCTAGCCATTAGCCAGCGAAACGATCGTAGCGTAATGGTTGAGTGTGTGGTATTTCGCTAGAATTCATTTTTCAATACAGAACTCCTTAGGCCATGTTAGCTCGATTAATTCAATTAATAAATTGAAAATTTTTTATTAAAAATCCAATTTATGTGGTCTTAAAATTATTAAAAAAAAAATTAAAAATCCACGTTTTGTGGTTATAAAATTACTCAATAATTTTTATTAAAAAAATCCACGTTTTGTGGTTATAAAATTACTCAATAATTTTTATTAAAAAAAATCCACGTTTTGTGGTTATAAAATTACTCAATAATTTTTATTAAAAAAATCCACGTTTTGTGGTTATAAAATTACTCAATAATTTTTATTAAAAAAATCCACGTTTTGTGGTTATAAAATTACTCAATAATTTTTATTAAAAAAATCCACGTTTTGTGGTTAAAAAATTACATAATAATTTTTATTAAAAAAATCCACGTTTTGTGGTTATAAAATTACTTAATAATTTTTATTAAAAAATCCACGTTTTGTGGTTATAAAATTACTTAATAATTTTTATTAAAAAATCCACGTTTTGTGGTTATAAAATTACTTAATAATTTTTATTAAAAAATCCACGTTTTGAGGTTATAAAATTTCTTAATAATTTTTATTAAAAAATCCACGTTTTATGGTTATAAAATTACTTAATAATTTTTATTAAAAAATCCACGTCTTGTGGTTATAAAATTACTTAATAATTTTTATTAAAAAAAACCACGTTATGTGGTTAGAAAATTACTTAATAATTTTTATTAAAAAATCCACGTTTTGTGGTTATAAAATTACTTAATAATTTTTATTAAAAAATCCACGTTTTGTGGTTATAAAATTACTTAATAATTTTTATTAAAAAATCCACGTTTTGTGGTTATAAAATTACTTAATAATTTTTATTAAAAAATCCACGTTTTGTGGTTATAAAATTACTTAATAATTTTTATTAAAAAATCCACGTTTTGTGGTTATAAAATTACTTAATAATTTTTATTAAAAAATCCACGTTTTGTGGTTACAAAATTACTTAATAATTTTTATTAAAAAATCCACGTTTTGTGGTTATAAAATTATTTAATCATTTTTATTAAAAAATCCACGTTTTGTGGTTATAAAATTACTTAATAATTTTTATTAAAAAATCCACGTTTTGAGGTTATAAAATTTCTTAATAATTTTTATTAAAAAATCCACGTTTTATGGTTATAAAATTACTTAATAATTTTTATTAAAAAATCCACGTCTTGTGGTTATAAAATTACTTAATAATTTTTATTAAAAAAATCCACGTTTTGTGGTTAGAAAATTACTTAATAATTTTTATTAAAAAATCCACGTTTTGTGGTTATAAAATTACTTAATAATTTTTATTAAAAAATCCCCGTTTTGTGGTTATAAAATTACTTAATAATTTTTATTAAAAAATCCACGTTTTGTGGTTATAAAATTACTTAATAATTTTTATTAAAAAATCCACATTTTGTGGATATAAAATTACTTTATAATTTTTATTAAAAAATCCAAGTTTTGTGGTTATAAAATTACTTAATAATTTTTATTAAAAAATCCACGTTTTGTGGTTATAAAATTACTTAATAATTGTTATTAAAACATCCACGTTTCGTGGTTATAAAATTACTTAATAATTTTTATTAAAAAATCCACATTTTGTGGTTATAAAATTACTTAATAATTTTTATTAAAAAATCCACGTTTTGTGGTTATAAAATTACTTAATAATTTTTATTAAAACATCCACGTTTCGTGGTTATAAAATTACTTAATAATTTTTATTAAAAAATCCACATTTTGTGGTTATAAAATTACTTAATAATTTTTATTAAAAAATCCACGTTTTGTGGTTATAAAATTACTTAATAATTTTTATTAAAAAATCCACGTTTTGTGGTTAGAAAATTACTTAATAATTTTTATTAAAAAATCCTCGCTTTGTGGTTATAAAATTACTTAATAATTTTTATTAAAAAAATCCACGTTTTGTGGTTATAAAATTACTCAATAATTTTTATTAAAAAAATCCACGTTTTGTGGTTATAAAATTACTTAATAATTTTTATTAAAAAATCCACGTTTTGTGGTTATAAAATTACTTAATAATTTTTATTAAAAAATCCACGTTTTGTGGTTATGAAATTACTTAATAATTTTTATTAAAAAATCCACGTTTTGTGGTTATAAAATTACTTAATAATTTTTATTAAAAAATCCACATTTTGTGGTTATAAAATTTCTTAATAATTTTTATTAAAAAATCCACATTTTGTGGTTATAAAATTACTTAATAATTTTTATTAAAAAATCCACGTTTTGTTGTTATAAAATTACTTAATAATTTTTATTAAAAAATCCACGTTTTGTGGTTATAAAATTAATTAATAATTTTTATTAAAAAATCCACGTTTTGTGGTGTTAAAATTATTAAAAATCCAAGTTTTGTAGTCTAAAATTTATTAAAAGAAAATATCATTAAAAAAATCCACATTTTGTGATCTATAAATTAGTGAAAAGATTTTATTAAAAAATCCACGTTTTGTGATCTTAAAATTATTTAAAAAATATTAAAAAATCAACGTTTTCAGGTCTTAAAATTATTGAAAAAAAAAAAATAAAAAAAACAACGTTTTGTCGTCTTAAAGTATTGAAAAATATTTAAAAATCCACGTTTTGTCGTCTTGAAAATATTGAAAAAAAAATTAAAAAATTCACGTTTTGTGGTGTTAAAATTATTGATTAATTTTTTTTATCAATAAATCACGTTTTGTGGTCTAAAAATTATTGATTTTTTTATAAAAACTCCAAGTTTTGTGTTCTTAAAATTATCAAAAAATCCACGTTTTATAATCTTAAAAATATATAACGATTTTTATAATTAATTTCACGTTTTGTGGTGTTAAACTTATTGAAAAAAGCTTCATAAAAGATATTAATCTTAGTCTTAAAAAATATTAAAAATGTGAAAAATTATAATATAAAAACTACGTCTTGGGAAAAATTATTGAAAAAAATGTTGATTACAAAATCTACATTTTGTGAAAAATTATTGAAAAAATGTTCATTAAAAATCCAAGTTTTGTGAAAAATTATTAACAACAATTTCATGAAAAAAATCGACGGTTCGTACTCTTAAAAATATTGTTAATGAATAAAAAAATACTTAAAAAATTGTTTAAATTTATCATTTAAAATCCACGTTTTGTTGTCATAAAATTACTGATAAATTCTCATTTAAAAATACACGTTTTGTGGCCTTGAAAATATTGCAAAAAATAATCATAAAAATCCGCAGTTAATTGTCCTCTGATCTTTAAAATCAGTTACAAATTACACAATAAGTGACCTGCTCATCTTTCAAGAATATTGAAAAAAACACAACATTTAACAAAAAAAAATTTTAAAATTTCAATATAGGTTATCTGCTTTTCAAACAGAGAAGATTCTTTAAAAATCCACTATCTTTATTCTCGAGGTACTTTAAACCATTTTTTTTTTTAATTTCGTGTTTGCAGTCCTATCAACTCATTCGATATTTTCCTATGGCCTTCGGTTATGCCCACATATTGCACGTGAAACCAAACCAATTTCTAATAGTTACCAACTCTCTCCACCTTACCCACATCACCCACAGCTTTTTATTATGCTACAAAATATAACTCTTTCATGCAACATGAGCTGAAGCCAAAATGAAGAACAAAAACTTTTTTAAAAATTTGAAACTTATTTCTTTTAGACTTTTAAGCATCTTAATAAAGATTTACTTTTCAATTTCTTCGTCTTCCTGTTGTTGGTGGTGGTGGTGAGGAACATTCACACACACACACCCCCATGACCCAATAAAAGGTATTTTACTGCAAGTATTTGCAAATGTATCGCATAAGTTAGGAATACATTTGTTACATGGCTTCTCTTGACTTGGAAACATTTTCGGACAAGTTTTCTCATGCCAGTCAGGCGGCAGATGGTATTGGCTCCTTAATACCTCAGTTAACAGACCCACAAATGAATGAAAATTAAGACAAAAAGTTTTTGTTTTAGTTGTTGATGAACAGCAACGATGGCACAGAAACGTGAAGGAAACAAAAGCTATTCGATGACAAGGATGACAAGGTTTATGATGATGATGGTGATGAGGAGGATACTGACGTTGATGCAGAGAATCACAATGACGTAGTTTAGTTATGAAAATCTTCACCAATAGTTCTTTAAGAATCTTTATAAAATTGTTACTAAATATATAGGTGTGTCTGTACACGTATCACGGTGTGCACTTGCTTGCTTACTTCTTGAAAGACAATACTGCCAAAAAGTTTTGATTACTTTGTTTTACAATGAAATTGAATGTTTAATAACTTTGTGGAATTATTTTGCATTAATTGCTTAAAGTTTGTTTTGCTTAATGTGCTGCTGACTTAACTTGGTCTACATTAAAGATAATAATAAGTTATGTATAATAGGCAGCAACAGCAAACAGTTTCGGCAGTAGTTAGTTGAGGAGGTCCGCCTACATCAGTAACAACAATATTAATGGTGACAGGAATGATGATGAAGTTGTGTCCTTTCATGTTTCGAGTAATCATTAAAAATGTTTGACGCCATCATACAAATATTATTTCCCTTACAACTGTTGAAAATGTGTCATTGAAAAATCCTTGCTCCGTGGTCTTAAAAATGCGGAAAAAAATTTATTAAAAATCTACGTTTCGTGGTTTTAAAAGCATTGATAAAAATTACAAAAATACACCTTGAGCTTCAAGATATTCAAAAAAATTGCATTAAAAAAATTCGCGTTAGTTTTCAAATTACTCAAAAAAATAATAATTAAAAAATCCACGTTGCCCTTGGAAATGATTTTTTTTATTACAAAATCCAATTTGGCCTTCAAACTATTTTCATAAATTTTCTTTTAAAATCCACGTTTCATGGTTTTAACAATATTGAAAAAGAATTTCAATAAAAAGTCCACATTTTGAAAAAATCTATAAAAAATTCACTTTTTGTGGTCTTGATTCAATAAAAATACAAGTTTCGTAGTTTAAAAAATGATTAAAATTGTTAGCATAAATTTTTATTAAAAAATCCACGTCTCGTGGGCATAAAAATAATAAAATTTGCTCTTCAAAAATTCCACGTTGTCGTAAAACTATTTCATTAAAAGATCCAGGTTTTGTGTCCTTAAAATTATTAAAAATGCTTACATTAAAAAATCCACGTTGACCTTCAAAATAGTAGTCTTAAAAATATTTAGAAAAAATCATTAAAAATCCGTGTTCTTAAAAGTGTAGTAAAATTTAAGAATCAATTTTCATTAAAAACCGCGTTTGTGGTCGTAAAAATATTGAAAAATGGTTATAAAAAATTCCATGTCTAGGGGTTTAAAATATTAAAAAAAAAATCATTAAAACGCCACATTTCAAGGTCTTAAGAAATATTGAAAAACATTTTTATTAAAAAAATCCATTTTATGGGTTTAAAAAATTTTAAATATGAAAATTTGATTAAAAAATCTATGTTAAGGGGTTTAAAAATATTTAGAAAATTTTAATTAAAAATTCACGTTTCGTAGTCATTAAAACATTGAAAAATTTTTCATTAAAAATCCATGTTTCGCAGAGAAATTTTTGAAGAAGTTTTCATTAAAAAATCAAAATTGAAAAAAATGTTCACCAAAAAAATCCATTTTATGGTTTTAAAAATACTGAAAAAATTCCATTAAAAAAATCCATATTAGGGGTTAAAAATATTGAAAAAAATTTCATTAAAAAATCTATACCTAGGGATTTAAAAATATTGAAAAATTTCATTAAAAAGTCAACGTTTCGTAGACATTTAAAAATTTTCATTAAAAATCCATGTTTCGTAGAGAAATTTTGAAGAAGTTTTCATTAAAAAATCTAAATCTAATCTAAAAATGGTTCTAAAAATTTTGAAAAATTATTTAAAAATTTTTATTTGAAAATTTTGCCTATTAAGGCGAAGGTCGTTTTTTATTAATTTTTTAATTAATTTCTCGTTAGAGACGAGCTTACTGACCAAGATGCTTTTGAAAAAGGAAAGCCGACGCACATACGAGTAATATAGGCCAAAAGTTGATCAAAACTCAACATATAAAAATCGCGTTTTTAAAAACAAACTATTGGTAAACAGTCACCTGACCCTTTTCCCCATTCGCTATGACCATCCGGAACTATCTGCGGTTAACCAATCCAAAGCAACAGCCGATTGAACTCAGCTATAATGAAAGCAAAAAAGTACATTCTCAAATATTATAAAATGAAGTGAACATTGAAATAAAATTATTTTCGCGAAAATTTATAATTTTCAAGGTTTTTTGTTTTTGTATATTCTCCGTACAAGATAAGCTTATAAAAGTTCCAATTTGTTTTTGCAGCTTCACTCTTTAATAATGGTGGTACGTCTCTTCCTTCATGCATATTTTTTATGAAAATTTTTAAGATACCTCAAATTTCAAAAGCGAAAAAGTGCATGACGCGAACGTTTGCGGACCATAATTACTTTTGGTGATGTATGCACTGAAGTCTCCTACATTAGATCCAATCATAATATATTGCGCATTTTTGCGCCATTCTGAAAAAAATCTCATTTTTATCAACTAAAACCATTGAATTATTTAAATATGGAAGTATTTAAGAAACACATTTACAAAATAGAAATATGTTTTGGTTCCAGCGTTCGCCAAATCTACTTATTTTATTTGTACTCATGTGTATTACAGCTCATAAAAATCGCCAAAGATAATTGTTTTTGCATCTTCACTATTAGTTTGTTGTGATACATCCCGTCATTCATAGATATCTTTTATGATAACTCAAATTTCAATGGTGAAATACTACATGATGCTAACGTTTGCGGACCATAGTTACTTTTGATGTTTTATGCAAGATTCTGCAGATTATGCTGATTCAAAGATAATACGCTACGCATAGTTGCGCCAATCTGAAATAATCATATTTTTCTCCACTGCAATCATGAAAACCTTTAAATTTGTTTCTGCAGTTAAACTGGAAAAATTTATGTAAAACAATTTAAAAAAAAAATAAAAAAATATTTGGCAACGTTTGCCAACACCAATTTTTGATCTGTCGTATAGCCGGGGCTCCTATTTATCAGACTAAATCAAAACTTTTGATAAATGTTTGCGCCATTCGGAAAAATCACTGGTTTTTCTGAAGTAAAATTTAAATAATTTATGTAAAACAATTTTAAAAAAATTACAAAAATATTTGGCAACGTTTGCCAACACTAATTTTTGATCTGTCTTATGGCCGGGGCTCTTATTTATCAGACTAAATCAAAACTTTTGATAAATGTTTGCGCCATTCGGAAAAATCACGGGTTTTTCTGAAGTAAAATATGGGTAAGACAGCAAGTGCGCCCTAGGGTTATAAATTTTTGCACTTTTTTTGCAAATATCAAAAATACCACCACATAGCCGTGTAGAAATAAGGTAGGTAGGTTTTTACCAATTTTCAGCTTGGTCGGACCTATACTACGCTTTTAGTGCATTATTTACCTCATATCCGATGCTAATATATATGGGAGCTATATCCAAATCTGGACCGATTTTCATTATTTTCTACAATAATAGTCCTTGGACCAAAGATATGATTTGTGCAAAATATTATATCAATCGGATTATAAATGAGGTTTTTAGGAGTTTTAATCAATTTTTAACATACATTACTCCTATGTGCGACGATACGACCCCACACAATCACCACTGTGTGACATGCATGTTTCGCCTTTGGTTTAGGAAGGCTCCTCAGACACATCGACTGTGGGGCGGCTTCGCTATCCTCTAACTTATTTCCTCTATCAAATGCAAGTTGTTTTTTTACAAAGTTGAATTTTTTGTTCAAATCTTTGTATGGCTTTCATGACAAACGCTTAGCGTAGCCTTTGAAAGTTATGAGTTTGGTTCTGAACACTAACACGCCGTGACAACACTTTTTTCCATGTGTTTTTCAAGGACGTGGGTTCGAACCCCAGCCTGGCTCAAGCTGATTTTTATTTTTATTTGAAAATTTTGCCTATTTAGGCGAAGGTCATTTTTTATTAATTTTTTAATTAATTTCTCGTTAGAGACGAGCTTACTGACCAAGATGCTTTTGAAAAAGGAAAGCCGACGATACGAACACACACAATCACCACTGTGTGACATGCATGTTTCGCCTTTGGTTTAGGACGGCTCCTCAGACTCATCGACTGTGGGGCGGCTTCGCTATCCTCTAACTTATTTAAAAATTGTTTATTAAAAAATCCACTTTTCGTGGGCATAAAAATATTGAAAAATGACTAAAAACAGTTTCATTAAATATCCACGTTTCGTGATTTTTATTAAAAAAAATATTAAAAAAAATTAAAAAAAAAATCATCGTTTCGTATCCATAAAAATTTAATGAATAAAAGTTTCGTAAAAAAAGTTTCGTATCTCAAAAAAACAAAAATTTCATTAAAATATCTAAAAATTATTATTATTATTATTAAAATATCTAAAATTAAAAATTCCATGTCTGAAAATTCTTGACAAATATATTCAAAAATCTGCTCGCGAAAATTCGTGAAATAACAAAAAAATCTTAAAAATATCATCGTCTGAAAATTCTTAAAAAATCGATAAAATGTTGTATGACAAAAAAGAATTTTTCAAAATATTCACGTCTATAAATGTTTGAAATAAAAATGTTTTTAAATATCACCGTTTAAAAATTCTGAAATAAAAAATTCTGCAATTTTTTTTTAAAACAATAAAAGTAATAAAAATTCTTTCAAATATTAAATAAAATTATGTTAATAAGGACATGTCCCAATCTGAAAAATTTTGAAATAAAATTTCTTCGTCTTAAAATTTTTTAAATACAAATTCATTAAATATAAACCTCTGAAAATTCTATAAAAAAGTATTTAAAAATATTCTGAAAATGTTTGCACTTAAATATCTACGTCTAAAATTGAATTAACAAAAAAATCTTAAAAATGTCATCGTCTGAAAATTCTTGAAAAATCGATAAAATGTCTGTATGACAAAAAAAAAAATTATCAAAATATTCACGTCTATAAATGTTTGAAATAAAAATGTTTTTAAATATCACGGTTTAAAAATTCTGAAATAAAAAATTCTGAAGGTTTTTTGAAACAATAAACGTAATAAAAATTCTTTGAAATATATAAAAAAATAAAATTATGCTAATAAGGACATGTCCTAACCTAGAAAATTTGGAAATACAAAATTCATTACAATATATACGTCTTAAAATTTCTTAAATACAAATTCATTAAATATCAACATCTGAAAATACTTTAAAAAAGTCTTTAAAAATGTTCAGAAAATGTTTACCACAATTTTTTTTAAATATTTTTAAAAATTCCAAAAATTAAAAATGTAAAAAATACAATAAAAGTCCACGTGTGAAAATTTTGTTATTAAAGTTATCAAAATAACCACGTCTGAAATGTTTTGAAAAAAAAATTCTTCAAAAAATTTCACGGATTAAAATTTTTGAAAAAAAAAAAATCTGAAATTTTTTAAAACAAAAAACGTAATAAAAATTCTTTAAAATATACAAAAAATAAAATTGTAGTAATAAAATAATTTAAATTTATTTAAATGTTCTTACTTACTTACTTACTTAGCGGGCCCATTACAGAACATTTGTTCCATACACCGAACTAAGAAAAGATCTGAAATTCTCTCTGTTTAGTGCTTCGCTTTCTCGAATACCGCGCCTTGTCATCTCTTCTGACTTTTTTAATTTTTTAGAATTTTGGAAATAAAGAGTGTAATGAATTCTGAATACCTAGGCGTGAAAAATTCTCAAATAAAAATTCATTAAATATCAACGTCTGAAAATTCTTTAAAAAAGTCTTCAAAATCATCCTGAACAATTTTCCTTAACTTTTTTTTTTAAAAATTAAATAAAATAATTCCACAACATGAAATTTGAAGAAAGAAAAATAAGTTAAAAATCCGGTCTTAAAATAAAAAAATTTTCAAAATACATATTAAAATCGTCTAAAAAATTTTAATAAGTTGTTTTTAAAAATACGAACGGTAAATTAAAAAAACGTTAAAAATAAAATGTTTAACTTTATTTATTTTCTCATTTTTTTAATTCCTTATTTATTTATTTTTTATCCACGTCTTAAAATTTTTTAAACACTTTTTGCTAAATTTACGGCTTCGTTTTTTAAATATTTCTTTTTGGTTTTTAAACACCTTATTATTAAAACATTTTTTTTAAATGCACATTTAATTGGTTTTAGGTCACGTCTTATTTTTTTTTAATCCAAGATTAAATTTTTTTATTTTTTAATCGACGCTTTAAATTTTTTAACATCTTTTTAGTTTGTCCATGTCTTGATTTATTAGTTTGTCTTTAAACAAATCCATGTCTTGTTTTTTAGTTTGTCTTTAAAAAATACATGTCTTTATTTTTTTTGTATTTTATTTAAAAAAAAAAAAAACTATTTCTTAACCTTTTTAATATTTTTCTTTACAAAATTCACGTCCGATATGTTTTAAACACTTTCCTTAAAAATTCCAGTCTGAAATGTTTTAAAAATTTTTCTTGAAAATATCCACGTCTAAAATATTTTAAAAATACTTCTTAAAAAAATCCACGTCTTAAATTTATTAAACATTTCTTTCATAAATCGCTGTCTTATTTTTTTAAATCTTCTAAAAAAAATTGATGTCCTAAATTAAAAAAAAAATATTTTATAAACATTAATTCAAATTCTTAATTTTGTATTTAAAAACAGAATTAAAAAAATTTTAAAGTCCACGTATGAAATCTTTAAATAATCCAAATTTGAAAAAATCTTCAAAAAAAAAATTCAAAATTGGTAAAAATCTTATATAGACTATGTATGAACAAAAAAACACTTTAAAAATCCAGGTTATCAAATATTCACCTTTGAAAAAAAATTTCATTGAAACACATTTTTAATAACATAATAAATATTCTAAATTTAATTAATTCAAATTCTTAATTTTGTATTTAAAAGAAAATTAAGACATTTTAAAAATCTTACGTTTAAAATCATTAAATAAACCAAATTAAAAAAAAAAAAAAACAAAAAAAAAAACATCTTAAAAAAAATCCAAAATTGGTAGAAATCTTTAAGTAGTCCATGTATAAAAAAAAACTCTAAAAATCCAGGTTTTTAAATATTTAAGTTTGAAAAAAATTTCATTGAAAGACGTTTTTAATAACATGAATTTTCTAAATCTAATCACGGTTTGGAAAGAAACACTTTCAACCTAATCAACATTTGAAAAAAAAATTAAAAATCCACGTTCGAAAAAGTTAAAATTCGTCTAAAAAATTAAAAAATCCGCGTTTGATAAATTAGAATAATCAATGCTTGAAAATTAAAAAAAAAAAATAATCCAAGTTCCAAAAAAAAAAAAATCTGAAAAAAATGTTAGAAATAATTCCTCACAAAATTCTTGAAAAAAATTATCTTTTAACTTTTTAAAAACAATTTAAAAATTGTCCTTACAAATGAAATTCAAACTCCTACAAACTAAACTTAAACTAAAATAACTACTTGGACCATATTTTGCAACCAGATAGCCAGATTTCTGTACATGATCACGCATGATTTGAAGTGTTTTAGTGCTTCATAAACTCAAAAAACTTTTGTGTCGAATTATGCGAAACTCGTAGAAAATGAGCTGTAACTCGTCGAGTTTTAGAGATATCAGCATGAAAATTTGACACAAGATAAAGTAGAAGTCGTAGAAAAAATAGAAATTGCTAACTCAGAAAACGCATTCTTGAGTTATGTCACTCTTTGAGTAAATGAGGGATTTATTTTGCATGTAGTTCAAGGAAACCAGGTGGAATCTACTCTGCTTAACTGTGCCTCTGTGCAACATCATTTTTTAAAGATTTGAATATAAAGATTACTTGCTACAAATATTTCCATGTATAAATTGATCATTCAAGTTGTACCCTAATGTACAACAATAATAACAGCAACAACATTATAAGAAAACCTCATCATAATTACCAATGATTTCCGAAAAATTATGTTTACTTTTAATCATTAACTTCGTTTTTGACAACTTTGTTCTTTTTCTTCATTCCTTTTCTTGTTTTCCTTCTTCTTGCAGGATGAAGAACTACACTATGCTGAACTGTCATTGCCGTCGGGTGGCGCCTCCAGTTCAGCACCTAAAAAGTCCATTTCAGTTGATTGCAGCAGTAGTATGCTGCTACAGGGTGCCGGTATTAATCCCAATCTCAGTGGCATTACTGGCGGCACATTGCCCCATGGCAGCAGTGTACGCAAGCTATTGCCCACAATACCGGCCACAAGTACCCTGCAACGTAACAAAACAATGGCACCGCCTCCATCATATGACTACTTTGAGGAACCAACGATATATGCCCAAATAGATCACTATAAAAATGCCAATGCCAGTGCTAGCAACTCCAGTTCGGTGTCACCCTTCCCGCCCTGTATGTCGTCACCGAATTCACAGGGTACTCCTTCCACTGTGTCACCGGGCACTGTACAAATGTATACGCTACCACCCCACCCAGGGGGTTATCATACTCTGCCTCACAACCATCATCAACAGAATGTGCCTCCACACAGTTCCACTACAACATCTATGATGCAAATGATGGGTAATGCTCAAAATCCGGCGGTTGCTGGCAGTAGTAGTAGTACATCGGCAGCAGCATCCCAGTATCACCATGGCACACTACCCATGCCGCCTTCATATCAACAACACCAGCAACAGCAACAAATGCATTTACAACAGCAGTTACCCTCACCACCATTGGGTCAGGTATTGGTATCGAGTAACAGCAGCGGTTTGGCAACAGCAGCTGTCACAAGTCCCAGTAGTTCGATATCAGGTCTCTCGGCAGTGGGCAAGTCCTATTCCCGAGAAATTGTTACCGTACGAACACCGTTGATGTATTCGCAGCAGGAGAGTTGTGTTTAAGTGTAAAAAGGAGAAGAATAACCGCAACTTAGTCATTAGGGGCGAATGAACAAAAAATACCAAACAGAAGAGTGAGAATAGGAAAAAACGTGGATGGAGAAGAAGAAAAAACCAACCAACCAACAAAAAAATACAACTGAAGGCGAATGTAGATGTCTTTCTTTGATTCCATTTGTTTTTGTATGATAGCGTAAAACAACAACAAAAAGCATAACCAGTTTCTTTTGTAAGGCAAAAATTTAGAAGAAAAAAAGAAAACAGAAAAAAATGTGAACAAACAAACGAATGAACTACAACAATACAGCAAACCCAGAACAATAACACAGGACGAGGTATTTGATAGGAGGATTGCGTTTCTTTCAAAAGAAAAGAGGCAACTCCAAAAACAAAATCGTTGTTAATTTTTAAGTTTAATTTTTTGGTTTTTCCTTAAGTGAGGAAGTTTTTTGTAAGAACAGCAAAATTTGCAATATTGGGAATAATTTATTTGGATTAATAGTAGCAATAGGCAGTATAACTTCGACTTTATTTTAATACAAATGTTCATAGACATATAAACTCAATAGTCATATTATTATCATTTTTTTTGTGAAGTTTAATAAGGCAATATTAGAGAATTTAATAATACTTCTTTGATTTAATTAAAATACAAATTGGAAAATGGAAAAAAGTAAAAAAATCCAAACTTAAATTTAAATGAAAATCACATTTTCTCAAATGATATATGTTCCAAAATAAAATGTTTACCAAAGCGCTCTTTAAATATATTCTTTGCAAGAGCAACAACTACAACAAGTAATGTTATAAAAGTTAACACTTAGGAGGGTTGGCCTGACTATTTTGAAAAACAAAATAAAAGTTAACACCAATAAAAAAATTCTGTTTAGAATATAACGTGTTGTCGGGGAGGTTTTTTTTTCTATTTTAATTCTAATAATTCCCTCTCGCGAATTCATAAAGGCCTTGCGGAAATACTATACTCGGACATGCATTGGTGAATTCTTCAACGTATCGCAGTTCCGAATACTCACTTACTTACTTAGCTGGCCCATTACAGAACATTTGTTCCATAGACCAAACTAAGAAAAGATCTCCAATTCTCTCTGTTTCGTGCTTCCCTTTATGGAATACCGCGCCTTCTCATCTCTTCATCCACTTGTTTGCGTCATCTATTCTTTGGCCTGCCAATTCTGCGTGCACCGCCATGTGGCTCGAATTTATACGCCTTTTTAGCGGGTCCATCATCGCTCATTCATATTATATGGCCTAGCCAACGCAATCGCTGCATCTCGATACGTTTAACTATATTGATGTCGTCGTATAGCAGATACACCTCGTGGTTCATACGATGTCGATATTCGCCGTCAACGCAGATCGGTCCGTAGATCTTTCGAAGAATTTTTCTCTCAAACACGCGAAGCACTGCCTTATCTGCTTGTACATGTACCCAAGCTTCGGGACCATACCTCAGCACGGGTAGTATCAGTGTTTTGTAAAGCGTTTTTTTTTTTTGTTTGACGTGTTGTGGCTTTGTTTTTAAATTGCTTACTTAAGCCAAAGTAGCATCTGTTGGCCAATATAATTCATCTTTTTATTTCACAACTTATGTTGTTTGTTGTGTTTACGGTGGTGCCGATGTAGACGAAGTCTTTTACTACCTCGAAATTATCGGAGCCAACTTCTACAGTTGGTCCGAGTTCCATGGACGCATTGCGCGTCGCACCATCAACTTGGTCTTCTCACCGTTTACCGCCAGACCCACTTTAGCAGGTTCTCCTTCGACCATCATAAAGGTATCAGTTACTTATTTTACTGATCGACCCATGATATCTATATCAGCAGCATAAGCAAGTAACATGTGGCTATTGGTGTAGATTGTGCCATTTCTTTCAACGTTTGTCTCTCGTAAAATCTTTTCCATCAGGATGTTGAATAAATCACACGACAGCCTTGCCGGAAACCTCTTTTGGTACAAAACTCTTCGGAGAGGTTCTTTCCTATTTCAACTGAATATCTTGTGCCAGTTAGAGTAATTTTACAAAGCCGAAAGAGCTTTGCGGGGATAACAAATTCAGACATTGCTTGGAATACTTTTGAACGTAGCGGGCTGTCGAAGGCTGCTTCATAATCGACAAAAAGGTGGTAGGTGTCGATCTGCATCTCTTGGGTCTTCTCCAGTATTTGCCGCAGGGTAAATATCTGGTCAATGGTGGACTTGCCAGGTCTAAAGCCGCATTAGTACGTCCCAATTATCTCGTTGACCATGGGCTTTAGTCGTTCGCACAATATCCCTGACACTATCTTTTAGGCGATAGGGAGAAGACTTATGCCCCTATAGTTGGAGCATAAAGTCTTATCTCCTTTCTTATGGACGGGACACAGGATGCTCAGGTTCCAATCATCAGGTACGCGTTCTTCCTGCCCGATGGAGCTAATTAGCTGATGCATACACCTTATCAGCGTGTCGCCTCCTTATTATTCTTCAGCCGGTTTATTGCCGTCTCTACCTCATCTTGGCCGGGTGGTATTCATTAAATACCATTGTCTGGGATTGGATCTGTGGTATCTTCGGCGACTTCGCTACTATTGGATACCAACAGTTTGGAAAAAATGCTCTTTCCATATCCTTAGCACACTATCTGTATCAGTTACCAGATTACCTTGCTGGTGTCTACAGGAGGATGTGCCAGTTCCAAAGCCATCAGTTTGATGTTTCACTCTTTGGTAGAATTTTCGGACTTCATTCTGTCTCCTGTACCTCTCGATTTGTTCACACTCCCGCTTTTCCATCTCTATCTTTTCCCGCGGAAAAGACGTTTCTCCTCTCTCCTTTTCACCCGATACCTCTCTCGTGCGCTACAGATTGTAAAGTAGCTCTATATGCCGCATTTTTCTCTTCGGTAGCAGCACGACACTCCTGGTCATACCATGGATTCCTTGGTGGAGGTCTCTGGTATCCAAGTACTGATTTTGCGGCTGTTTACATGGAGTGGGCAATGTTTTGCCATTGTCCTGATATGTAATCGGGACGAGGAGTGCTTTGATTGAGTAATTGGGCCAGTTAAGTGGAATATGCTGTGGCTATCTGTTGTGATTGCAGCTTACCAATGTCCAACTTCCATGTTGTGTCTGTTCGCACTTTGTTTGCTACGTTTAATCTGGCACGTACCTTTGCTGCAACAAGGTAGTGGTCCGAGTCTATGTTTGCACCTCGGAACGATCGTACATCCAACACACTTGATGCATGTCTTCCATCTATCACAACGTGATCAATTTGAATTCTTGTTCTTTGATCTGGCGACAGCCAGGTGCCCTTATGAATATCGAGATGTTTAAATCTGGTACTGCTAACTACCATGTTTCTTGCAGCTGCAAAGTCTATCAGCCTCATACCATTGTCAGATGTTTCACTGTGGAGACTGAACTTCCCGACTGTTGAGCCAAAGATATTTTCCTTTCCAATTTTGGCATTAAAATCTCCTAGTATAATTTTAATGTCATGGGTAGGGCAACGGTCATGAGTTTCTTCTAAGCGCTCGTAAAATATATCTTTGGTCTGTTCGTCCTTGTCTTCAGTGGGAGCATGAACGCAAATAAGGCTGATGTTGAAGAATTTTACTTTTAATTGCAGCGAGTCTTTCATTCACTGGGGTGAAGCTGGAGACCAGATGTCTTAACCTCCGACCAACTACAAATCCGCAACCAAACTCATGCTTTGTGTCATGGCAGCTATAGTACAGTGCATCACCTTTAGGTGTTGTTGTGACGCCTTTCCCATTCCATCGTATTTCCTGTATGGCAGTAATGTCGGTCTTGTACTTTTCAAGTACATCTGCCAATGCGTAAACTGCAGCTTCTCTATAAAGAGTGCGAACATTCCAGGTGCAGATTCGCAGATCATGGTCCTTAAAACGTTTGCGGGGTTCGTCAACTTTAGAGGGGTTTGTTTTCCTTTTCTTTCGTTTTTTCATAGTAGGCTGTTTTTTCTAGGGGAGGGTTACTAACCCGACGCCCAAACCCAAGTTTTTAACGTTCTTATGGTTGAACGCGCGGCACATGTTAGCTCACTACCTTTAACGGGTGTTAAAGGCAGTTCCCCAGGTGACACCACGTGGAGGTCAGTGTCCACTTGAGATGAAAGAGGGACCAAGATTAATCCTGGGCTTTGCCATGTTAAAGCCGGTCAGGACCGTTCCTTGGTATCTTCCATCCCCTACGTCACCATTAAGAAATCCGCTACTCCTCTAAAATGTAGTTCTTAAAAATTCATTTTTTTTAAATATTTTTAATTTTTTTTTTCTATCCGATGATATATTCTTGCTTTTATTAATTTTCTTAAAAAATAGAGGAACTCTTTTTTTTTAAATTTTTGTTTAAAGTTCCACGTTGTCCCTAAAAAAAATATTTTCTTTTAAAGAAACCAGGAGAATTTGAAAAATATTTGTAATCAAAACTGGAGTCCCTGAAAAATACTGTTAAAAATGGCTTTTGAAAATTCGATTAAAAACATATGTTTAAACATTTCAAAAATATGTTTATACATGTTCTTTAAAAAACCAATATTATTTCAAAAATATGTTTAAAGTTTTTTTATTTTATTTTTTTATTCTCTTATAATCCACAACTTCTCAAAAAATATTTTTGCAAAATCAAATATTCCCCAAAAAAATGTTTTTTAAATTTCTTTCGATCCGCTAGTCTTCCGAATTTATTTCAGGAACTCCTTATGTTTAAAGTTTTTTTTAAATTTTTGTTAAAAATTCCACGTGTCCCTAAAAATTTTCTTTTAAAGAATCCAGGAGACTTTGAAACATATTTTTAAAATATCGAAAATGACCCTAACAAAAAATCGCTTAAAACATTTGTTCAAACATTTCAAAAATATGTTTAAACATTCGTTAAAAATTCCAATATTAATTCAAAAATATGTTTAAACGTTTACTTTAAAAAATCCACGAGTACCTAAAAATATTTTTTTTTGATCCAGGAACCCAACAAAATATATATTTTTTTAAATGTTTCAAAAGGTAGCCCCGAATTTAAAATAACATTGTTCTTTAAGAAATCCGCTACTCCTTTAAAATGTAGTCCTTAAAATCCATTTTTTTATATTTTTAATTTTTATCGATCCGATAGCCCTTCAAACTTGTTTCTTGAAAAATTCAGATATTCTTGATATTATTAATTTTCTTAAAAAATAGAGGAACTCCTTATGTTTTTTTTATTTTTTGTTAAAAATTTCAAGTGTCCCTAACAATATTTTCTTTTAAAGAAACCAGGAGAACTTGAAAAATATTGTTAAAAATGACCCTTAAAAATTCGATTAAAAACATATGTTTAAAAATTTAAAAAAAAAATCCAATATTATTTCAAAAATGTGTTTAACCTTCATTTTATTATTTTTTTTTTAATTTTCTTAAAATCCACAAAAAATGATTTTTAAATTTCTTTCGATGCGCTAGTCTTTCGAACTTATTTCTTAAAAAATTCAGATGTCTTTGACTATATTAATTATCTTAAAAAATAGAGGAACTCCTTATGTTTCATTTTTTAAAATTTTGTTAAAAATTCCACCTGCCCCTGAAAAATATTTTTAAAATTTTCTTTTAAAGACTTTGCAAAATATTTTAAAAAAACCTGGAGTCCTAGAAAAATATTGTTAAAAATGACCCTTACAAAAAATCGCTTAAAATATACTTTTAAACATTTCCGAAATATGTTTAAACGTTTACTTTAAAAAATCCACGAGTCCCTAAAAATATTTTTAATTCATTTTTTATTTGATCCTGCGGCTCAATTCTCTTTCTATGAAAATGTGAAATGAAAACTTTTATAATGGCAAAAATTGTCATATGAACATTTTTATAAAGAAAATATTTTTCATTGGAAATTTCCATGGAACAAGAATCCAGCCCCAGGAACCCAACAAAATATATTTTTTTAAATGTTTTAAAATGTAGCCCAGAATTTAGTCCTTAAAAATCCATTTTTTTAAATATTCTTTCGTCCTTAAAAAATTAAAAAATATTCTTTAAAAATCCACTTGTCTTAAAAATATTCTTTAAAAAATGCTCGAGAGCCTATTTTTTTTAATTTGCGAGTCATTGAAGATAAATTTTGAAAATGCTCGGAACCCTATTTTTATTCTGCTGGAGATCGGAGAAATCTTAAAACATGTTCGGGTCTTTGAAAAATATTCTGCAAAAAATCAAGAGTCCATTAAAAAAAATTAATATTCTTAAAAACTCCACGAGTCCTCAAAAATACTTTTCTAAGAAATCCAAGAATCCTTAAAAAACGTTCACATTTATATTAAAAAAGTTAACAAGTCTTTGAAAATTATTCTCAAAATCCAAGAGTTCTTCAACAGTATTCATAACAAAATCCATAAAGATGTGTTGAGTTTTCTTCAAAAATATGCTTAAAAGAAAACGTGATTTTTTGTAGGAGAACATTTCAAAATATTTACAACGATTAGTCTGTATTTTTCTCATAGGTCAGAATATATGTACATATATGGATCGATTATATGGTAGGAAGTACTAAAAAATATTTCTTTAAAGTTTTTAATTAATGGATCTGAGCTTATCTTTAAAAATTAAGGGTGTAAATTTTCTTCAAAATTATTCCTTCAAGATATTCTATTTACGATACATTTGTAAGGCTGGAGGTCTTATCAAAATATTCCTTAAAAAATCATGATAATTGCGCTAAAAATAGAAAAGAAGTCTAATTCCATTTATTTATAATTTCAAGCATTAAAAATTATGATTTTGAATATGTCCCCATAACGTACGATGACTATACGTTATTTATACGCCACCATACGGACTCATGATGCATTCAACAGCAGCACGACGACGATTCTGAAAATCTTTAAAGTCTGTCTGAGAGTCTTTAAATACTGTAATTTTGAAATTCCACACAAAATCCCGCTATTTAAAAAAATCTTAAATCAAAACAAATCATGTTTAAGCACAGACCTTTTCAGTAGTTCCAATTTCCATTATTTCATATTTGTTTGTTTGTCTTTTGTTCACAACAATAAATCAATAATGATTAATTTTTTTAAGCATGCAATATACAAAAGACAACAACTACAAACAATGGCTAACAAATTGCTGCAACTAAAGCAACAACAACAACAATCAAACAATGCCATGAACTGTAATGACAAACAATACCATCGAAAGCCACACAGTAGTGTGAGCTTGTGAGAATTTGCAAATGTTGGGAAAATGTTATGGCATTTTATGCTGGGAACTCGAAAATGTGCTCGCTCCCTTGTGGTCGGGTGTGTGTGATGTCTTGTGGTTTGGTTTGCAGTTGTGTTGCCAACAACATATGAATGAATGGATAGATGTCAACAATAATTTATATGACAACCAGTAACAAATCAAAAGCAACAAGAAAAGCAAAACATTTGTACAATTAAAAAACGAAGACAAATAAAACTTCAATTCCAGTTGCAATTGATTGTGAAAAACTAAAAAAATCCCACTTGTGGGGGGAAATGTGATTTTTTTTTATCAGTTTGGATTTTGTTTTCAGATTTGTTTGGAATTTGTTTTGTCGCACAGTGAAACCTTTTAAAGGGCAAATAAAATATGTCATGAAAGGATTGTTTTTATGTAACGAAAATAATACAACAGGGATATTGTAAATCATGGATTTAATTATTTTTTGTTATTATTTTCCTTTTTGCTGTCTCTGATATCCTCTTTTTTTTGACTGCATGAATTTAATATTATTTCATATCAACCTAAAGAGCAATTAATAAAACTCAATTATAAATATAATTCTATAAATGAAATGAAAAACAAGAGAGAGAGAGAGCGTGGACAAATGAAAACTCCAAGCCGTTTAAGCCGTTAATAACCATCAGCTATTTGAGGCAAACAGAGAAAAAGTGAAACTAAAAATAAAAACCAATTTTATAATTGAAAGCATCATTGAATGAAAACAGGCATTTTTTCAAAGGAGACAAACAACATAAAAATCATTGCCAGACTGATATTAAAAAAAAAAAAAAAAAAACAAAATACAAATATTAAAACAAAAACTGAATTAAAATTAATTTGCTAACCAGTTAAACGAGGAACAGCTATGCAAAAATTAAAACCTGTACATTTTCTTTTTCTCTATATTTTTATGTATATAAACAAAAGAGTAAGGTAAATATGTGTATATATAGCACCATTTCATATTAATGTATGTATTTAGAGATAAATTGAAAACATAACCTGAAAATATGGAGAAATTTATTAAATTAAAATCGCAAAAATATTGTGGGTATGTACAGTACGTTGGGAGAATTTTTTTTTTTGGTTTTAAAGAAAAGGAATTGATGTATTATACTTGTAGTTAGACAGAAATTGTTTAGTGTGACAATGTAAAAGAAATAGTAAAAATTAAAAAAACAAAAAAAAAAAAAATAAATATTGAAAATTGTGCAAAAATATAATAAATATTGACGAGTCCTGGATTTTTTTTAAATGCCACGATTCCTTAAAAAATATATTCAAAAAAATTCCACGAGTCCTTGGAAAAATATTTTTGTAACATTTGAAAAATATTTTTTTAAAAAATTTCACCAGTGCTTGAAAAATATTCAAGAATTCCAGAGTGCTTGAAAAATATTTTTAAAAATTGCAAGAGTCCTTAATTATATTTTTTCAGGTTCCAGGGGTCCTTTAAAATATTAAAAACAAAAATACAAGACTTTATAGATATTCTTTACATGTTTTTATAAAACTTTTTTAAAAAAAAAATTAAAGAGTCCTAAAAAATATTTTTAAAACATCCACTAATCCTTCAAAAATATTCATAAAAAATCGACGAGTGCTCAAAAAATATTTGAACAAAATCAAATATTCCTCAAAAAATATTTTTAAATATTTTTTTCATTCGCTAGCCCTTCAAAGTTATATCTTAAATAAATTCAGCAATACTTGATTTTTTTAATTTTCTTAAAATCCACAACCGCCCAAAAATTATTCTGACAAAATCAAATATTTCTCAACAATTTTTTTAATTTTTAATTTTTTTTCGATCCGCAAGTCCTTCGAACTTATTTTTTAGTAAAAATGTCCTTGATTTTATTAATTTTCTTAAAAAATACAGGAATCCTCAATACTTTTTTTATTTTTTTTAAATATTCCACTTGTCGCTGAAAAATATTTTTAAATTTTTCTTTTAAAGAGCCCAGGAGACCTGAAACATATTTTTCAAAAAAAAAAACCTGTAGTCCCTGAAAAATATTGTTAAAAATTGCGCTTAAAAAATTCGCTTTAAAGTATATGTTTTGCATTTCAAAAATATGTTTAAACATTTCCATTAAAAAATCCAATATTTTTTCTAAAACATGTCTAAACGCTTACTTAAAAAAATACACGAGTCCCTAAAAATATTTTTAATCGACATTTGTCTAAAAAAAACTGTCTGAATGAGCTACAGTGCAGTGCTTGAAAAATATTAACAAAATTCAGAGTGCTGGAAACATGTTTTCAAAAATTCCAAGAGTCCTTAAATATAATTTTTTCAGACTCCAGGGGTCTTTAAAATATTTTTAAAAAAAATACTACAATTTATAGATATTCTTTAAAAAATCCACGAGTACATGTTTTTTTATAAAATGTTTTTAAAAAAATTAAAGCGTCCTTAAAGAATATTTTGTAAAACATCCAATAATCCTTCATGAATATTCACAAAAAATCCACGAGAGCTCAAAAAATATTTTTACAAAATCAATTATTCCTTAAAAAATATTTTTAATTTTTTTGATCCGACAGTCCCTCAAACTTATTTCTTTAAAAAATTCAGATATCCTTGATTTTTTTTTTAATTTTCTTAAATATCAAATAATATTTTTACAAAATCAAAAAATATTTTTACAAAATCAATTATTCTTTAAAAAATATTTTTAAATTTTTTTTGATTCGCTAGTCCCTCAAACTTATTTCTTAAAAAATTAAGATGTCCTTAATTTTTTTTATAATTTTCTTGAAAATACAGGAATCCTCAATGTTTTTTCAATTTTTGTTAAAAAATCCACGAGTCCCTGAAAAAATGATTTTAAAATTTTCTTTTAAAGAAACCGGTATACCATGAAAAATATTTAAAAAAACGCAGTAGTTCCTGAAAAATATTTTTAAAAGTTACCCTAAAAAATTAGCTTGAAAACATATGTTTAAACATTTCAAAAACAAGTTTAAACATTTTCTTTAAAACATCCAATATTATTTCAAAAATATGTTTAAACTTCAAAACTATGTTTAAACTTTTTTAAAGAAATTAAAGAGTCCTAAAAAATATATTTAAAACATCCACTAATTATTCCAAAAGTAAAATATTCATAAAAATCCAAGAATACTCCAAAAAATATTTTTACAAAATCAATTATTCCTTAAAAAATAATTTTAATTTTTTTTCGATTCGCAAGTCTTTCAAAGTTATTACTTAAAAAATTGAGATATCTTCGACTTTTTTTCTTTTCTTAAAAACCACAACTACCCAAAGAAAATTTTTACAAAATCAAACATTCTTTAAAAAAAATTTTTTAATTAACCTTGAGTCCCTAAAAAATATTGTTAAAAATGATACTTAAAAACTCGCTTCTAAACATATGTTTAAACATTTCAATAATATGTTTAAACATTTTTTTTATTCCAATATTATTTCAAAAATACGCTTAAAGGTTTACTTAAAAAAAAATACACGAGTCCGTACAAATATTTTTATTTTATTTTTTATTTTTTGATCCAGGACCCTAACCATATATATTTTTTAAAATGCTTTAAATTATAGTAGTCCTTAAAATAAATTTTTAACAAATCTTATAAATCCACAAGTTCCTTTAAGTTGTTTTAAAACTATTTTTTTTATATTTACGAGTTTCTAAAAATATATTTCATTTTTTTGAATCATGGAGTGATAAAAATATTTTTTAAAACGTTCTTTTAGAAGTGCAGAAATCTTTAAAAAAATTGTGAACATTTTATTTAAAAATTCGAGGACTCCATAAAAATTAATCTGTTTATTTTTTTAAATCATGGAGTCTTAAAACAATATTAATTAAAATATTTTCTTTAGTTTTTTAAAAAAAAATCCAGGACTCCCTAAAAATATATTTAATTTCTTATTTTAATCGTGGAGTCATAAAAAATATATTTTTTTAATTTCTTTAAAAAAATAGACTTAACCCTCGTCTATATAAAAAAAATATAAATATATTTTTTTTTAATTTTCTTTAAAAAACACAGTAGTCCATGATAAATATTTTATAGAATTTCTTATTAAAATATCCACGAGTCCCTGAAAAATATTTTTAAAATTTTGTTTTAATCTGAAAAATATTGTTAACATTTTCTTTAAAAAAAATCCACGAGTCCCTAAAAAATATAAAAAAACCACGAGTCCACGAAAAATAATTTTCTTTAAAAAAGTCCAGTGTCTCTGAAAAATATATGTAACATTTAAAAGTAAAAAAAAAACTTAAAAAATAATTTTTACAATTTTCATTAAAAAATCCACGAGTTACTAAAAAATATTTATTAAAATTGTCTTTACATGAGTTTTTCAAAAATAGTTAAAAAAAATCTAACAAAATATAACAATTCTTTATAAAATATTTTTTAAGACCTCCAAAAATTTTTTAAACGAATCCTTAAATTTTTTTTAATTCGCAAATTCTCCTTTAGAAAATCCTCAAGAATTTCAAAAATTTTCTTATTTTTTTTTTAAATCCACAAGTATTTCAAAAATATTTTTTTTTTCTTTAAAAAACCCACGATAATTTTAAAAATTTTTTATTATTATTTTTCTTTTGTTTTGAAAACACACGAGAATTTGAAAAATATTTTATTTATTTATTTGTTTATTTATTTATTTGTTTACTTATTTATTTATTTGTTTATTTATTTATGTATTTATCCATTCATTAATTAATTTATTTTATTTCTTTTTTTATTTATTTTATTTATTTTATTTATTTTATTTGTTTTATTTATTTTATTTATTTTATTTATTTTATTTATTTCATTTATTTTATTTATTTCATTTATTTTATTAATTTTATTTATTTCATTTATTTTGTTTATTTTATTTATTTCATTTATTTTGTTTATTTTATTTATTTTATTTGTTTTATTTATTTTATTTATTTTATTTATTTTATTTTAGTTATTTTATTTATTTTATTTTATTTTATTTTATTTTATTTTATTTTATTTTATTTTATTTTATTTTATTTTATTTTATTTTATTTTATTTTATTTTATTTTATTTTATTTTATTTTATTTTATTTTATTTTATTTTATTTTATTTTATTTTATTTTATTTTATTTTATTTTATTTTATTTTATTTTATTTTATTTTATTTTATTTTATTTTATTTTATTTTATTTTATTTTATTTTATTTTATTTTATTTTATTTTATTTTATTTTATTTTATTTTATTTTATTTTATTTTATTTTATTTTATTTTATTTTATTTTATTTTATTTTATTTTATTTATTTACGAGAATTACAAAATCCACGAGTATTTGAAAAAAATTTTAACATTTTCTTTAAAAAATACACGAGCGTTTGAAAAATATTTTTAAAATTTTTCTTTAAAAATCCACGAGCATTTGGAAAATATTTTAAAAAATTATGTTTAAAATTTTTCTTTAAAAATCCACGAGCATTTGGAAAATATTTTAAAAAATTATGTTTAAAAAATCCACGAGCAATTGAAAAATATTTTTAACAATTTTCTTAAAAAAATCCAAGAGTATTTGAAAAATAATTTCTTAAAAATCCACGAACATCTGAAAAATATTTTAAAAATTTTCTTAAAAAATCCAAGAGTATTTGAAAAATAATTTCTTAAGAATCCACGAACATTTTAAAAATATTTTAAAAATTTTCTTAAGAATTCACAAAGATTTCAAAAATATTTATAAAAATTTTCTTAAGAATGCACAAACATTTCAAAAATATTTATAAAATTTTTGTTAAAAATCCACTAGTATTTGAAAAATATTTTTAAAATTTTTCTGCAAAATCCACGAGTATCTGAAATATATTTTTAAAATTTTTCTGAAAAATACACGAGTATTTGAAAAATGTTTTTAAAAAATCCACGATCATTTAAAAAATATTTTTAAAAATTTTCTTTAAAATTGCACGAGCATTTAAAAAATATTTTTAAAAATTTTCTTTAAAATTGCACGAGCATTTAAAAAAATATTTTTAAAAATTTTCTTTAAAAATCCACGAGTATTTAAAAAATATTTTTAAAAATTTTCTTTAAAAATCCACGAGTATTTAAAAAATATTTTTAAAAATTTTCTTTAAAAAATCCACGAGTATTTGAAAAATATTTTTAAAAATTTTCTTAAAAAAATCCACGAGTATTTGAAAAATATTTTTAAAATTTTTCTTAAAAAAATCCAAGAGTATTTGAAAAATATTTTTAAAATTTTCCTTTAAAAAATCCACGAATATTTGAAACATATTTTTAAAGGTGTTCTTTAAAAAAGGCTTCTTTAAAAATCCACGAGTATTTGAAAAATATTTTTAAAATTTTCCTTTAAAAAATCCACGAGTATTTGAAACATATTTTTAAAGGTGTTCTTTAAAAAAGGCTTCTTTAAAAATCCACGAGTATTTGAAAAATATTTTTAAACATTTCCTTTAAAAAATCCACGAGTATTTGAAACATATTTTTAAAGTGTTCTTAAAAAAAACTTAAAAATTTCCTTTCAAAATCCTCGAGTATTTGAAAAATATTTTTAAAAATTTCCTTTAAAAAAAAATTCTTTAAAAAAATCTTCTTTAAAAATCCACGAGTATTTGAAAAATATTTTTAAAAATTTTCTTTAAAAATCCAAGAGCATTTGAAACACATTTTTTAAAAAATTTCTTTAGAAATCCACGAAAAAATATATGAAACATTTTTTTTCACATTTAAAAATTATTTTTAAAAATTTTCTTTAAAAAATCCACGAGTATTTGAAACACATTTTTTAAAAATTTTCTTTAAAAAAAATCTTTAAAAATGCACGAGCATTTGAAACATATTTTTAAAAATTTTCTTAAAAAATCCACGAGCATTTGAAAAATATTTTTAAAAATTTTCCTAAAAATTTATTATATATTTTGAAAAATATTTAAATTTTTTTTTTCTAAAAATCCACGAGTAATTGAAAATATTTTTTAAAAAAATCCACGAGTAGTTGAAAAATATTTTTTAAATCTTTTTTTTCAAAAATATATATTTTTTATTTTTTTATGAAATTTCAAGAGTCATTCACAGATTCAGTAGTCACATTTTTACATACTTTATTTTAGCAATTGATTCCAATTCCAATATTTTTTGTAAGAATTTGCATTTATTTTTAATTAGTGATATTAAAATCTTTGTTGTTAGCTATGCAAAAATATAAAACAACTGGCATTTAAAACAATTAATATCAACAATTTGGCAAATCAAATATTAAAATATAATATTTCAAAACAACAGCATCAACAACAGAAAATGCAAATCCAATTAAATCAAACGACAATGTATCAAAACATCAACTTAATAGCAGAGATTTGCGTTAAGAGTTTAGAATTCCAATGCCCAAAACAAAACTACTCCAACTTAATAAAAAAAATATGAAATTAAAAAAAAATAAATAAAACAAAAACAAACAATGTATATACACAACATATCTATAAATAGGAACAACAACCGATATTTTTAAAATTTATTAAAAATTAATTCGAAACATAAGTCTGTGGAATTTATTTTTTCATTTTTTTGTATGTAAAAGAAATTGAACCAATTTTATTTTAGAACAGAAGCACCATTTCTCTGTCGTCTACCAATGAAAAGAAAAATAACAACAAACAGAATTTTTAAATAAAAAAAATAACAACAAAGTAATAAGGAAACAAGACTTTTGTAATATATTCTATATAAATATGAGAATTGTTATATGTAATTGTAAAATAAATATATAAATTGTTTACTAATTATAAAGAACCACAAAAGAAACAAAAAAACAAAAACAAAAAACAAAATAATTAGCAAGTAATTATAGCAAAGCAAAGAAGAAAAAACAAAAAAAACTATGCAATTAATATTTTAGGCTTAATTTTTTTCTAGTCCAAATAAGAACAACAAAAAGGATAACAATTTTTTATTTGTTTATGTGTAACATAAATGTATTTACAAATCTTATTGTATGTAAATTAAAAAAGAAAAAAACAACTATAAAATCTAAAAAAAAATAAATTAGTTAAATGTAAAAAAAAAACTAATGTTAATTAATATAGCAAATATCTCCCTAAAAACAACAACTTTTTTGGCTAGTTTTAAGTTTAGCTAAAAATCTAGTATTAATTTAAGAAAATATAAAAAAAAAAACAAAAACAATTTCACTAAATTACATTAAAACTCCTTTGGATAAAAAAATATATAGAATAACTCACACACTCACAAATTCTCTATATATAGCATAAAATAACTGTAAAATAATTTAAATTTATTTCAAAAATAAAATATAAGAACAAAAACCAAACAAATTATAAGCAAATAAAGAACATTGAATGTTATTCAAACAAAAAGAAATTGAACAAAAATTAAGAGAATATTATTAAATCAACTTTATTATTTAATGATAAGAAAAAAAAAACAAACACTATGTTTAAGCAACAAAAACAAGGAATGATTCGAGATTATAACAAAAAGCAACAAAAATAAAGATAAAGAATTACAAAAACTGATGATAAAGAAAAATCTTTAATAATTATAAAACAAAAAACTGGAATTGATTTCATTGGTGGTTGGGGGTTTTTACAATGGGTAAGTAAAATGGGAAAAAAGGTGAAAGGTGTGGAAAATACAGCAATTAAGTCCGTTCGACGATTTTCGGGTTTTCCACTTCAAAAAGTTATACATATATGTAGAAAATGTGGTAGACTTCATAAACCCTTAAAATTTTTCTTAACGCGCGTTAATTTATTTCTTTGCCTTCCTAGGCATTTGTGAGGGTCTTAAATAGTCGTACAGATCAAAACATTAGGCGAACTTTTTTCTTAATAGCATTCGTTCTTTGGCCAAAATAAAATCATCCTCAAATTTCACTACGATAGGAAATTAAAAACAAAGTGTTCTTTCTTTACATTAATACATGAACAGATGGATGATGCATAAGTCGACTAAAGCACAGATTCTATGTATGTCTAAAAAACTATGGGTCTCTATAGTTTCCTTACGCATGTTACATATAAATACACAAAGACATAATACCCTTTACCTAACAAATATTTTGATAGTTATACGACATTGTACAGTTATGTATTATACGACGGATATGTGCGTCATATAAGTCACATATTCTACAACGCAATCTCTGGTTACTTGGATTTTATAATAGTTTTGCTATATCCGAAAGCACTCTTTGAGATTCCGGGCCAAAAACACTTCCGCCAATTAATGTTTATATAGATGCACATTGGGGTATTACTTACTTACTTAGCTGGCCCATTACTGAACATTTGTTCCATAAGCCGAACTAAGAAAAGATTTCCAATTCTCTCAGTTTGCTGCTTCGCTTTCTGGAATATCGCGCCCTTTTAATCTCTTCATCCACTTGTTTGCCCCATCTAAGCTTTAGCCTGGAAATTCTGCGTGTACCGTCATGTGACCCGTATTTTAGCGGGTTCATCATCGCTCATTCTTATGATATGGCCCAGCCAACGCAATCGTTGCATCTCGATACGTTTATCTATAGTGATGTCGTTGTATAGCAGATGCAGCTCGTGGTTCATGCGACGTCAATATTCACCGTGAACGTAGATTGGTCCATAGATCTTTCGAAGAGTTTTTCTCTCAAACACACCAAGCACTGCCTTATCTGCTTGCGCAAGTACCCAGGCTTCGCAACCATACATCAGCACGGGTACTATCAGTGTTTTGTAAAGCCTTGTTTTTGTTTGACGAGGTTTTGACTTTGTTGGCCAATATAATTCTTCTTTTTATTTCACAACTGATGTTGGTTGTTGTGTTTACGGCGATGCCGAGGTAGACAAAGTCTTTTACTACCTCAAAATTATAGGAACCAACGTCAACAGTTGGTCCGATCTCCATGGATGCGCGTCGACATCATCAAATTCTCGCCGTTTACCGTCAGACTCACTTTAGCAGATTCCCTTTCGACTTTTGCAAATGTATCAGTTACTTCATTTACCGATCGACCTACGATGTCAATGTCACCGGCATAAGCAAGTAACATATGGCTGTTTGTATATATTGTGCCACTTCTTTTGACCTTGGCATCTCGTATAACCTTTTCCACCAGAATGTTGAATAAGTCACAAGAGGCCGTCTCCTTGTCTGAATCCTCTTTTGGTACTAAACTCTTCGGAGAGGTTCTTTCCTATTTTAACTGAGGACCGAGTATCAGTTAATGTCATTCTACAAAGCCGAATGTGTTTAGCAGGGATACCAAATTCAGACATGGCTTGGAATACTTTGAACGTAGAGGGCTGTTGAAGGCTGCTTTGTAATCGACAAAAAGTTGTTAGGTGTCGATTTGCATCTCTTGGGTCTTTTCCATGATTTGCCGTAGGGTAAATATCTGGTCAATGGTGGATTTGCCAGGCCGCATTGGTATGGTCCAATTATTGCATTGACCATAGCCTTTAGACGTTTGCATAATATCCCTGACACTATCTTGTAGGCAATAGGAAGAAGTCGTATGCCCCTATAGTTAGAGCATAGAGTCTTATCTTCTTTCTTGTGGACGGGACACAGGATGCTCGGGTTCCAATCGTCGGGTACGTGTTCTTTCTGCCAAATGGTACTAACTAGCTGATGTATACACCTTATCAGCGGGTCGCCTCCAGTTTTGAACAGCTCGGCTGTTAGGCCATCGGATCCTGCTGCCTTATTATTCTTCAGCCGGTATATAGCTGTCTTCACCTCATCTTGGTCGGGTGGTATACATTCAATAGAATCTTCTGGGATTGGATCTGTGGTATCTTCGCCGTCTTCCCTACTATCGGATACCAACAGTTTGGAACAATGTTCTTTACATATCCTGATCACACTATCTGTATCAGTTACCAAATAACCTTGCTGGTCTCGACAGGAGGATGGGCATGTACCAAAGCCGTCAGTTTGATGTTTCACTCTTTGGTAGAACTTTCGGACTTCATTCTGGCTCCTGCAAATCTCGATTTTTTCACACTCCGCCTTTCATTTTCTCTCTTTTTCTTGCGAAAAGACGTTTCTCTTCTTTCCTTTTCTCCCGATACTTCTATCGTGCGCTACGCGTTGCTACTGATTGTAAAGTAGCCCTGTATGCCGCATTTTTCTCTTCGGTAGCAGCACGACGCCCCTGGTCATACCATGCAATACTTGGTGGAGGTCTCTGGTATCCAAGTATGGATTCTGCGGCATGGAGTGGGCAATACTTTGCCATTGCGCTGATATGTAATCCGGATGAGGAGTGCTTTTATTAAGCAATTGGGCTAGTTGAGTGGAATTTGCTGTGGCTATCTGTTGTGATTGCAGCTTACCGATGTCTAACTTCCGCGTTGTATCTGTTCGTGCTTTATTTGTAACGTGTAGACGGGTACGTACCTTTGCTGCAACAAGGTAGTTGTTCGAGTCTATGTTTTCTCCTCGTAGCGATCGTACATCCAAGACGCTCCATGAATGTCTTCCACAACATGATCAATTTGATTATTTGTTCTTTGATCTGGAGACACCCAGGTCCCATTATGAATAACGAGATGCTTAAATCTGGTGCTAATAACAACCATGTTTTCTGTAGCTGCAAAGTCAGCGTGATACCAATGTCAGATGTTTCACTGTGGATACTGAATTTCCCATCTGTTGTGCCAAAGATAATCTCTTTTTCAATTTTGGCATTAAAATCACCAAGAATAATTTTAATGTCATGGGCATTGCAACGGTCATAAGTTTCTTCTAAGCGCTCGTAAAATATATCTTTGGGATGTTCGTCCTTGTGACTAAGGACTGAGGATATACAAATTGTGTACATAGAACAATGTTTTTATATAGGCCATAAAACGGAACCTCCCTTTCCCAACCGAAATATTCGGTATTTGATATATATATTTTTTTAGTTCTTCTTCGAAATTCTCACTTTAACTGCAATTTAAACCGCGATAATGACGCTATTTTGAAAAATACATGTTCTTCTTTCAATGCCAACTAAAAAATTGTTATTATTAAAAGTTGAAAAATCGACATTTTGCCTCAAAAACTGGGCAAATACTTATAGTGCATTGCCCCAAGGCAATTTTGAAGATTTTAGAGAAATTTTTTAACCGAACTACCAGTAATTTTACATGTAAGGTTCTTAGTGGTCACCAGGAATTTGACATTTGTAGTTCTCAGTGGTCACATAACTTCTTTACCAACAAGTAAAAAAGTATCAGTCGGCTTTGCAGACAGAGATATACCCTCAGCCTATGTGAGTTGAAACTTTCAGATCGAATGTATTTATGGTCTTTTCATTATTTTGTGGCCTTTTTGGACATTTGAACTTGCCGACAAAAATATTGATTAGGATTTAAGTTCAAAAGTGTTGCAGAGGAGGTACTTAAAGGAATGGACCGACATAGTCCATTATGGAAGTGGATCTTATTTTGGGAGTCATATCTTTTCGATAGATATCGCGCCCACTTGTCATTTTAGTGGGTCATCGTATAACTTATGTCAGGAAGCATGGACTTGTCCACGGAAAATATAATACCGTTGTAAGAAGGACAATAACGAACAGCATCGGCATACATTTCCAAAGAATCTTCGAACAGACCTTAAACTGCACTTAGACACAAATGTTGAACTTTTGTGGAGGAGGTACCCTAAGGTACCTCCATTTAAGAAGTTAAACCAAATTTGGACAAAATATTAGGAGATCCAAAGTTTGGAACAAATTTATTCAAGAGATATCGTGCATACCATTTAAGTGACATTTTTTAAATATTCGGGGGAAGTACTGGAAGTTGTGGACCGTTATTGCCTATCATTGAACTGAAAGTATGACAAAATATCAGGATGGATGGATTAGTTCGAGAGCTATCGTGCTCTCCAACCACTACATATGGTGCCATAGGGCTATTTTTACACCTTTCGGGCTGTTTTCTCAAGAAGTATGGACTTACCCCTCAAAAAACTTTTACCGCCGTAATTGAGGAAGAGAATGCAAGTAGCTTCAAAAAAAAATCTAAGTGACTCGACAGCAGGCCTTAAATTGAACTTATCCGTAATTTTGTGTGATAGGTACCCGAAGGAGTGGACAAACATAGTCCATATTCGAACCTGATCTATATCTGGCAGATATATTAGGATGTGAAAAGTATGGACCAAATCGGTCACTCCCTTCAAGAGTTATCGTGCGAACAATTTTTCCGAACATTTTTGAACTTTTGTGGGGGAGGTACCTGAAGGCGTGGACCGATATGGTTTATGTTCGAACTTAAACTATGTTTGGACAAAATATTACGAAGGCCAAATTTTGGACCAAATCGGTTAATCCGTTCGAGAGTTGTCTTGCGCTCCAACCACTACACACGGCGTCATAGGGGTTTTTGCATTTTTCAGGCTATTTTCTCAGAGATGTACCGTCCTAAGCGGGGCAGTGAATACAAGTTGTTACAACAAAAATCAATGAGATTCGAGAACAGGTCCTAAACTGAACTTTTTCGAAATTTTGTGTGGGAGGTACTACAACCTCATCTGTGCAAAGTATGGACCTAAGTATGCCCGTATGAAATATACCCTCGTTAGCATAAATGCTGAGGGTATAAAAATTGGCAATATAGGTTCCTCTTTTGGTATAGCCCCCCTATAACCGTATCTCCGGAATTTCGGTATTTTGAGGGTTCAGCTAACATTTTTAAACAAACAAACTGTACTTCCCAATTTTTAGCTACATTTTTAAAATGAACATAAGCCGATAGCCGTAGTCGCTAGTGCTTTTAGCTATAAGTTTATTATAATTTTTAATTGTAATAAATATTTAAATAAATAAATAAAAAAAAAATAAAATGAACACCCCATTATTTGATACCTGGGCTTCTCAGCGGTCATAAAACTTCTCTCTCAAAAATTTTCAAAGTTGGGCCAAGTTTTTGGTATAGCCCCCTTAAAATGGCACCTCACGATTATAGGTATTTTGAATATTTTCACTACATATTTTTGACTGAACTATCCATTAAATTAACATTTTAAGTTCCCGGTGGTGGTAAAACTTTCCTACCAAAAACTGTCAACGTGGGTCCTATTTTGGTATAGCTCCATATAATGGTACATCCCGATTTTAGGTATGCTGAGGGTTTTCACTACAGTTTTCACCGAACTCTCTCTGTAGTTTAACATTTCAAGTTCCCAGTGCAATATGATCTCTAATTTTCAAACTTTGTGGCCAAAACTCTTTCACCGTCCATTTTGTATTGGAATTGATCATCTATATATATAAAAGAGTAGTGAGGTGAGTGACTGACTGATTGACTGACTGATTCATCAGCGCCCAGACGAAACCGCTGAAGCTAGAAAGTTGAAATTTTGGGTGTAGGTTGCTGTTAGTGTTTAGGGGTGAGATAAGGCTGGGTTTTTGGAAATTCGACCTAGAAGTGTACGAAAAGTACTAAAAGGTACTAAATATGGTACCCTTTGTATTAGGTAAACGTTAAGAGCTAGAGTTCTGAAATTTGGAATGAGGGTAATTGATGGAGAGCTAGAAAGATGTACCAAAGGGTTTTTGGAAATTCGAACTATAAGTGTACGAAAAGTACAAAAGGGTACTAAATTTAGTACAATTGAGATTTGGGTGAACAGATAGAGCAGGAATCCTGAAGTTTGGAATGAAGGTCACTGATGAAGAGTAACGATGAAAGGTTTTTGGAAATTCGAACTATTAGGGTACGAAAAGTACTAAATGGTACTAAATTTAGTACAATTTGGATTTCGGTTAACGGATAGAGATGGAATCCTGAAATTTGAAATGAGAGTCGCTGATGAAGAATAACGATGAAAGGTTTTTGGAAATTCGAGCTATAGGGGTACGAAAAGTACTAAATGGTACTCAATTTAGTACTATTTGGATTTAGGTGAACGGATAGAGCTAGAATCTTGAAATTTGGAATGAGGGTCACTGATGGAGAGAAGCGATGAAAGGTTTTTGGAAATTCGAACTATAAGGGTACGAAAAGTACTAAATAGTCTTAAATTTAGTACAATTTGGATTTCGGTAAACGGATAGAGATGGAATCCTGAAATTTGAAATGAGAGTCGATGATGAAGAAAAACGTTGAAAGGTTTTTGGAAATTCGAACTATAAGGGTACGAAAAGTACTAAATGGTACTAAATTTAGTACAATTTGGATTTAGGTGAACGGATAGAGCTGGAATACTGAAATTTGGAATGAAGGTCACTGATGAAAGGTAACAATGAAAGGTTTTTGGAAAGTCGACCTACTAGTGTACGAAAAGTACTAAATGGTACTAAATTTAGTACAATTTGGATTTAAGTGAACGGATTGAGCTGGAATCCTGAAATTTGGAATGAGGGTTCCCTGATGGAGATTAACAAAAGTACTAAATTGTACTAAATTTAGTACAATTTGGATTCGGGTGAACGGATAGAGCTGGAATCCTGAAATTTTGAATGAGGGTCACTGGTGGAGAGCAACAAAGAAAAGTTTTTGGAAATTCGAACTGTAAGTGCACGAAAAGTACTAAATTTAGTACAATTTGGATTTGGGTGAACGGATTGAGCTGGAATCCTGAAATTTGGAATGAGGGGTCACTGATGGAGATTAACAAAAATACTAAAATTAGTACAATTTGGATTCGGGTGAACGGATAGAGCTGGAATCCTGAAATTTGGAATGAGGGGTCACTGATGGAGAGTAACAAATAAAGGTTTTTGGAAATTCGAACTATAAGCGTACGAAAAGTACTAAATGGTACTAAATTTAGTACAATTTGGATTTGGGTGAACGGATAGGTCAGGAATCTTGGAATTTGGAATAAGGGTGACTGATGGAGAGTAACAAAGACAGGTTTTTAGAAACTCGAACTAAAAGTGTACGAAAAGTACTAAATATAGTACAATTTGGATTTGAATTAACGAATAGTGCTGAAATTTGAAATAAGGGTCACTGATAAAGAGTAAGAAAGGTGTACCAAAGGTCGAAAAGTCCTAAATGGTAGTGAGTGAAACTTGGAACTAAGATTACTGTTAGAATTAGAATTGAGATATGGAGGTAACTTTAGAAAAGCATACCAATGTGCACGAAGCAGTACTAAATGGTACTAAATGCGATACAATTTGTATTTGCGTGAACAGATTACTGTTGGAGTGTAGGATTGCGGTTACTTTGGAAATTCGTACTTATGAAAAGGTGCTAAATGAAAGTACATTGGCTATAATTTGGATTTAGGTGAACGAAAGAAGTGAGTTATGCAAGTAGTTTTTGGAAAGCCGTGTACGATAAGTGGCAAATGGTACAAAATTTGGTACCTTTTGGTGTTTGCTATATGGTACAGAATTTTTTACACTTATTTATACAAAAAATACTAAATAGTAATATAATTGCTTTCAGCGGAACATATAAAGCTGGAAAAGTGAATTGCGGTCGGGATATATGTTGAGTATAAGGAAGTAGGCTTTGAAACCTTTAATTATGTGTACGAAAAGTTTGGTAACATGTTGGTACCAAAACCATTTTGGTATTGTGTAAACGGTTAAAGTGAGAAATACCTACTATAGGTGAACGAAAAGTACTAAATGGTACTAAATTTGGTGTTGGGTGTAGGAACAAAGCTTGGATTATATAATTTGGACAAAAAATACGAAATGCAAAAATATTTGTTATGAAGATCACTCTGAACTTGGAGATAATGTTCGGAGTTCGGTTGGAAAATGTGCATAAAATCTTCAAAATGCTCTAAGTCTTCAAAATACCTCTTCTAATAAAAGTGGATTGAAGTAGACATTTTTTAAATAAAACTTTTATATCCTCTGAGTATTCAAGGTCCAAATGTAAAGAAAATTGGGCAGTATAGCTTTGTTCTATTTTTAAAAAACACTAAGTCGTGGGGTACCCTTATATGGGGATATATTTGGAAAATTTTTGGAACCTATTCGGGTTCTTGGCGAAACCGCTGAAGCTAGAACCTTGAATTGTGAATGTGCGTTATTGTTGTTGTGAAGGGGTGAGAGAAAGTTAAGTGTTTGGAAATTCGTATTGGGAGGGAATGCTGTGTAAGTGAAGGAGTAAAACCAGAAGTCAAGTCTGAAATTTGCAATATGAGTCGCTGTTGGTGTATGTCTGTGATATGAGGTCGTAGTTTTGGAAATCCGAAATAAAAAATATGGTAGCTGTGTAGGGGTGCGATACGGCAGATATGATTTTTTTGGAATTAAATCGATTAAATGTTGGTATTTAAAATAGATTTTAATACAACAAAACAGAGTTCATATATATTTTATGCCCTTTCCGCATACGAAGTAGCGGGTATTTGCTAGTTATTTATAATAAATGTTTAAAAACAGAAATTCTTACTACCCGCCAGAAGTGGGTAGTTATAGATCTATGTTTTGATATAGCCCCCATGGAATGGTACCTCCCGAGTTTCGGTATTTTGAAGGTTAGCCACATTGTTTGAACGAACTTGCTGAAATTTGGTATTTAGTCTTCTTCATAAACAAAAGGAAACTAATTGTTCCATTTTACTTCTTCCTGGCCCAACATAACGCCGTTCTTACTTTTTTCATTTTCCAGCGTTAATTGTGGACATATGTTTACTACTACTATTATTTTACAGTTAGGATCCCCGTCAACCGAAAACTTCGGCACCAAAAAATTGCGGACATAGACCCACGTAGAACGGTACCACTCAATTTCAAGTATTGTGAAGTTTTCCGACCGAATTAGCTGTTCCAAGGTATTTAGGGCTTCCAGTTATTAAAAAAAATTCTTCACCTAAAATTGTGGACTATGATATAGCGCACATATAAGCACACCTGCCGATTTCAGATATTTTGAAGTTTTATTCCAAATTTTCGTCCCAAATTTGCTATAACTTCTTAATTATTTCAGTTCGTTTTAATTCATAATATATCATGGTGGAGGGGATCAAATTTGTACTAATTTTTTTCTGGAAACTAAGATTAAACTAATTCTTTCACCAAAACTATTTATAACACAATTTTCAATTTAATAATATTAGAATATCCTAATAGCAAAATATGCATCGCCCATTTACTTACAAAATATCCCAAAATAAAAAAAAAAATCCAATACTAAATATAAAATGCTTTTCTATCCCAAAACGAAAAGCAATGACTTTCAGTCTTCATTTCTTAAGAATAACCCTAAATTTGTTTTTCTTAGTTTTCCCCCAAAAGTTTACTCCACATTTGATGTTAATACACATCTATTTCTACCGTTCTGACACCCCTTTGAATATTAACATTTTAGCATTTTTTCTCTAAACTTTATGCATAATAAAAATCAGTATTATTAACATAAATTGCATGTTTAGAACATACTCAAAACTCAAGTGTCGGGTATGACAACAAAACTAACACACAACTACATCACCCTTAGTTTAAGAAAACTAGCTATGTATGTATGTGTACATGTAGCAGTGTGAAGGCACTTCTACCCTTTTTGAAAAGGATAACAGCAGCAGCTAGTCAACCATCCAACCAGGCAGTCATCACTGAAAGTGCACCAAAGGTGTTGTACACTTCAGATATGCGATGTAAATGTTTAAGTGAACATGACATGTACAGCGCACACATCTAAGCGTATGAGTGATAAAATATCGAAACGGGTTGTTAAACAGGGACTGTAACGGCTAATAAAGAAACGTAATTTATTATTGGAAAATTAATGAGGAAAAATTGTAAAAAATAATTTTCTTTCTTTAGAGGTCTTTCAGGAGATTTAACTGGGCTTCTGTTTCTGTTCATCGAAGATCTTAATAAACCTCCTGTCTTCAGAAGACCTCAACAGGTTATTCCTTTCCATTGAAAGCCTTGAAAGGTCTTCGGCCTGGAGATAATTCTGAAGATTTTATATGCAAACAAGTAAGAACGGCGTTAAGTTCGGCCGGGTCGAACTTGTTAAACCCTCCACCACGAGTTGTCTTGAAGTCAAAGAAAACAATTAGTTTCCTCTTGTTTATGAAGAAGACTGAAGTCCAAATTTAAATTTCAGCAAATGCGGTTACACAAGTGGCTAACCTACAAAATACCGACATACGGAGGTACCGTTCTGTTCAAAGAAGTCTAAATACATATTTCGGATATTTCGGTAAGATAATGTGGCCAAAACCTTCAAAATACCGAAAATCAAGATGTACGCTTCTATGGGGGAATATAGGAAGACGTGGACCTATACTGATAATTCTCTTCTGGAATATTTTATAACCTCATGGAAGACTAAATGACAAATTTCAGTCTTTCGGTGGGATATTGACTTCACAACCTTCAAAAATTACGAAAATCGAGAGGTGCCGTTCAATAGGGGCTATATCGAAACGTGGGCCTACACCGACGAATTTCAGACGGAAAGGTTCTTACACAACCTTCAAAATACCGAAAATCGGGGGTACCGTTCTATAGGTGCTACATGAAGTTGTGGACATATACCAACAAATTTAGAGGCGGAAATATATGAAGGCAGGGACCTATACCGACATATTTTATATGAAAAGTGTTATACCCCCAATGAAGACTAAATACCAAATTTCAGCTATTTCAATGGATTATTGTGGCCACATCCTTCAAAATACCGAAAATCTGGAGGTACCGTTCTATGGGGGCTATATTAAGGCCTGGACATGTACCGACAAATGTATGGGGGAACATTTTATACTACCAACGCAGACCTATTACCAAACTTCAGCCATTTCGGAGGAATATTGAGGCCAAAACCTCCAAAAAATACCGAAAATCCGGAGGTACCGTTTTATGGGGGCTATATAAAGGCATGGACCTACACCAACAAATTTCATATGGAAAGTGTTATACCCCCAACAAAGACCAAATACCAAATTTCAGCCATTTCAATGGATTATTGTGAAGGCGTGTACCTATAGCGACAAAATTCTAGAGGAAAGGTTTTTAGCCACAACGAAGACAAAGTACAAAATTTCAGCCATTTCGGTGGAATAATAAAACTAAAACCTTCAAAACCTTTCAATGCCAAACATCCTAGGAGTAATAGAAACTTCTATACCAAATTACAAAGCTCTATCTTAAAAATTGGGGGCTGTATCTTGATTTCAACAGAGGAACGGACGCACAGTGTTACCGCTTCCATACAAAAGTGGACAAAAATAGAAGGAGTTGACCTAGGTTGATGATGTTTTGCACAAGTACTTAAAAGGGCATAGGAATGAAAAATTTCAACATTGGTCCATATCGGTTCAGATTTGGATATACCACCCATATACATATATCTTTCCCCGATTTTAATACCCTCAGCATTTATGCTAACGAGGGTATATCACTTTCATACGGCCAAAATGTGCCTCATCGAAAGAATGGTTTTAGACCCCAAGTATGTTTGGAAGAAATGTCTTTCAGACGATTTGGAGTCAATTTAGAAATGGCCGTCCGTCAGTCTGTCTATCTGGCTCGAACGCACGATAACTCTCGAACGGATCAACCGATTCGGTCCAAAATTTGGCTTTCGTAATATTTTGTCCAAACTTAGTTTAAGTTCGAAGATGGGTTATATCGCTCCAATCCTTCCGGTACCTCCCCCACAAAAGTTCGGAAATGTTCGGAAACTTTGTGCGCACTATAACACTCTTGAAGGGAGTAACAGATTAGGTCCATACTTTGCACATAGTGAAATTTCTACCAGACTTAGAAAACATTCTAGTACGGACGCAATAGGTCCACTCCTTCGGGTACCTCCCATACAAAATATCGGAAAAGTTCAATTTAGGACCTGTTCTCTTTGTTTTTTGTTGTAACAACTTTTATTCACTGCCCCGCTTATGACGGCACATGTCTTATTAGGGGCAAGTCCATACTTCCTGAGAAAATAGCCTGAAAGAGGCAAACAAACCCCTATGACACCGTCTGTAGTGGTTGGAACGCAAGAAAACTCTCGCCTTCGTAATATTTTGTCCTAACATAGTTTAAGTTCGAACATAAGCCATATCGGTGCACTCCTTCAGGTACCTAAGTACAAAAGTTCAAAAAAGTTCGGAAAAATTGTCGCACTATAACTCTTCTATATATCTACCAGATATAGATCAGGTTCGAATATGGACTATGTTTGTCCACTCCTTCGGGTACCCATCACACAAAATTACGGATAAGTTTACTTTAAGACCTGCTCTCGAATCACTCCGATTTTTGTTGAAGCGACTTGCATTCGCTGCCTCAATTACGACGGTAAAAGTTTTTTCTGGGGGCAAGTCCATACTTCTTGAGAAAACAGTCCGAAAGTTGTATGGCACCATATGTGGCTGGGGAGCACGAAAACTGTCGACTAACTGATTTGGTCAAAATGTTGGCCTTCCTGATATTTTGTCATACATTCAGTTCAAAGATAAACAATACCGGTCCACAACTTCCGGTAGTTCCCCCGAATATTTAAAAATTTTGACTTAAATAGTATGCACGATTTGGCTTTAAAAAATTTTGTCCAAAATTTGGATCTATATTTTGTCCAAATTTTGTTTAACTTTAAAAAAGGAGGTACATTAGGGTACCTCCTCCACAAAAGTTCAACATTTGTGTTTAAGTGAAGTTTAAGGTCTGTTCGAAGATCCTTTGGAAATGTATCGGTCTTATGTTTTCCGTGAAAAAGTCCATGCTTCCTGGCATAGTGGTCCATAAGTTATACGATGACCCACAGAAATGACTAGTGGTCGCGATATCTATCAACAAGATATGACTCCCAAAATAAGATCCACTTCCATAATGGACTATGTCGGTCCATTCCTTTAAGTACATTCTATGAAACACTTTTGAGCATTAATCCTAATCCATATTTTCGTAGGCAAGTTCAAATTTCCAAAAAAGACCACAAAATAATGAAAAGACCATAAATACATTCGATCTGACCGTAGATGAAAGTTTCAATTCACATAGGCTGAGGGTATATCTTTGTCGGCAAAGCCGACTGATACTTTTTTACTTGTTTCATCTCTTGTTCCACTTGTTTGTTCCATCGAAGCCTTGACCTGCCAGTTTTGCGTGTACCGTCATGTGACCCGTATTTATACGCTTTTTTATCGGGTTCATTATCACTCATTCTTATGATATGGTCTAGCCAACCCAATCGCTGCCTCTCGATATGTTTATCTATACTGATGCCGTTGTATGGCAGACACAGCTTGTGGTTCATACGACGTCGATATTCTCCTTCAACGCAGATTGGCCCGTAGATCTTTCGAATAATTTTTCTCTCAGACACACCAATCACTGCCTTATCTGCTTGCGCAAGTACCCAAGCTTAGAAACCATACATTAGAAAGGGTAGTACCAGTGTTTTGTAAAGCGTTGTTTTTGTTTGACCAGATATGACTTTGTTTTTAAACTGCTTGCTCAAACCAAAGTAGCATCTGTTGGCCAATACAGTTCTTCTTCTTATTTCACAACTGATGTTGTTTGCTGTGTTTAATGCGGTGCCGAGATAGACGAAATCTTTTATTACCTCAAAATTATAAGAACCAACTTCCACTATTGGTCGACACCATCAACTTTGCCTTTTCGCCGTTTACCGCCCACTACTTTTGCTGATTCTCCTTCGACCTTCTTAAAGTTATCAGTTACTTCCTTTACTGATCGTCCCATGATGTCAATGTCATCAACGTTGCAACGAAAACAAGTAACATGTGGCTGTTGCTGTAGATTGTGCCATTTCCTTTGACATTTGCATCTCGTGTAACCTTTTCCAGAAGGATGTTGAACGGGTCAAACGAAAGGCTGTATTGTCTGAAACCTCTTTTGGTGCTGAATTGTTCGGAAAGATTCTTTGCTATTTTAACTGAGGACCAAGTGTAAGTTAAAGTCATCTTACAAAGCCGAATGGGCTTTGCGGGGATACCAAATTCAAGCATGGCTTGGAATACCTTTGGGCGTATGGGGCTTTAGAAGGCCGTCTTATAATCGACAAAAAGGTGGTATGTGTCGACTTGCATCTCTTCGGTCTTCTTCAGGATTTGCCGTAGGGTAAATGTGTGGTCAATGGTGGACTTGCCAGGTCTAAAGTCACATTGGTATGGCCCATATATTTCATTGACCATAGGCTTTTGTCGTTCGCATAACATCCCTAACACTATATTGTTGGCAATAGGGAGAAGACTTATGCCCCTATAGTTAGATGGTGCTAACTAGCTGATGCATACACCTTATCAGCGTTTCGCCTCCGGTTTGAACAGCTCGGCTGGTAAGTCATCAGCTCCTGCTGCATTATTATTCTTTAGCTGGTTAATTGCTGGCTTTACCTCATCTTGGCTGGGCGGTATACATTCAATACCATCCTCTGGCAGTGGATCTGTGGTATCTTCGTCGTCTTCGCTACTATTGTATAGCGACAGTGTGGAAAAATGCTCTTTCCATATCCTGAGTATCAGTTACAAAATTACCATGCTGGTCGCTACAGGAGGCTGTACCTGTACCAAAGCCATCAGTTTGATGTTTCACTCTTTGGTAGAACTTTCAGACTTCATTCTGGCTCCTGTACATCTTGATTTTTTCACACTCCCGTCTTTCCATTTCTCTCTATTTCCTGCGGAAAAGACGTTTTTCCTCTCTCCTTTTCTCCCGATACCACTCTTATGCGCTACGCGTTGCTACTGATTGTAGAGTAGCACTATATGCCGCATTTTTCTCTTCGATAGCAGCCCGACACTCCTGGTCATACCATGGATTCCTTGATGGAGGTCTCTGGTATCCAAGTATAGATTTTGCGGCTGTTTGCATGGACTGAGCAATACTTTGCCATTGTGCTGATATGTTATCGGAACGAGGAATGCTTTGATTAAGCAATTGGGCCAGTTGAGTGGAATATGCTGTGGGTATCTGTTATGATTGCAGCTAACCGAGGTCTTACTTTCGTATTGTATCTGTTCGAACTTTATTCGTCCACTTTCTATAGGGTCTTCTATCTATCAATAAGCTTTTTGCCTATAGGAGACCACAATATCTGCTAAAAACTTGTTCAACCTTTTAATCTTCTTAGAGCTTTTAACCTAATACCCCTTTACTTCGTCATATATGTACATATGTATATCTTCGCATTTATGTATTGCCCTTTAGTTAAATGTTCAACATTATAATAATTTCTCTCCAACACAAAATTATTTAATACCAGCACTCAGATTCAAAGCAGGAAGACGACAACGACGACATTCACGTCATTATATTAAATCCCCAATATGTCTTAACGTTTTTGAGATAGTTGTCGGTGTGTGTGTGTGTCTGTTTGTGTATGCGAGTGTGTTGAAGTGCGTTTGTCTATTTTCTTTCTGGCTGTTTGCAGATAAATAACACAGGTATCATCAAGCTCTAGCTAGCTCTGGCATGAGTAAAGCTAAAGAATAAACGAAAAAGTTGTGACGTGATGACATTATGCCACTTAAGTTTTGCAATGAGATTTAAAAAGGATTCTTGCAGTCTCTTCAAAATGTCCACACGCACACCAAACCATTAGGCGAGAAACGTTGATGCCATGAAAAGCTAAGAAATGCCATCTCAGGCAATGAAATGAAAAGGAATGAATAACGACAATGAGGAAGACGACGACAACAACAACAACGACTATGATGATGATGATGATGCCGATGAAAGATGAAATAATGTGCTAAGTAAAGCGTAACGTATGGAATGTCACAAACAAACAAACATAGTGAAATAGTAAGATTTGTTGACAGCTCAAGAAACATTCATCGATGGGTGGACTGAATGAGGTAGCAATGAAAGGAAATATTTCTAAGGGGGGTGGTTACTTAGGGAATGGGGGCGAGTGAGTGAAGAAAAAATGCCAGTAAAAGATATAGTACCAGTAAAAGGGACTGAAATCGAATAGGATTTACTTTGACTTAGACTTAGACACAGTGGGAGAGAATGTAAATCAGTACCAAGACAAATTGAACAAAACTTTAGACACATGTGTTTACAGAAAACGGCTCGATTCAAAATCTAAACCTATATCTTATCATGGTATTTGATATTTAGTCTTCCATCAAAATTGCTTCCAGAAATTTGTCAGTATAGGTCAAGAAAGCAAGAAAGCCAGACGAGGAGGCTGCTTATGTAACCAGCCTTTTAATTCCTTTTTGGGGATACAAACTTTCACTCAGAAATATGTCAATATAAGTATACTTTTTGATATGGCCCCCATAAAACGGTACCTCCCGATTTTGGTCGATATATGATATTTAGTCTTCTTTGGGACTACAAAAATTTCCCTCAGAAATTTTTTAGTATACATAGGTCTACGTTTTTATATATCCCTATTTTTCGGCAAGTTGAAGGTTTAAGCCAGATAATAAATATAAATAATAAAAAATCTTGGGTAACGTAGGGGAAGGAAGATACTAAGGAACGGTCCTGACCGGTTTTAACATGGCAAAGCCCAGGATTTATCTTGGTCCCTCTTTCATCTCAAGTGGACACTGACCTCTCCGTGGTGTCACCTGGGAACTGCCTTTAACACCCGTTAAAGGTAGTGAGCTAACATGTGCCGCACGTTCACCCATAAGAACGTTAAAAACTTGGTCTTGGGCGTCGGGTTAGTAACCCTCCCCTAGAAAAAACAGCCTACTATGAAAAAACGAAAGAAAAGAAAAACAAACCCCTCTAAAGTTGACGAACCCCGCAAACGTTTTAAGGACCATGATCTGCGAATCTGCACCTGGAATGTTCGCACTCTTTATAGAGAAGGTGCAGTCTTCGCATTGGCCGACGTACTTGAAAAGTACAAGGCCGATATTACTGCCATACAGGAAATACGATGGATTGGGAAAGGCGTCCCAACAACACCTAAAGGTGACGCACTGTATTATAGCTGCCAAAATGTAAAGCATGAGTTTGGTTGCGGATTCGTAGTTAGTCGGAGGCTAAAACATCTGTATCAAGCTTCACCCCAGTGAATGAAAGACCTGCTGCAATTCGAATAAAAGCTAAATTCTTCACCATCAGCTTTATTTGCGCTCACGCTCCCACTGAAGAAAAGGACGAACAGATCAAAGATATATTTTACGAGTGCTTAGAAGAAACATATGAACGTTGCCCTACCCATGACAGTAAAACCATTCTAGACGATTTTAATGCCGAAATTGGAAAGGAAAATATCGTTGGCCAAAAGTCAAAAAATTTCATTCTCCGCAGAAACATCGGACAATGGAATGAGGCTGATACACATCACAGCAGCAAAAACATGGTAGGATGGTAGCAGCACCAGATTTATATACCTCGATATTTATACGGGCACCTGTCTGTTAGCAGATCAGAAAACAAGAAACAAAATTAATCACGTTGTGATAGATGAAAGACATTCATCGAACGTGTTCGATGTTCGATCGTTCCGAGGAACAAACATAGATTCGAACCACCACCTTGTTGCAGCAATGGTATGTACCCGTCTAAACGTAGCAAATAAAGTACGAACAGATACAACACGGCAGTTGGACATCGGTAAGCAGCAATCACAACATATAGCCATAGCATATTACACTCAACTGGCCCAAATGCTTAGCCTAACCCTGCGTTTACACATGACAGGACAGTTGAATTCATGTATTGATTGTTAAAAACCCATAACAGACAACCCAAGCAGAAACATTTTTAAAATTATGAATGAAAATCAGCGAATTCTTTTTGTTTTCCGTTTACATATTTTGTTTTTGTTCATGTTCTTTGTTTTCAACACATTTCAATTATAATCTAATTTATTTTTAGAAACATGTCAAAAATTTGTTAAGGCTGCCATCAGACCATCTGCTTTTTCACATGTATGACATCAGCTGTTCTGTATATTAGTATACCCAAAGTGACAACATACATACATGTGAAAAAGCAGATGGTCTGATGGCCGCCTAAGCTGTGAAAAAATAATGGACAGCTGGAAGACAGCCGACAAATGTATGTATGTGTTAGTAAATCAGAGTTGTATTTGAAGACAAACTGTCTGGTGTAAACGCCTAGTAAGCACGCAACGCTTAGCGCACGATAGAGGTATCAGGAGCAAAGAAGAGAGGAGAAACGTCTTTTCCGCAGGAAAAATATAGAAATTTAAAAGCGGGAGTGTTAAACAATCGTGATGTACAGGAGCCAGAAAGAAGCCCAGGGGCATCCTCTTTTTTATGACATTACCATTACGACGAGAGTTTTAACAATGTTGGTTGTGATTTCGAGTCTCCGACAACATCAAGCCTATTGTAAATAATTAATAATTAAGAAAAATGTGTATAAATAAAAACACAAAATTCATCTCTATTGGATAGATGGAATTGTTGCAAATGCTGATGAAAGATCAGATCTGTCACGACTTCCTTTGCATGAGTTCAAATGCTGATGAAAAGAAGGCCAATGCAAAAGATGCCATGAAATCACGTCATCGCAAGGAACCCCTTCCATGTCCCGTCCTCTAGAAAGGAGATAAAACTGTGTGCTCCAATAACAGTGGCATGTGTCTGCTCCCCATTACATACAAGCAGCGTACGTAAAAATACTTTAAATAACATTTCCAATCGTTTCGTTTCGTATTTTCCATAGGAACAATACAAAACGAAACATAACCCACGTTGGCCGAGCTCGCTGTTTAGTTTTGTTTACATTCGTGAGTACGAACAAAACGAAAAGCGAAAAGTACTCAACTCCACAAGAGCAGATAGAAAACGGAATAGTACTAAACACATGTGAATAAATCAAAAACGTTTGGTGGTTGATAAAATTCACTGTGTTCACTGTGGTACGCTGATGCTAACTTATAGGGTTGTTAAGCAATCACATGTGTGTGTGTCTGAGTGTGCCATTGACAATACGCACGGCAAACGTTTCCCAAAAATACTTGTCGTTTCGGTGGTGAATGAAACAACTCAGCAAAGCATAGCCGAAGTTACATTACAGCAATCGTACAGTTTCCATCTTTTTACATTGAAAAGTTTGTGTTTTTGTTTTGGTTGTGAGAATGAAACGATACAGAGAAGCTGAAAAGTTTGTGGCTTTGTTTGATTGGTACGGGAATCGTTTTGTTTGTTTCCGTTCATTGCATACAAGATATTATCTATTGTCAATGATATAACTGGGCCATATCAGTGAGGCTTTAAACAAGGCAAGTCCACCATTGACTTTATTTTTACCTTAAAACATATCCTGGAAAAAAACGCAAAAAAACGCAGATTGCCATTATATATGATAATGACAATCTGCGTTTTTTTGTCGATAATTTTATTGTCGATAATAAAAAGTATTCCAAGCCATGTCTGTATTTGGTATTCCTGCAAAGCTCATTCGAATTTTTAAAATGACATTAACTGATACTCGGTCCTCAGTTAAAATAGGAAAGAAACTCTCCGAACAGTTTACTACCATAAGAGTGTAGTAGTTTGTACAATATACACCTTAGTTGTTATTCATATCTTATTTGAACTTGTTATTTCTATTCGTTTGTTATCCAATCTTATATACACCACTTTGAATGTTATTATGTATGAGTTAGCCTACTATAATTTATTTCAATGTATACTTTCTAAAATATGTCAAATGAAAATAAATAAATATTCAGTTTTGGAATATCGGTTAAAAGGAACAGACGTGTTCAAATTATTACGGCCTACAATTTTCAGAAGTGGGAACGAATTTTTTTCTTTTAAACAATTTTGTGTTCATATACAATGGAGAATATTATTGGAAAGGATTATACCGTTCCACAATTACGTATGTGGTTACAACAACTCGGCTTACCATCTTCAGGCACAAAAAGTATGCTTATACTAAGGCTGAACGAAATTCCTGCTGTCGAAAGAGGCAATTGTCCAGAATTGGTAAGGAATGTGACGGATGAAGCGGAAAATGTTAGTGAAGATGAACGCAATGATTTTGCCGATGATTGTGGAAAAGGCAAGAAGAAATCAATTGAATCTGCGAAGAATTTAGAAAGAATCGATGAAGTACATCAGAATGGTTCAATAGCAGAACAGAGAAATGAAGCTGTAGAATTTAATACCTTGAAAAAGGAGCTGCAACTTTTGAAGCAAGAACAAGAACTGCTGATGCGTGAGAATGTGTTTTTGAAAAAAGTGATGGAATATGAAAAAAGGGGTGCTGATTTTGAACGTGGTGGACAAAAAGAATTTTGTGTGAATCAGTTCGGAAGTAGAAATAGAGATGGTGAGAAAATAGATCCGATGTTTGGAATTATTAAGGATATTGTCCCTGATTATGATGGGGTTGTACAACCTGACGTTTGGGTAAGCCAGTTCCGAGGAATCCTCGAAGTTTATAATGTGAATAATAACACCGCAAAGGCTCTATTGTTGAGCAAACTAAAAGGAAAGGTCCAGAAGTGGTTACACAACAAACCGAATTTCGTTAGAAAAGACGTTGACGTTTTGTTGAATGAAATTAAAGAAGTTTTCTCCGTGGAGGGAAACAAACTTAAAATGCGCCGTAAGTTTGAAGCGAGAACATGGCAATATGAAGAATCATTTATAGATTATTATAATGGCAAAATATTACTGGCTAACAACGTATACATCGGGGATGATGAATTGATTGATAGTATAATAGACGGGATTCCCGATAAACAGCTCAAAATACAGGCAAGCTTACAATGTTATAGAGATAGATCTCAACTTTTGCAAGCATTTTCAAGAATTAGTATGGAGAAACCGAAACCGCTGTATACTAGAGGAGTATTTCACAGCAATCCAGACAGTAATATTAAATGTTTCAATTGCAATAAACTGGGTCACATGTCAACGGATTGTCAGAAGCAGAAGGCAACTTATGGAGAATGGTATGGATGTGGAAGTCTTGAAAATCGTGTGGAAACCTGTCCCAATATGGAAAAGGAAGTTCAACTAGAAGAAGATAGAATAAATGGTGCAGAAGAAAACGTACTGTTACAATCGATTATGGCTATAGATGTGAAAGAAAGTGGCGTATGTGAACCTAAGATTGGTAAATGTGTTGATGTTAGTGACAGGAACAAGTTTATAATGCACAGCTCCGAGAAAGGATTGCAACATATAGAGTCACTACGTAGAAGTGAAAATATAAGGGTGTTAGGTTCGAATGCGTATGAAAGCAATTTAAATATTTGCCAAAATAGAGATAGGAAGTCAAAAGATGAAATAAGGAATGGAGTGGTAGAGAACATTAGAGTGGTTAATTGTAATGATCTTTCTCATGAAGTAACAGCAGCAGGTCCCACACAAGCTAATGACCAAGAAGATATACTAAATAAATCAATATGTCCAATGTTAGCTAAGTTAGTAGATGCTCAGAATGGAACAAATTGGGACAATGTTGTTCAAAATCGTTTAATTAAGAAACAACCAAATGATGATGAAGACGAGTGTAACGGTGAAATTTCAAAAGGGGATTTAAGGGCAGTCCACGACCTAAGAAGGAAAAAAGCAAAAGGAAGACAGGAAGGACTTCAATGCAATCATGAAAAATACGTCAATATAAACCGTTTTCGGAAAAACGCATACATGAATTTAGAGGTCCATATAAATTAACAAAAATATTAAATAATGATCGTTATTTGGTTCAAAATGTTGACGGTTTTCAGTGGTTTCGAAAAGGTGGGTGGGTGGTCGCAAATATGCGTCCTTGGTCTAATAGTCGTGTGGAGTTATAGCCAATGAGAGGTCAGGAGCTCTCTCGGTCAGAATGGCCGAATTGTAGTAGTTTGTACAATATACACCTTAGTTGTTATTCATATCTTATTTGAACTTGTTATTTCTATTCGTTTGTTATCCAATCTTATATACACTAGTTTGAATGTTATTATGTATGAGTTAGTCTACTATAATTTATTTCAATGTATACTTTCTAAAACATGTCAAATGAAAATAAATAAATATTCAGTTTTGGAATATCGGTTAAAAGGAACAGACGTGTTCAAATTATTACGGCCTACAAGAGGTTTCAGACAAGGATACGGCCTGTCGTGCGACCAACAGGAAGTTTGAATATGTTATACGGGATGCGAAAATCAGAAGAGGTCGATAATTTATACAAAAAGCCACATGTTACTCGCTTATGCGGACAATATTGACATCATGGGTCGATAGGCAAAAGAAGTAACTTGTACCTTTGAAAAAGTCGAAAGAGAATCTGGTAAAGTCGATCTGGGAGTAAACGGCGATAAATCCAAGTTGATGGTATCTAGACGTAAACGTCCACAGGCAACGTCATGAACACAACAACCCACATCAGTTGTGAAATAAGAAGAGCATATCGTCACCATAAATGCCCGAAGACGTAACCCACAAAACCAAAACTTTACAGGAGAAGCAAAAAACGTTATAAAATTAAAAACTCTTTTACGGAATATTAATCTTATGAAGGCGAGTATAAGGGATGTAATCGATCATATACGAAGGGGAATAAGTAGTGAAACCAAAACCGCTGAATTGCTTAGTTTTGAGATCCTCCATTACAACAAAATCTGCAATATTATCCCATTTTCCGAAATGCCATTTCTTGAATAGGATCGCTGTTTTTGAACGTAGAAGCTTGAAATTTTGCCAGATCATGTATTTTACCTTTATGTATTAGATTACGCCAAAAAACGAATTTTGATTTTCATGTCGGTTACGTCTTCGGGCATCTATGGTGACGATATGCTACTTTGGGTTAAAAACACTACAAAACACTGATACTATCCGTGGTAATGCATTGTTCCGATGTATGGGTAGCAGATAAGGCAGTGCTTGATGTGTTTGAGATATCGAGATATCGACGTCGTAAGAACCACGAGCTGTATCGGTTATAAAACGGCATCAGTATAGTTAAACGTATCGGAATACAATGAATGCGTTGTCTAGGCCATGCCATATGAATGAGCGACGATGAACACGCCAAAATGGAGTATAAATATGGACCGTATGGCGGTATACGCAGAACTGGAAGGCCAAGGAACAAATGTTCTGTCGATGTAGCTGGTCATCGACAGAACATTTGTTAACTAAGCAGATACACGTTTTCATATAGCCCCCATAGAGGAGGTATTGCGGGGTCTCAGAATAGCTTATAATTTTCATCGTATAGACTACGGAGGGTATACACACTTTGATACGGCCAACAACGTGCCTGATAAGCTCCAAGTATGTTTGGACGAAATTCGGTTCAGAAAACTTGGAGTTGATTTAGCCATGTCCATCCGTCCGTCTCTCTCTGGCTGGTGCGCACGATAACTCTCGATCAACTGATTCAAATATTTTGTCCAAACATAGTTTAAGTTTGAAGATGAGCCATATTGGTCCACTCCTTCAAGTACCTCGCCACAAAAGTTCAAAATTTTTCGCTTTCGAAAAGTTCACTTCTTTTCGTTTGGACGAAATTAGTTTCAGAAAACTTGGAGTTGATTTAGCCATGTTCATCCGTCCGTCTCTCTGGCTGGTGCGCACGATAACTTTCGATCAACTGATTCAAATATTTTGTCCAAACTTGTTTAAGTTTGAAGATGAGGCATATCGGTCTACTCCTTCAGGTACCTCCCCACAAAAGTTCCAAACTTTTCGCTTTCGGTAACTGATTTGGTCCATATTTTGCACATTGTAATATCTGTACGAGGCATAGATTAGGTTTCAATATGGTCTATATAGCTCCACTCCTTCGGATACCAACCTCACAAAATTTCTGAAATGAGCAGTTTAAGAAGCTCTTTCTCTCTTTTTTGTAACAATTTTTATTCGCTGCTTTCTTTTAGCAATTTGTATACGACGGTACAAGTTTTTTCAGGGGGACGTTCATACTTCCTGCTAAAATGGCCCGAAAGCTGTAAAAAACCCCTATTGCACCATGTGTAGTGTAACGTGGTTCTGTCGACGGCTGGGTTAAGTTCTGTCGCGTCCAGGGTCCCATAAGGACCCACTAAACCTTATGAAATTAGAAGACTAGTATTCTCCCTTTCCTGGGGGCTAATTCGGGTTCTTTTTTGATTAAATACTAGTTTACAATCTATAAACGCCTGGGTACATGAGCTGCTTTCCTGCTTCATTTTTGACATAATAAAAATAAAAGAATAAAGGAGGCCGAGCAAATTTCGAGCTGGGTTGCCCTTTTCTTTTTTATTCTTCTATCAGAATAATTGTCCCACAAACATCCCAAATGGGACAAGGGAAACTTTTCTCATATCAATGAGTGCACCCCGATTCATATTAGCTCAATAATATGGGATCTACCCAGCAAAATTTGACGGAAGGGGTTCTTTGCGATGACGTGATTTCATGTCATCTTTTGCATTGGTTCAAAGGAAGTCGTGGAAGATCCGATCTTTTCATTAGGATTTGAACCAATGCAAAGGAAGTCGTGAAAGATCCGATCTTTTCATCAGCATTTGTACCCATTCCATCGATCCAATAGAGATGATGTTTGTGTTTTTATTTACACACCTGTTTATTTTCATTTTTGTATGTTCCAGTACTGCAAAAATCTACTAATTTTTACTATTTTTTCCGATAACATAAAGGAAAAATTGTTACGTTGTAAAAATAAGTAGATTCTTGCAGTTTCTGGAACAGACCAAAGTTGTTAGAACTGTCGTCGTGATGTTGTCTTACATTTCCTGCATATCAAACAACTAAAGCTTCTAAACAATTGGTATTATATGAAGTCCCAACCATCGAGCTAAAAATAGAATCGGACTGCACACATTGCTATTTTAAAAGTTCCCTTGTCTGTTCTAAATCTGACATAGAATGAAATCAATCAAATCTCGCTTCTTGGAATTTGAAAAAAAAGTCCGAAACGAAAAGGAAGAAGAATCTGAAAATAAAGAAGAAACTACTTTTGGAAAGAAACAATTAAAAATAAATTAATTAAGCATAAATGGTATTTTCCATAAAAAGTCTCTCCTCCCCGTTCGTTACATTTTGTTGTTAGAGATCCCTAAAGCAAGCCGGGTTGTAGATCCCTACATATTTCCGTCGCTAAACAAAATAGTATAAATTACCAAAATGTTGTTATAAAATAACAAAATTATAAAATAAAAGTAATTTTCGAAATAAAAATACTTAAAGGAGTACATTTGGAGTCCATGTTGAAATCTGAACTTGTGATGGGAAGATAATTGAAAAAACCTTTTGTAAGATGAAAGAATATCAGTTGCGGAGAACGGAGGAAGTAATCTTTTGCGTTGCAGCGGTGGTGATTACATTGCAATTTTGGATGTAAACTTTTGAAAAACTAAACTGATAAATTAATTGTAGCTATTTCTTGAGTTCGTTTGAATTAATAAAGAGTTTTGTTTTTCATGAAAACCATATTTCAATACAGCATTTCCATTTGCCAAACAAGACATGAAAATTTCATGCCAAGGGGTTGGTGAAAATGACATGCCAAAGCATTGGTTAAAATGACGTGTCAAAGCATTGGTGAAAATGACATGTCAAATCATTGGTGGAAATGACATGCCAAAGCATTGGTGGAAATGACATGTCAACGCATTGGTTAAAATGACATGCTTAGGATCCAGAAAAGAACGTCATCTTTTGGGGTCCACGCTCATATAAAATTCATCGATGAAGATGCTAAAAAGATGACATGCTAGATCATTTGCACCCATGATTGAATGTCATCTTTGGCATCGAACATTTTGCTGGGTACTGTTTATTGCCGATTCCGAACGGCGTGTTTTCATACCATTTAAAGCATGAGGTAATCAAGAAATTTACCCAACATTACTGAGGAGTATTTTGCCATCGTTGCAAAATGTTGGATGTTGCCTGGCCGGTGAATCGAACCCACGACCTTCAGCGTTCAAGGCGGGTGTGCATATTATTGCACATCGGTTGCACCCAAATCGACTTGTTTTTTAATACGATTGAAATATATTCAATGGATATAGCTTAGGATTGATCGTTGGTGTGTAGATATTTTAGGCAGACTGGATGGGGTTTGGCAGCTGTGGAGTTAGCGGTGAGTCGTCGAGTTCTGCTCTAGACGATTCTTTGGTGGTTATGTTTGCTCTAACGGCTCGGGAAGCATAAGCAGTTGCTGAAGGACTTGTAGAGAATCAGGGATATATTGGGTGTTCGGATGCAAATAATTGGGAACACGGTGTATTTGGCGTTCGTGTGTGGACGATCGGGACACAATATATTCGGTGTTCAGTTGTATGTGATCGGTGATACGATCAATTTGGTGTTCGGCTGTATATGTTCGGCAACACGTTTTATTCGGTGTGCGGCTGTTGATGCTCGGTACACGATGAGTTCGTCGTTCGGCTTTTGCTGGTCAGGAACACGATGTATTGGGTGTTCGGAAGTAGATTATCGGGGACACGATGGGATCGGCAGGGATGCCAACTGTTCCGAGGTAAAAATCGCTACAGCCACATACGCACAATAGATCTGTAGCGATTTTTACCTTAAAACAGTTGACATTCCTGCTTAAACAGTGGTTTTTGTATGTCAAAAATCACCACAAGTAGCGGGAAAACCACCAACTAGACACCCCTGGGGATTGGCGTTCGGCTGTTGATGCTCGGGGACACGACGGGTTCGGGTATTAGTCTAGTGTTAATGTCTAATTTTTAAATACGGTACAGCTGACTCGACAACCCTGTGCACCTGCTGACTCAAAGGCCCAGTGGAAAGGCTAACCCAATGGCCCTGTGGAACAGCTGACCCTAAGGTCCAGTGGAACAGCTGACCCGAAGGCCCTGTGGAACTGCTGACCCGGAGGTCCTGTTTATGTATTAGCCACCACAACTTAATGGGTAGCTCTCAAAAAGTATACGAAGATTTTATTAAAGTCAACTTTCCCTTGCATTACATGTTATTTCACAGCGGATCGCTAGTAATGATGTAGTGTATGTAATGTAATGATGTAGTGTATGTTGCTTATTGGATGGGGTTCCTCATGGTAAGGGTAGTTATTGCTGCATTATGTTCGTGAACATTTTATCCGTTACAGTAATGTTTGGAGCTCATGATACATCTCGAACGGATAATATTTTGTCCATATTCAGTTTAACTTCGAAAATTGTCCATATCGGTCTTCTCCTTAGTGTGCTTACCACACAAAAAATCAACATTTTTGTTTAAGTACAGGTTAGGATCGGTTGGAATATCCTTTGGAAACTTATACCGAAGCTACTCCCTGTGGTCCTGTTCACAGAGATATTGTGTTTTTCGGACGCAGGTCTATGCATGATTACGTAGTAGTCAAAAAGCTCTTAATTATACATTGATGAATTGAAATGACTGGTGGGCACGATATCTGTCGAAAAGAAATGACTCTCAAAAATATGTTCTATTTTCAAAATGGTACCTCCTCAAAGTCCAAATTTTGTCGTTCATACGACCAATGAAGGCCATAAAATTCAGAAAACCCTCTAAATAAATAATTTTGGGAAAAATTGTATTGGTTGTGTGGCCGCTTTTCGATCTGTCCTCAGATGAAAGTTTCATCTCACATAGTCTGAGGGTATATCACTCTCTCACTTCAAAACAGCTTGTGGAGGTTATAAGAAGTTCGGCCGAACTTAACGCCATTCTTACGTGTTTCAAATAATATATGTGTTCCTTTACTTGCCTGAGTTTACCATTTTTAAACTGCAAAGCGTTCCTTAACCCCAAAAAGTGGCAAAACTGGAAGCATTTTTTAAGAGAGAGAACAACAATGGCGTTCTCTTCTACCAGACAAATTTCTTCGGGTAAAACATGGTAGAACTGATTTTTCCTCATTTTTAAAGATTATTTGGCAATGATGAACAAATTAACAAAAACAAAACAAAAAATCGAACGCTGACAAAAATAAAATTAAAAACAGTGATATAAAAAAAGAAAATTGAATTTTTTGTATCATTTTGACATTGTTCCAGATCTACCATTTTTCTGTTCCTTTACTTTTCTGGTAAAACTGCTCATAAGAGAACAATTTTGACAGTTTTCTCTTTTACCAATATTACTATTAAAAAAGTAAAGGAATAAAGATAATATTTACATTTCAGATTTTTCACATGTTTTTTTTTTTAATTACCTTTTTACCCATACCCCCACTGTGCCACTGTGAAAGTAACTTGTGTTCCATTTGAAATGGCAATGAAATAAAAACTGAAATTGAAATGTTAAAACCAATCATTGTGACTGTTAACTAAGAAAATATTTTGTTTTTTTTTTTGGACAAGAAGAAAACAAAAACAACAACAAGTGAACCTTGGATACGTTTTTACTAATGCCAAGAACAACAAAACGGAATCTAACATAAAATTCCTCACTACCATTTTACAAAACTAAGGATGTGGTCAAAAAGGCAAACGGGAATCAATGAAGACAGACAAAGGTAATTTCTTCCTGTGGTTGTATTTGTGGCTTAGTTATGTTTTGGTGGGAGGGATGAGGCCGGGGAACCACCAGTATATTAAGAGAAATGATGGCAATCAAAATAGAATGGAAATGTTTTCACGTCTTCGGCAACATAATCATTTACAATTACAGGCATTACAATGTCATTTGCAGTTGAGTTTGATTTGTCCAACGTTACTTTGGCTTACACCGAGAGGAGGGAGAGAGAGAGAAACAAAATGGACATCTCGATTTATGGAGAAATACATGAAAGGACATTATTATGATGGCCAATACACAACCATTCTTGGGGTCTTTTTTTCTATTCTGTCATGCCAGACCGGAAACAAGTTTCGATTTTCAAAAAAAAGGTATAAAAACCTATTGCCAATATTTTACTGCACACACACTTCCGTACCTAGATATATATGGGAGTAATGGTAGAAAATTGCAAATAATCATTATCATCGTTTTCATCATGAGAATCATGATGATAATAAACATCATAAGGACATTTGCAAATGACAAGCAAACCAAAATGACCATAATAATGGATGATGATTGTCGTGATGATGATGATGCTGTTCATGCTGATGCTCTGCTACTGACGAGTGTCAAGTAGTAGGAAGGACTTTTATAAATTTCCTTTCATTTGGGCTGACTTTATGCTTGGCTAGCTTTAACATGTCCGTTCAAGCGTACATCTAAAGACACCTCATCTAGGTACCACAGGGCCGGCCTGCCTTACTTACTGTGAGGAATTTTATTTTTTTCGTTCGTTTGTTATTGTTGTTGCCTATGTTTGTCCAAAGTCACATCGCTTCAAAGTGTTGTTCAACATGAGTTCAGTACCAGCTTTTTTTTAGTTTGTATTAGTATTTTTACACATGTACAAGATTATTACAAGAAAAACAAGTACACACTTTGTACCAAATACACATTCCTACACATACATACATATGTATGTAAGTACATTCATATATATATGTGTCATGTTAAATTATTTTCAAATCCTTGCTCAAACTCATACATGATCATCATAAGAGTTGACAGTTTTCAAAAAGCACATCCACACAAAGCCCATTAATGGAGAAAGTGTGAGCAAAGTTTTTCGGGGGGACTGGGAGGGGAATGCAGAGAAGTGGATTTGAGGTTCGTGTTCATTTGCTTTGCAGCAACATTGAAATGTATGAAAAGGATATACCATTGGCCATGATTTGAAATGGCAATGACCATATTTATCATGGTAATAACAAGTTTAGAAATTCAGACACGTGTGTATTTTCATTTGTTCGTTCTGTCGTTTCGTCAGTCTCTCAGTTAGTTAGCTTGTCCATTCGTTTATTCGTGTTGTTGTTGTTATTTATTCAACGCAAGGCCACATACTCCAGCTAACTCACTCAAGCAGAACTGTCATCGTTGTGTAGAGAGTCCTGATAAACATTTATTGGTAAATCCAATTTTTAAAAGGGTAATTACGATTATGTCCATACTTTTGAAATGATTGAATTCGAAATGAGATGGCAAACTTGTGAAGATAATGGGACAGGATTTTAATTAATCGTCAAAGCATTGGGGATTTTGTTGAATTTTTTCGTCATCAACATTATGTAGCATGCTAATCCGCACAAATGGAGGATACATTTGTTTAATTTTGGATGAAAGTAGAAGTTTTAGAAAGACACATGAATTGTGAAGTTTTTTTATTGATTTCTATAATTGAAATAAGGAAACATTTTGCTGAAGAACTAGTCAACCTGAAATCGAATATTTTTCGACGAGTAGTTATTTTAAGGTTCAAAAGATATTTTATAAAGGATTTTTAAGATTAAAAATGTTCTAAGACAAATAACACACTTCAAAGGCAAATCTTATTGAAATTTAACAAACTTTGTTATACCCCGTTTATATATAACCGGATTTAACAAACCGACTGGGTTTTAAATGTCAATTTCATTGCTTATATTTCAAACAAATCCTCATAAAGAAGGTTAACCCTGCAAAAAGCTCTAATATAAACAGCATATAAGTGTATTTTTTTAACCTCCGCTAAAGAATGGGGGTATATTAAGTTTGTTTGTCCATTTGTAACTCACTGATATAGTCTCTGCGATCTTCTGGCCATGTCCGCTGACAGTCTGTTGTAATCACTCTAGCGTCTACAATAATTGAGCCACAACGCTATATTTTTTCTCTCGAGTGTATTTTTGCCATAGAAAGATTAAGTTTGAAATTGGGCTAGACCGGCCCACGTTTTGGTGTAGTTGCCATACAACGCTACCTACAGATTTTCGATATTTTGAGGATTTTAGCTAAATTTTTTGACCGGACTACCCGCAATTTGACATTTCAGGTTCCCTGTTGGTTGTTGTTGTTGTAGCAACGCATATATGTTCGTTCGTGTATTATTTCAGTTATCAAGTTCCTCTGTATCCAGACTCAAGAATTCTGCAACCTGGACTGGTTGCGTCCATGAAGAATGAGGAGACAGGTGAATAAATGCAGAGTATCGTGTGGTCCCAATCCACATGCTGGGCATATGTTGGGTAACGTGGCGTCAATTCTGGCCCAATACGAATTGAGGCGGCTGCATCGTCCGAATCTTAACTGAGCTAAAACCACTCGTGTTTGGCTTGGCAGCTGGCGTTCTTCTGCTGCGATGGATGGGGGATGGTTTCCAAGTACGGCATTCACACTGTATCTTCGTACTGCTTGCGCAACCATGTTGGTGTGAATGCGATTCAAGCCTGCCTGATAGGCTCGTTGATCTAGCGGTTCTCTTTTATACCTTTGGACCTCTCTCTCTAGATCATGAAGGTCTCTCCTGACGTGCCTGGGTGGGGGGAGCCGGTCCATTAAATCGTGACAGGGATGCTCACTGCGGTAACACCCAAGCAGGTACTGCATTGCCAACATCTTATTGTGCTGACGCACCGGTAAAACCTTCGCCTCCTCATGAAGATGGTCCACTGGTGTCATGAGGAGGCCCCCTTGTTGCAGTCAGGTTTGAATCTTCTTCCACTGCGATGCGCTAACCTTTGCGGACCACGCTGGTGCCGCATAGCTTAGCACAGACTAGGGATAGGTAATGGAAAGCAATAATCGATTTTTCGACTATTCGATTATGGTCTAAATCTAGAAATGCGATTTTTCGGTTTTGCGATTATTTCAGTAGTCTTAAAACTCGACTTTCGACTTCTTTCATAACCGCAGAAAATCGATTATAATCGACTATTCGTCGATTTTCGAGTTTTCTTTTGAAACTGTAAAACCGCCAAAAGTGTAAAACCGCCAAGTCTACAATCTATGGTCAAACTCGAAAATCGATCACAAGATAATCGATTATGCAATTTTCCTTCCAGACAAAAGTCGACTACGATTTTTAGATTTTTGACTGCAAGAAATCGATTAATCGATTAACCGAAAGTCGACTTACTTATCCCTAGCACAGACCGGCCTATTGCATTGTAGGTGGTCAACAAGGTTTCTTTATCAGCACCCCAAGTGCTGCCGGCCAGCGACTTGAGAACCTTGTTCCTACTTTTGATCTTATTGCAAATAGCTGTGGCATGCGCGGACGACTTGAACATGCTATCGAACGTTACACCTAGTATTTTAGGGTAGTTAGTGGTCGGAATCAGTGCACCATCGACCAATATGTTCAGTGGGAGCCTCATCTCAGCTGTCCATGTGGTGAACAGCGTGACTGTGGATTAAGCGGCGGATATTTTCATATTCCTCGGATGGAAGAACTGCACTAGGTCAGCTATGTAGACATTTAACCTATCACATATGTCATCGACGATAGGACCCGACGCCATGATCGTACAATCATCCGCATACATCACGATCTCTATGCCGTCTGGAGGGTGTGGAATTTCAGAAAGGTAGAGGTTAAACAGTTCCGGAGATATCACCCCTCCTTGGGGAACTCCCTGTTTCACTCTACGGGGTTTGGACTTCTTGTTTCTGAATTCCACAAACGACTGGCTTCCGCACATATAGTTGATTACCCAACGTTTCAAACATGGCTGGAGATTAGTCTTCTCTGTATCCTCGAACAGCTTGGCATGGTTGACGGTATCGAAAGCCTTCGATAGGTAAAGAGCCACCATGACAGTTCGGTCGCACGGCCTTTTGTGGTTCATTCCTCTACTGATATGTGTGGATATGGCGTCTAATGCTGTTGTAGTACTATGCATTTTCCGAAATCCATGTTGATGTTTGGCAAGTGGAAAACACCTTCTCATTGTGGGGAGGAGTAGTGCCTCTACGATCTTTGCTACTGGCGACAGGAGCGAAATCAGCCTGTACGATTCACCTCTGCTGGCATCTTTGCCAGGCTTCAGTAGCGGGACCAACATGGGTGGCTAACGACAGGTTGAGAACAAGTGCTAAATACTCAACTCCAGGTTCATCCAGCTGCTTAAGCATTACCATCGATATTCAGTGCGGGCCCAACGCTTTGGATGATTTAGCGTTTCGGATGGCATCTGCAACATCGCTCATCGTAAATTGTGGTGGTACTTCCTCGGCTGAAAGAGCTCTTCTTATACGGCGTAGCACACTTCTCTTCGCCCTATCACTCTCGGGGTGCTCTATGAACTGCCGGCTAAAACAACACGCGCACCTCTTTTGGTCAGTTACTGTCACGCCGTTGAAAGTAACAGCCGTTCTGTCATCCTTCTTTTCCGGACTCGAGAGTGATTTAACCGTTGTCCACAATTTACTTATTCCTGCACCAATGTTGCATTGCTTCAGATGGTCTAGCCACTTTTTCCGCTTATGTTCGCCCACTCGTCTGTTGACTTCAAGAGTAAGTTCTCTAACTCTTGGGTCTTCGGGGTTGGTATGACGAAGCTCATCACGTTCATTTGCTAGTCCCGTCGCCTCTGCTGGGAAATTTGGTCTTATTTCGGGTATTCGACCAGCAGGTATGTAGCGAGCGGCTGCTTTAGTGATGATGTCTCGGAAAGTTCTCTCAGCTACCCGAGGATCTGAGGGGGTGGGCAATTGTCTGAAGCGGTGATTGGTAAATTCTCTGAAACCTTGCCAATCAGCTTTCCCATGGTTCAGGAAAGTACGGCGTTCAGAGGTTATGAAGTCGGGTGGTCTGTTTACGGAGGCGATGATAGGAAGGTGGTCCGAACTAAGGGAAATGACGGATTGCCAGGATACGTCATTTAACAGACCTGGTGCCACAATGGTGATATCTGGCGAGCTGTGGCACTTTCCTCTAATCCTCGTAGGAGCGTCTTCATTCACAGCGCAAAACGTGGAGCTATCGATTTGCTCTGCCAGCGCTGTACCCCTCTGGTCATTACCTAGGACGGAGTGCCAAAGCTCATGATGAGCATTGAAGTCCCCTAGCACCAGACGGTTATCACCCTCTATAAGCAAACTAATATTGGGCATATAACGCCGGGCACAGCTTTTCATTGGCGGTATGTACACATCAAGCAGCTCTACCTCGGCAGTCCACGCTTTACTGCTACCCCCATACACTCCATGTATGGGTAACTAGAGCCAAGCTCAAGCGAGATAGGTCTGTACTGGATAGACTGGTGTATTAGGATGGCAAGTCCTCCTCCTCCGCTTCTTGTGCGATCCTTCCGTAAAACGTTGTAACCATCACAACGTAAGCTACAGGTGGTGGTGAGCATTGTTTCTTGGATCGCGGCGACCATGATGTTTTTCCGACTCATAAAGTCCACAATTTCACTGACCTTATTGCGGAGACCGTTGCAATTGAATTGCAGGAATGATGCATTTCCGGGCCGTTGAACAAGAATATGTGGTGTTAGATGCTGCATTTGTTGTTGTTGTTGGGGAGACTGCGGGGCGTCTCGTATTCCGACGACGACGACGTAGAAGACGCACTGGGTGATGTGCTGACGCAGCAAGCAGCAACATACATGTCGCTGTAATCCCGGGTGCTACTAAGGCCAGAGCACCCGCGAAAATGCACCCATTCCATACATCCATTACATCTCACCATTGTTGACATGTGGTGGATGCGGATCTGGCAAACGGAACAGATCCATACTGGCCCGGGGTTCATTTCTATCCCGGCACGGACCAGAAGAGCTCGGAGCAGGCATTCCGGGATAAATTGCCGCTCCCATGGTGAAAAAAATACACGAACACAAACACATAATTGTTGAGGTGACGGCCCCTGGTCGACGATTCCTCCGAGTCAATCCGGTGCATAGAACCGGCCGTCGCGGGATTGGATCCCTGTTGGTTGGTTTACGTGGTGGCTTTACTTCATATCCTCGATTAGTATGTAAGAAACGTTTGAAAACCACACCACTCGTTCAGAGATTGCTGTTTCATTGTAACGTGTTGGCAGTTAAATCCAGCCTGATGAAATTAGGAATTGCAGAAGTTCCCCCAGACCTACTTCGGTTACCGGTTCCCTGAAGTCATGAAACTTCTGCAACAAACATTGTCAACATATATATGTCCATGTTTAGGTAAAGCCCCATATAAAGGTACCTCACAATTTTGGGTACTTCTAGAATTTTAGCACCATTTTTCAATCGAACTACCTATTATTTGACGTTAAAGGTTCCCAGTGCTCGAAAACTTCTACACGAAAAATTGTCAACATATGTAGGTCCAGGTTTTGCTGAAGTCCGGATTTTCGGTATTTTGAGGATTTTAGCTACAATTTTCAACAAAACATGCTGTAATTTGACATTTGAGGTTTCTAGTGGTCCTAACACTTCTCCAACTAAAATTCTAAATATAGGTGCATATTTTGGTATAGCCCCCTTACAGCGGTAACTCCCGATTTTCGGTATTGGCGGATTATAGAAACATTATTTATCGCAATTAGCTGTAGATTGACACTTGTGGTTTCCAGTGGTCGGAAAATTTCTGCATGAAAAATTGTTTACATAGTTCCACAATATCGATACCTCCCGACTATCGGTATATTGAGGATTTGGGCTACATTTGTTGACCGAACTATCTGTGTTACATGCGTTGAAAACTATAGTCCCAAGGATTGCAAAATTCCATCTAAAGGTCAAGAGATGGTCATGGAATCAGTGGACCCTTTCGCTGGGGATACTGTAAGAACACCTGCGCCTCCATGCAGATGCGCCAACTGCAAAATTGAGGGTCACCCTGCTTGTGCTCGTGGCTGTCCACGTCGCCTGGCTATTCTGAATAAGAAAGCTAAGGCCAGGGCTGATATTCAAACCAGAGATTTAACTCGATCGCAACGTCTGGTATCTGTACGTACATATTTCATTTGCTGCCTTGGGAAATAAAGCAGATCCCACTCCTAGAGTTTCCAAATCGGCGAGTTATACTTCGGCGGCCGCCCCTCCTCCACTAAACTAACATTGTTCAATTCTTTTGTACCGATTTCAATGCGAAATGTGAAAAAGCAAAAAAATTTTGCCGCGATCTTTGACGAGATCAAAGTCAAAGCCGGGATAGATGCTGCCATGTCTGCATGGCTCTTGTTTATCGCCGGAAATGGGGAGTTTTAAGGTGGCATTCATCAATGTTAATTCGTTGTTCTCCTTAGCGTTCGCATCTCCATCTCCACTGGGGAAATCGAGTCGTATGTAGCCAGGGTTTGGAGGGCTGATGGCGTTTAAGTGGCTTTTGCGACTTTGTATTCTAGTCCTGTGGGCGATTTTCGTGTGGCCGATCTTCAGCCCATATTCAACATACAGCCGGAAGGTGAGGTGTGTGTTGGGGGAGACCACAATGCGAAACACCCATCATGGGGTGGATTAGAGAAAATTTCCAGAGGTAGAGCCCTGTCTGTTTTCCTTATTGACTGCCCAAATTTTCAAATATTTTCTTCGGATGTCCCTACTAGGCCCACCGGTCTATCCGGCTCATTTATAGATGTATTTTCCCGAACATCGGAACTCCCCCTGGTGGGTGGTAGTAGCTTGGCCATTGCAAATAGCTATGAGTCTGACCACAGGTCCATAGAAGTATGTGTATGTTGCCTTAGAAACGAGGAAATTTAGGACCTTCCTAAACTTTGAAAAAATTAACACTAACCGTTATAGGGGAAGAATTAGGGAGGGACTCTGAAGAATTTTTCTGCTGTGGAGAGGAATGTTTCCATCGAAGAGATAGACACCGCAGTCACTGATCTGGAATCAGTCTTCAGATTTGCGATTTACGCGTCTGTCCCAAAACAAAAATCCAAACGAACATCCCTTGGAAAACTCATTCCTAAAATTTTGGGCTTTCTTCGGGAGCGTAGAAGAATTTGCAGGACGATGAGAAGGACACAAGATCCCTCCCAAGTCCGAACTCTAAGAGCAGACCTTTAAGAGCAGACCTTCGACAGGTCAAAGCAGCAGCTGGCCTTAAGTCCACGGATCCGGTAGGAGAGCTGAGGGACTCAAATAATGAGTTCATTTATGTCGATAGGTTAAAATCTGAAATTTCGACCGACCCTATGCAGGATGTGCTACATTCCATGGAGGGGCCGACCGACCGTTCTTTCCTTACCTCGGTTAACCAAACTATCGAGGGGGATGAGGTGATGATGATTAGCGTGGGTACCTGCCTCAGTGTTCTTAGCACCGGGTTGATTACAGGCGACCAACCAACGCCCCTTGCACCATAGTGAGGTACCAATTGTGTTCAAGTGTTTGGCCCTGTTCACCACTTTGGTTTGACGCGGAGCACCATCTAAAACTCCTGTCTTTTTATGGCGCAGACAGTCGGTAGAGAATGCTACACCATTCGAGTTCTACAAACTCTTCCCGCGATTTTGGGCAACCACAGCCACCACGATACTCCCCGAAGGGCCGCACCAACTACCGGCCCCAGTCCGAGACTGCATTCCCGAAGGAAAGTGCTACAAGGACCAGAGAGCTTGCCGGCACCCGTGGTCCCAGAATTAAGTCTCTGGTACGACCTCGTACCCATGAAGGCTACTACCAGGTGGTCCCCAAACGGAGCCGGGACTGATGGCCCGGAGCTATCGAGGGGACGGACGATCGGTCTACTTTGGAAAACTTCTGTAACACATTTACTGCAGACGGTTCGACAATTGAGAGCATTGAAAGGTGGGGGGAAGCAGGATTCGCCCGACCTAGCTGCATCGGCAATGCTCTCGCCCGTAGGCCAGCAAAACAATCAAGTGGTTTGGACAAAATTCCAGACACTGCTCTGAAAAAGGCAGGAAACGTTATGTTTGCGTTCTTAGTTATTCTTCTCAATACCTGCCTGAATCTGGGTTACTTTCCAACAGTATGGAAACAGGCTATGGTAGTACCCATTCTCAAAAAAGGAGGTCCGCCCGTTAATGTGGAAGTTATAGGCCGATATCAGTTATGTCTGCCTTTGGCAAACTTTATGAGTCCTTCATTTTGAAACGTCTGAGGGCTCTTGTCGAAGACAAGAGAATCCTCAAATACTGTCAATTTGGGTTCAGGACACGTCTATCGACGTCTCATGCACTTTCAGTCTTCTCATCCTAAGTGGTGAGTGGATTTGATAGGAGACGTGGAACGATCGCAGTTGCTCTGGATTTTGCCAGAGTATTCGACTCGGTCTGGCACGACGGCATACTTTTCTAAATTAAAAGGTTTCGGTGTTGATACTCAAACATGCAGGCTGGTGGAAAGCTTTCACACGGGGAAGGAGCTATAAGTTCAAAGTCGGAGACTAGATCTCGAATAAACGACCACTTAGAGCAGGAGTCCCACAAGGATCTCTCCTGGGTCCCATGCTCTACAATATATTCCTTAGCGACGTGCCTTAACCCCCTGATGGAGGCTTGCAGCTACTGTATGCCGATGATGTCATACTGGCCTTGTCTGGAGCGAGGGCCAGCACAGTTACTTCTCGCCTTAACGCTCACCTTGAGATCCTACAAGGAAATTTCTCCAAGTGGGTTCTGAGGCTGAATATGGGCAAATGTTCAGCCATAATCTTTAGAGGGAAATCAAGAGTGGTGTACCCTATTTTAAATACTACCGCCCAGTCCTTAAAATCGGGGGTCAGGACATTCAAGTCTTAGACAAGATAAAATATCTTGGTGTCATATTCTGTGAACGGTTAGAGTTTTTCAGACATGTGAATTTCATCCTTGACAGGGCCAAAAATATATATTTTGCCTATCAAGAAGTTTTACGACACAATGGTGGTCTTGGTAATAATATAAAATTGCTAATATATAAACAGGTAATTAGACCTATCATCTCCTACGCCTTTTCTGTCTGGTTTGTAATCTCGTCGAGCCAGATGGAGAGGCTTAGGAGATGGGAAAGTTCAATTTTGACATATCATTTAGAAGACCTTCATGTCGGGCAGTTTACGACAGGACAGGTATGGAAAGAATAGACAGGTTCCCTCACTAGGAACCTAAACTGTCTAGAGACAGCATGGAACGTCGACAATGCGCTTGTACAAGGGTTCCTAGGATTCCAAGGATAGTCGGTAATAGACCCGATTGATAGTGGTGAGGTTCTTACCGCGATCCAGAGATGCTTGAAAAACCTGAGACAGATCCAGTGTTGCCGAATTTGACGATTTATCGTCGTTTTGACGATTTTTAGGCCCAAAATCGAAAAATGACGATTTGACGATTTTGTGGTCTAAAATGACGATTTTTCACTTAAACCAAAATTGCATGAAATAACACATGATAACTATATTTTGGCCAAAATTTCACCAAAGACTTTAAGGAAAACAATTTTGCAACCTCAATTTTATGAGCATTTTTAATGTTCTAAGCAATTTCCAACGAAATTAGCTATGTTAAGGTACATTCTGGTATACAGGTATTTTGATGATTTTTGTCTCACCCTCGAATTATATCAGATAAAAATTTTCGTTTAGGATTGTTAATGGATGAAAACCTCCCATGAAAAGTTTTCAAGATAAAATGGGAATTATATCCATCGCGTTGTGAGCATTATTAACGGCGTACAGAAATAAGGTCCCATGAAATAACACCCCAAACGGAACTATTTTTGAAAAAATTGCTCGATTTTTTTACAAAAATATTTTCACAGTTTTACTTAATACAAAGTTTTTTTTTTTTAAATTGCAAATAATTTTATAAAACCGAAAAACGCCGAAGGCTAAAATATATTTAAAACAATCGACTTCTAATAAAAATATTTTTGCTTTTTAAAAAAATACAGACTTTTGTAAAATATGCAAACACATAAAAAATTCCCGAATTAATTTTTTTCTATTTAAATAATTAATATACGGTATATACGAAATATCTTCATCGAATACCTTAGTCTGATAAAATTGATCCGAACTGCTATTGACAAATTCAAATATAATTTCATTTTTAGGTACTTTTATGAAATCTGTAAGATTTTGTGGAGACTTACTTCGGTATTGTTTGGCAATTCCGTGATTATTCTAATTTCTTCTCTAATATTTTCAACAGTTCTTTCATCAATAGAAAATAATTTCGAAAAGCAAAAAAAAGTTACTTTGACATTAAGAAAAAATTGTTGGAAGTTATGTCCGTGCACCGTTTTGTTTTTTTTTTTTTTTTGTTTAAACAATTTTATGAAATTACATCCTAATTTTTGTTCGTTTTCTTCATACTAACTTTCGAAAATGTACCCCAATTTATGTTTTCTGTTAAACACTGAATTGCATTTGGGCCCTAAACATGTGCAAAAAGGCGTCAATGAAAAATGCAATTAGACCCCAATATTATTTAGACTACAATTTGATTTTCAAATTTACTTGTTGTGAAGACAAATTGGCCCCAACAGCTGAATGAAAAAAGGTCCCAAAAAGACGAAAATAGGCCCCAAAAGTTTTGTTGTTGTTTCCATATATCTGTTTGGGGCCTATTTATATTTTCAATTTGAGGTGTTATTTCATGCGGCCTTATTTCTGTACGCTTTATTAACATCCTACTTATGCCCAGTCAGTTGTTCAAAATGTGGATGATCGACAACATGGACGGTCACATTGTCGAGCAAGCGATATTTGAGCAAAACTTTATTCAAAACTAGCAATTAGAACCCATCTTGTGATAGCTGCTGTTTATAGCGGTTTTTAAGTGAGATTGGGTTAGATTACTATAAAAATGGCACTAAACGGTAATCAAACTTAGTTTTGGAACATGTTGACGATTTTTGACGATTTTCCAAATTTTGTTGACGATTTGACGATTTTCGATCAAAAACTGTCGGCAAAACTGGACAGATCCCCTTTTTGATAGATCAAACAATTGTGGTGTCACCCTAGTATCCGATAAACAACAAATCGACAAGTTGATAAATATGTAGTATCCAATATTCCAGATCATAATTGGATACTATTCAACATATTCCAAAATCAATTATTTTCACAAACTGCAAGGCGTACAAAAACCCTTAAGTAGGCTTTGTGTTGGAGGCTGGTACCCAAAGCAGTTAAACGCTTTCAAACAAATACTACAGACTTCAGACTAATAAACCCTCTGATCATTTCTGGTTTGAACGCTCACTTATCGGCCTGTATATTCGAGAAATGATGATAATTCCGATAAAATATATTCTAGGCAACATTCCTACATTAAAGGACGCTCAACAGCAGTAGGACATGAAGTATACTCAATCATCTTTGTATAAGTTCGATACATTGATTACGCCAAGGTATACGTTCGATACATTGTTTCCCCGTCTGCAGCATTCCAATTACCCACGCCAATTGGCCGCTCTTACGAGCTCTACGGGGATATCCTCTCTGCACTTCTTCCAGGAGCCTTTTTCGCCTAGTTCGGATTGTAGAAGAGAGTTTCGCTATTTTCTACTACCTCTCCTGGAAGAACTGCACTAGGTCAGCTATGTAGACATTTAACTTATCACATATGTCATCGACGATAGGACCCGACGCTAAGATCGTACAATCATCCACATAAATCACGATCTCTATGCCGTCTGGAGGGTGTGGAATTTCAGAAAGGTAGAGGTTAAACATTTCCGGAGATATCACCCCTCCTTGGGGAACTCCCTGTTTCACTCTACGGGGTTTGGACTTCTTGTTTCTGAATTCCACAAACGACTGTCTTCCGCACACATTGTTGATTACCCAACGCTTCAAACATGGCTGGAGATTAGTCTTCTCTGTATCCTCGAACAGCTTGGCATGGTTGACGGTATCGAAAGCCTTCGATAGGTCAAGAGCCACCATGACAGTTCGGTCGCACGGCCTTTTGTGGTTCATTCCTCTACTGATATGAGTGGATATGGCATCTAATGCTGTTGTAGTACTATGCATTTTCCGAAATCCATGTTGATGTTTGGCAAGTGGAAAACACCTTCTCATTGTGGGGAGGAGTAATGCCTCTAGGATCTTTGCTACTCGCGACAGCAGCGAAATCAGCCTGTACGATTCACCTCTGCTGGCATCTTTGCCAGCCTTCAGTAGCGGGACCACCCTTCCAACTTTCCAGGCATCCGGTACAACATGGGTGGCTAACGACAGGTTGAGAACAATTGTTAAATACTCAACTCCAGGTTCATCCAGCTGATTAAGCATTACCATCGATATTCGGTGCGGGCCCAACGCTTTTGATGATTTGGCGTTTCGGTCGGCATCTGCAACATCGCTCATCGTAAATTGTGGTGGTACCTCCTCGGCTGGAAGAGCCGGCGTAGCACACTTCTCTTCGCCCTATCACTCTCGGGGTGCTCTATGAACTGCCGGCTATAACAACACGCGCACCTCTTTTGGTCAGTTACTGTCACGCCGTTGAAAGTAACAGCCGTTCTGTCATCCTTCTTTTCCGGACTCGAGAGTGATTTAACCGTTGTCCACAATTTACTTTTTCCTGCACCAATGTTGCATTGCTTCAGATGGTCTAGCCACTTTTTCCGCTTATGTTCGCCCACTCGCCTGTTGACTTCAAGAGTAAGTTCTCTAACTCTTGGGTCTTCGGGGTTGGTATGACGAAGCTCATCACGTTCATTTGCTAGTCCCGTCGCCTCTGCTGGGAAATTTGGTCTTATTTCGGGTATTCGACCAGCAGGTATGTAGCGAGCGGCTGCTTTAGTGATGATGTCTCGGAAAGTTCTCTCAGCTACCCGAGGATCTGAGGGGGTGGGCAATTGTCTGAAGCGGTGTTTGGTAAATTCTCTGAAACCTTGCCAATCAGCTTTCCCATGATTCAGGAAAGTACGGCGTTCAGAGGTTCCCAGTGCTCGAAAACTTCTACACGAAAAATTGTCAACATATGTAGGCCCAGGTTTTGCTGAAGTCCGGATTTTCGGTATTTTGAGGAATTTAGCTGCAATTTTCAACAAAACAAACTGTAATTTGACATTTGAGGTTTCTAGTGGTCCTAACACTTCTCCAACTAAAATTCTAAATATAGGTGCATATTTTGGTATAGCCCCCTTACAGCGGTAACTCCCGATTTTCGGTATTGGCGGATTTTAGAAACATTTTTTATCGGAATTAGTTGCAGATTGACATTTGTGGTTTCCAGCGGTCGGAAAATTTCTGCATGACAAATTGTTTACATAGGTCCACCATATCGATACCTCCCGACTATCGGTATATTGAGGATTTGGGCTACATTTGTTGACCGACCTATCTGTGTTAAATGCAGTGAAACCTATAGTCCCAAGGATTGCAAAATTCCATCTAAAGGTCAAGAGATGGTCATTGAATCAGTGGACTCTTCCTCTGGGGATACTGTAAGAACTCCTGCGCCTCCTTGCAGATGCGCCAACTGCGAAATTGAAGGTCACCCTGCTTGTGCTCGTGACTGTCCACGTCGCCTGGCTATTCTGAATAAGAAAGCTAAGGCCAGGGCTGATATTTAAGAAAGAGATTTAACTCGGTCACAACGTCTGGCATCTGTACGTACAGATTTATCAATTTCTGCTGCTGCCTTGGGCTATAAAGCAGCACCCACTCCTAGAGTTTCGAGATCGCCGAATTATACTTCCGCGCCCACCCCTCCTCCACCGATTTCAATGAGAAATGTGAAAAAGGTAAAATTGTTGGCCCGATCTTCAACGAGATCAAAGCCAAAGCCAGGATAGATGCTGCCATGTCTGCATGGCTCTTGTTTATCGCCGAAAATGGGGAGTTTTAAAGTGGCATTCATCAATGTTAATTCGTTGTTCTTCTTAGCGAGGAGACACTTCTTAAAAAACGTTGTTAATGATAGACTTCCTAATATTATACTAATTGCGGAACACAAATTAAGACCAAATCATAATTTCAACCTAGAGGGTTATACTGTTTTTTTCAATATAGGGATAGTGGACGTGGGAGTGGGACCGCGGTGCGAATTAGAGATAAATACCACTGCGTTCGCATCTACATCACGAGTCGTATGTAGCCAGGGTTTGGAGGGCTGATGGCGTTTCAGTGGCTTTTGCGGCTTTGTATTCTAGTCCTGCGGCCGATTTTCGGGTGGCCGATCTTCAGCCCATATACAACCTACAGCCGGAAGGTGGGGTGGGGAGAGAAAATTCCAGAGGTAGAGCCCTGGCTGTTTTCCTTATTGACTGCACAAATTTTCAAATATTTTCTTCTAGGCCCAACGGTCTATACGGATCATTCATAGATGTATTTTCCCGAACCCCTGGTGGGTGGTTGTAGCTTGAGTCTATGAGTAGCTATGAGTCTGACCACAGGTCCATAGAAGTAGTGCCTCACATGGGCGGTTTAGAAATGAGGGAAGTTAGGACCTTCCTAAACTTTGAAAAAATTAACACTAACCGCTATAGGGGAAGAATTAGGAAGGGATAGGAATGTGGAAAGGAATGTTTCCATCGAAGAGATAGGCACCGCATTCACTGGTCTGGAATCAGTCTTCAGAACTGCGATTGACGCGTCTGTCCCAAAACAAAAATCCAAACGAACATCCCTAGGAAAACTCATTCTTAAAATTTTGGGCTTTCTTAGGGAGCGTAGAAGAATTTGCAGGACTATGAGAAGGACACAAGTCCGAACTCTAAGAGCAGACCTTCGACAGGTCAAAACAGCAGCTGGCCTTAAGTCCACGGATCCGGTAGGAGAGCTGAGGGACTCAAATAATGAGTTCATTTATGTCGATAGGTTAAAATCTGAAATTTCGACCGACCCTATGCAGGATGTGCTACATTCCATGGAGGGGCCGACCGACCGTTCTTTCCTTACCTCGGTTAACCAAACTATCGAGGGGGATGAGGTGATGATGATTAGCGTGGGTACCTGCCTCAGTGTTCTTAGCACCGGGTTGATTACAGGCGACCAACCAACGCCCCTTGCACCATAGTGAGGTACCAATTGTGTTCAAGTGTTTGGCCCTGTTCACCACTTTGGTTTGACGCGGAGCACCATCTAAAACTCCTGTCTTTTTATGGCGCAGACAGTCGGTAGAGAATGCTACACCATTCGAGTTCTACAAACTCTTCCCGCGATTTTGGGCAACCACAGCCACCACGATACTCCCCGAAGGGCCGCACCAACTACCGGCCCCAGTCCGAGACTGCATTCCCGAAGGAAAGTGCTACAAGGACCAGAGAGCTTGCCGGCACCCGTGGTCCCAGAATTAAGTCTCTGGTACGACCTCGTACCCATGAAGGCTACTACCAGGTGGTCCCCAAACGGAGCCGGGACTGATGGCCCGGAGCTATCGAGGGGACGGACGATCGGTCTACTTTGGAAAACTTCTGTAACACATTTACTGCAGACGGTTCGACAATTGAGAGCATTGAAAGGTGGGGGGAAGCAGGATTCGCCCGACCTAGCTGCATCGGCAATGCCCTCGCCCGTAGGCCAGCAAAACAATCAAGTGGTTTGGACAAATTTCCAGACACTGCTCTGAAAAAGGCAGGAAACGTTATGTTTGCGTTCTTAGTTATCCTTTTCAATCACTGCCTGAATCTGGGTTACTTTCAAACAGTATGGAAACAGGCTATGGTAGTACCCATTCTCAAAAAAGGATGTCCGCCCGATAAGTATGGCAAACATTATGAGTCCTTCATTTTGAAACGTCTGAGGGCTCTTGTCGAAGACAAGAGAATCCTCAAATACTGTCAATTTGGGTTCAGGACACGTCTATCGACGTCTCATGTACTTTCAGTCTTCTCATCCTATGTGGTGAGTGGAACGATCGCAGTTGCTCTGGATTTTACCAGAGCATTCTGACACGACGGCATACTTTTTAAGTTAAAAGGTTTCGGTGTTGATGCTCAAACATGCAGGCTGGTGGAAAGCTTTCCACGGGGAAGGAGCTTTAAGTTCAAAGTCGGATACTCGCTCTCGAATAAACGAAAAGTTAGAGCAGGGGTCCCAAAAGTATCTCTCCTGGGTCCTATGCTCTATAATATATTCGTTAGCGACATGCTTGAACCCCCTGATGGAGGCTTGCAGCTACTGTATGCCGATGATGTCATACTGGCCTTGTCTGGAGCGAGGGCCAGCACAGTTACTTCTCGCCTTAACGCTCACCTTGAGATCCTACAAGGAGATTTCTCCAAGGGGGTTCTCAGGCTGAATGTGGGCAAATGTTCAGCCATAGTCTTTAGAGGGAAATCAAAGGTGGATACCCTAATGTTAAATCCTACCGCCCAGTCCTTAAAATCGGGGGTGAGGACATTCAAGCCTTAGACAAGATAAGATATCTTGGCATCATATTCTGTGAACGGTTAGAGTTTGTCAGACATGTGGATTTCATCCTTGACAGGACCAAAAAAATATATTTTGCCTATCAAGGAGTTTTACGACACAATGGTGGTCTTGGTAATAATATAAAATTGCAAATACATGTATAAGCAGGTAATTAGACCTATCATCTCCTACGCATTTCCTGTCTGGTTTGTAATCTCGTCGAGCCAGATGGAGAGGCTTAGGAGATGGGAAAGTTCAATTTTGACATATCATTTAGAAGACCTTCATGTCGGGCAGTTTACGACAGGACAGGTATGGAAAGAATAGACAGGTTCCCTCACTAGGAACCTAAACTTTCTAGAGACAGCATGGAACGTCGACAATGCGCTTGTACAAGGATTCCTAGGATTCCAAGGATAGTCGGTAATAGACCCGATTGATAGTGGTGAGGTTCTTACCGCGATCCAGAGATGCTTGAAAAACCTGAGACAGATCCCCTTTTTGATAGATCAAACAATTGTGGTGTCACCCTAGTATCCGATAAACAACAAATCGACAAGTTGATAAATATGTAGTATCCAATATTCCAGATCATAATTGGATACTATTCAACATATTCCAAAATCAATTATTTTCACAAACTGCAAGGCGTACAAAAACCCTTAAGTAGGCTTTGTGTTGGAGGCTGGTACCCAAAGCAGTTAAACGCTTTCAAACAAATATTACAGACTTCAGACTAATAAACCCTCTGATCATTTCTGGTTCGAACGCTCACTTATCGGCCTGTTTATTCGAGAAATGATGATAATTCCGATAAAATATCTTCTAGGCAAGGACACTCAACAGCAGTAGGACATGAAGTATACTCAATCATCTTTGTATAAGTTCGATACATTGGTTACGCCAAGGTATACGTTCGATACATTGTTTCCCCGTCTGCAGCATTCCAATTACCCACGCCAATTGGCCGCTCTTACGAGCTTTACGGGGATATCCTCTCTGCACTTCTTCCAGGAGCCTTTTTCGCCTAGTTCGGATTGTAGAAGAGAGTTTCGCTATTTTCTACTACCTCTCCTGGAACCCTTTGTTTTGTCTTTTATTTTTCTTCTATTTTCATCCTGAGTTATCGACTCTCTCACGCCAACAGTCTTTCCTTCATCATCAGTCATAAACTCCACACTGCGAAATTGCAAAATACGAAAATCCAGGAACCAGACAGGCTTGTATGGTGTTTGCGATATTTTCCAACCTAGAAGAAATCAATGGTAATGCTAAAACAGCTGAAGCAAAGTCCTCAACTTATTGTTGGTCACACTTATAGTTCCAGAATTCTGGAAAATGTGCCGAGTGGTAGTGATTTTTGAGGCGCTTCTCTTGCTCACCATTAGAGCGTGCTATGCAACACGGTTTCCGAAAGCAACATTGTACTACAACAGCAATGCCTGTCATTTCCACACATATTATCTAAGGTCTCAACCTGAACAAGTAGTATTACAGAGGAGTGATGGTAGCATTGGACCTGACTAAAGCATTTGATAGGTCAGTTATGCTATACTGTTCGAGAATGTCGAAAATCCTCGGAACACCAACAATAGGTGTGTGCTGACCAGTCATACGAGAGACAAGAAGTCCAAATCCCGTAGAGTGAAACAGGGCGTTCCCAAAGGAGGGGTGATATCTCCGGAACTGTTTAACCTCTACCTTTCTACCTGAGCAATTAGACACCCGAATTATTGTACGCCCTTAACAAACTTGATAGCAGTTGTGTCAGGCAAAATGCCTATCTTTGTGTCTTCCACACGACAGTCAACAACCACATTGTTCACCACATGGACTGCGGGGTTGGAGTTGGAGAACAAAGTATTATCTCCCTTCTTGTGGACAGGGCACAGAATGCTCAGTTTTCAATCGTCGGGTACGCGTTCATCCTGCCAGATGGTGCTAACTAGCTGATGCATACACCTTATTAGTGTGTCGCCTCCGGTTTCGAGAGACTCGGCTAGTAAGCACTCGGCCCCAGCTGCCTTATTATTCTTCAGCGAGTTTGTTGCTGTCTTTACATCATAATGGCCGGGCGGCCGATCCGTAGTATCTTCGTCGTCATCGCTCGTATTGGATACTAACAGTTAGGAAAAATGCTCTTTATATATCCTGAGCACACTATCTGTATCAATTACCATAATTGCCTTGCTGGGGCAGGATTCTTGTTCTATGAACATTTGAAATGAAAAATATTTGCCTTATAAAATTTTTCATTTGACATTTATTTCCTCTATAAAACTTTCAATTTCAAATTTTTATAGAACACGAATTGAGCCCCTGGTCTCTACAGGAAAATGTGCCTGTGCGAAAGTCATCAGTTTGATGTTTCATTTTTTTGTAGAGTTTTCGGACTTCATTCCGGCTTCTGTACATATCATTTTTTTTAACCTCCCGGTTTCCTATTTCTCTCTTTTTTCTGCGGACAAGGCGTTACTCCTAGACATACCATGGGTTCCTTGGTGGAGGTCTGTGGTATGAATTTTCCGGCTGTATGCATGGAGTGGGCAAAACTGTGCTGATATGTTATCGGCACCAGGAGTACCTTTGCTACAACAAGGTGGCGGTTCATATCTTTGTTCGCTCCTCGCTGCTTTTTCTTTGTTTTTATACCCTCAGCATTTATGCTAACGAGGGTATATACACTTTCATACGGGCAAAATGTGCCTCATCGAAATAATGGTTTTAGACCTCAAGTATGTTTGGACGAAATGTGTTACAGACAATTTTGAGTCGATTGAGCAATGTCCGTCCGTCTGTCTGTCTGTCTGGCTGGCTGGAGCGCACGATAACTCTCGAACGGATAAACCGATTCGGTTCAAATTTTGGCTTTCGTAATATTTTGCCCAAACTTAGTTTAAGTTCGAAGATGGGCTAAATCGGTCCACTTCTTCCGGTACCTCCCCCACAAAAGTTCGAAAATGTTCGGAAAATTTGTGCGCACGATAACTCTTGAAGGATGTAACCGATTTGGTCCATACTTTGCCCGTAAAATGTGTGCCAAACTTAGATAATGTTTCAATATAGACTCAATCGGCCCACTCCTTCGGGTAGCTCCCACACAAAATTTCGGAAAAGTTCAGTTTAGGGCCACCTCTCGAATCGCTCTGATTTTTGTTTTAGAAACTTGTATTCACCGCCCTACATACAACGGTACAAGTTTCATTAGGGGCAAGTCCATACTTCCTGAGAAAATAGCCTGAAAGTTGCAAAAAACCCCTATGACACCATGTGTGGTGGTTGTAGTGCAAGATAACTCTAGAACGGATCTGCCGATTCGGCCCAAAATTTGGCCTTCGTAATATTTTGTCCAAACATAGTTTAAGTTTGAAGATAGGCCACATCGGTCCACCCCTTCAGGTACCTCCCCCACAAAAGTTCAAAAAGGTTCGGAAAATTTGTTCATACGGTAACTCTTGAAGGGAGTGACCGATGTAATTCATACTTTGCACATCCTAATATATCTACCAGATATAGATCAGGTTCGAATATGGACTATATTTGTCAACTCCTTCTGGTACCTCTCACACAAAAAACAGCACGAAAGGTGTAAAAACCCCTATGTCACCATATCTGGTGGTCGGAGAGCACAACTTCCGGTACTTCTCCCCAATATTTAAAAAATGTCACTAAAATGCTAGGACTATATCACTTGAATGGGGCAACCAATTTGGTCCAAACTTTGGATCTCCTAATACTTTGTCAAAATTTAGTTTAACTTCTAAAATGGCCCATATCGGTCCTCCCTAAAGGTACCTCCCCCACAAAAGTTCAACGTTAGTGTCTTGGTGCAACTAATTCCTAATCCACATTTTTGTCGGTAAGTTCAAATGTCCAAAAAGGGTCACAAAATTCTGAAGAGACCTTAAATACATTCGATCTGTCCGTAGGTGAATGTTTCACTTCACATTGGCTGAGGGTATATATCTGTCGGCAAAGCCGACTGACACTTTTTTACTTGTTTCTTTGTGTTTTATAAAATGTTGCCCAACCCAAGTTTTTAAGGTTCTTATGGGTGAAAGCGCGGTACATGTTAGCTCACTATCTTTAAGGGGTGTTAAAGGCAGTTTTCCAGGTGACACCACGGATAGGACAGTCTCCACTTTATATAAAAGAAGGACCAGTATTGGTCGTGGGCTTTGCCATGTTAAAGCCGGTAGGGCCGTTGCTTGGTGTATTTCATCCTACACGTCACCTGGGTGTTTTAGTATTGATGAAACATCTGGACCTTCTTGGCAGGGCATTGAGCTAAGGACCATCAGCATTCGAAACTTGAATCAAAGATGCACTTATTCCAAAGGATCATAACATTGCCATTCCATCATTTTGATAGACTGATTTCGTACCCTGCGGTTCTAATTGTAGCCCAAATTATAATTAAACTATGTATTATTAATTATTATTAATATATTTAAATTATTATTAATATATATTTATTTTGTGTTTCAAATAACTGGTGTTCACTTTTTGTGTTATAATCTCAACTCAAAAAGTCAAAATACCGTCATTTTTTGAGAAGGGTATAATAAACTCAAATGTCAACTAAGTTCATTATAAAAATGTTTCTGTTGTTGTGTGTTTTTTTTAATCCTATGCTACATACGATTATGGAAACCAAGCTAAAATGAATGATGATTGAATGCTTGATGATGAGAGCGAGAGTAAGAGACACGACAAGAGGCTTAGAACGGATAATGCCGATGATATTGACAACAAGATTACCAAGTAGCGTTATTGACAATGATGTGTTTAAAAGTTTCAATGATGTTGTTGGCGCTGAAGCTGATGCTGTAGCCAGCCACTGCTATATGTGTCTGTTTTAACAAGCAAAACATTTGCAAAACAAAAATACATTTTTCCGCAATCACTTCAGGTGATAATACCCATTGGAGGGTTACCCGCCACCCTATCTCTGCCAAAGGCGTATTTGATATTGATGATGATGAAAATAGTAGTAAGTGTGCGATCTGGTGACACAATTTTGCACCATCACTAGACTAGTTTATGGTAGGCAGGCAGTTCTACCTTGCATAAATATGTACATATATTTTTGTACATTCATTTTGAAATCCTTTAAAACTTTGCATTCGTATGTTTGTTGATGGTCTTATTGATAGCTGATGGCTGAAGGCGAATGACTCGCTGGACCGGATACAAGTTTGGATTTAAAAGAGTTTACTTAGTTTGGAAAAAGTATAAATGTATGAGTCGAATTGATTTGATATATGTATCTGTACATACATAAGTGTGGGTTGAAAATTCTAGTTAGGGAAAGTATTAGAAACATGTAAGAAGTCGCTATGTTTGGCCAGGCCGTACTTTTTATACCATCTGGCATAAAATATTCTTAACTAAAATGGAATAATCAGACTCCTTTCCTGTTCACAATTTTAGGTGTAAAAATGTTTCGACCACGGATATTCCAAATGCCGAAATTATCGAATCTAATCTAAAAAATTTATTCAATCAGGTGGTACCTTAATATGGGGAATGTAGCAAAGAGTGGACCTATCTTGACAATTTCTGGTGGAAAAATTTTGTAACTGCATGAGACCTAAAATGTCAAATTACCAGTAGTTCTGCCAAACAATGTAGGTAAGACCCTCAAAATACCGAAAATCGAGATGTACCGTTATATGGGGGCTATACCAACACATGGAGCTATGTTAAAGATTTTTACTGAAGAAGTTTCGTCACTACATAGAACCTCAAATGTCAAATTACAGCTGGTTTAGTTAAACATTTTAGCTAAAATTATCAAAATACCGAAATTCGGAAGGTACCTTTATATGGGGGTTATATCCAAACAGGGACCTATGTTGAAAATTTTCGGTGGAGCAGTTTCGTCACTACTGAGAACCTCAAGTGTCAAATTACAGCTAGTTCGGTTAAAATTTTTAGCCAAACCCCACAAAATACCGAAAATCGGAAGGTACCGTTATGTGGAAGCTATATCAAAGTGTGGACCTATATGTTGTTGTTGTTGTAACAGTGTTTATTATTATGTTTGTATGTTCGTTCCTCTGTTCAATCTGGCTCTTGGTCTATCTCTAGTGGCTGCTTCGATGGGATGTAACCACAGATCCACTAGAGTAGGTTTGGCTGGGCAGTTGAAAAGTTGTTTTTTTTTGTCGTGCGGGCCCATGCCGCATAATGGGCAGATGTTTTGCACGGCGCGGTCAATTTCCGCCCAATAAGAATTTAGGCGACTGCAATTTCCCGAGCGAAGTTGAGCCAAAACTACTCTAGTTTGTCGTGGCAGCTGACGCTCCTCAGCTGCGATAGATGGGGGATGTATTTCGAGGACTTAATTCACACTATATTTGCTTATGGCATTAGCAACTGCATCCGTGCCTGTTGATCTAGGGGTTCTCTCCTATATTGTTGGACCTCCCTCTCTAGAGCATGAATATCCTTCCTGATATGCCTGAATGTGTCGGGCCTAGATAGCAGATGGTGATTGGGATGGCTCTCACGGAGGCACCCTGCTGCTGTTCTCAGGGCGGTATACTGGCAGGTTTGAATATTTTTCCAATTCGTATCATATAATCCCGGGGACCAAACTGGCCACAGACCGACCTATCGCGTTATATGTGGTCAACAAAGTTTCTTTATCTGCACTCCAAGTGCTGCCGGCTAGGGACTTGACAACCTTGTTCCTACTTTTCAGTTTGTCGCAGATAGCTGTGGCGAATGTGACCCCTAAAGTTTTGGGGCAGTTTGTGATCGGAATTCTGCTACCGTCGACCACGACTTTCAATTCTCTTCCAAACTGCGCTGTCCATGTGGTGAACAGAGTCGCTGTTGATTTTGTGGCGGAAATCAGCATATTCCTCGAATGGAAAGAGGTGGTAAGATCGATTAAATAGTTGTTCAGTCTCTCACAGATGTCATCAGGATAGGTACCTGACGCCAGAATCGTGCAATCATCCGCATACGTTACGATCTCGATGCCGTCTGGAGGGGGCGGAATACAGGAGAGGAGATATCACCCCACCTTGGGGAACTCCATGTTTCACTCTATGGGGTTTGGACTTTGGACCACACATATAATTGACTATCCAACGTTTCAAGCTTGGCCGGAGGTTTGTCTGCTCAATCTCCTCAAACACCCTGGAGTGTCTGACTGTATCAAAGGCTTTTGATAAGTCAAGCGCCACCATCACTGTTCTATCTATCGCACGGCCGTCTCTGGTTGAGTCCTTGACAAATATGTGTGGTAATGGCGTGCAGCGCAGTTGTCGTGCTGTGCTGCTTACGGAATCCATGCTGATGATCGGCACCTTGATAGCTATTTCTGATACTGGGGAGGACTAAGGCCTCAAGGGTTTTTGCTACGGGCGACAACACGAAATCGGCCTGTACGATTCACTTTTGCTGGCATCCTTGCCGGGCTTCCGTAGTGGAACCACCCTGCTCATTTGCCAGACTTCGGGAACAGTGAGGGTGGATAGCGACAAGTTGAGAACTTTAGTGAGATACTCCACTCCCGGCTCATCCAGCTGCTTCAGCATTACCATGGAGATTCCATCAGGGCCCAACGCTTTGGATGATTTAGCGTTCCTGATGGCATTGGCAACATCATCCATTGTAAACTGTGGTGGTTCCTTCTCGGTCTGATGCGACGTAATACTCTTCTCTTCGCCCTGTCACTCTCGGGGTGTTCGGCAAACTGTCGATTTAAATAGCTTGCACACCTCTTCGGGTCAGTCAACGTAACGTCGCCAAACGTTCAGTCACGTTCCTATCCTCCCATCTTCCAGGGTTCGAGAGTGACTTAAACGTTGCCCACAATTCACCTATACCGGCTCCAATGCTGCAATTCTTCAAATGATTTAACCACTTGTTCCGCTTATGCTCGCCGACCAGCCTGTTAACTTCCAGTGTCAGTTCTCTGACTCTGGGGTCACTGGAGTTGGTTCGACGAAGCTCATCACGCTCATTTGCTAATCCCGTCGCCTCTGCTGGGAAGTTTGGTCTTACTTCGGGTATTCGACCAGCAGGGATATGGCGAGCGACTGCAGCAGTGATGATGTCTCGAAACGTCTTTTCCGCTACCCGAACATCAGAAGGATTGGGCAGTTCTCTGAAGCGGTGATTGGTGAACTCTCTGAACCCGGCCAATCAGCTTTCTTATGATTGACGAATGTGCGGCGTTCAGAGGTAATGAAATCGGGTGATCTACTAATGGAGACAATTATGGAGAGATACAATCCCACGGCAGCGGGTTCTTACGTACCGGATTGACCCGAAACCAAAAGTGTTTCGGCCAGCGGCTGCCAACTCAGCATTATATGCTGCTACAACAACAACAACAATTATGGAGAAATGGTCTGATCCAAGGGAAATTACGGGTTGCCAGGTAACGTCATTTGTCAGACCAGGTGACACGATGGTTATGTCTGTCTGTGACACTCTCCTCAAATGCTGGTAGGGGAGCCCTCAATAACCGTGCAAAACGTAGAGTTGTAAATCTGCTCAGCCAGCGCTGTACCTCTCTGGTCGTTTCCAAGGGGCGAATGCCACATCCCAGGACCCGACGATTATGACCTTCCAAAAACGGGCTAATGTAAGGCACGTAATCTGAGATACAGCTATTTCTCGGCGGGATGTATACGTTCAGCAACTCTATCTCGGCAGTTCCACACCTGACTGCTACCCCCATACATTCCATGTACGGGTCATTAGAGACAAGCTCAAGGGAGATAGGTCTGTATTGGACAGACTGGTGCAATAGGAAAGCTAATCCCCCACCTCCACTTCTGGTGCGATCCTTCCTTAACACGTTGTAACCATCACAACGTTGTAAGCTACAGTTGTTGTTTAGCTTGGTTTCTTGCACCGAGCCACCTTGGTACTCCTCCGACTCATGAAATCTACTATTTCCTCGATCTTACCTCGGAGTCAATTGCAATTAAATTGCAAAAAAGGATGAATTTTCCGGGTTTGGGACAACAACGGCTGCTGTTAAAGGCTGTATGAGCGGTTGTTGTCGAGGAGACTGCGGGGGAGTCTCATAATCGGACGGCGAGGGAGTTTCGTAATCCCATGACGACTCACTGGGGACTGTATCCACACAGCATGCAGCAACATAGTCCCTGTCGTAGTCCCTCACGTGAACAAGTCCAGAGCAACCCCTTCGATGCATCCACCTCTGACATCTATTGCATCTCACCGAAGGCTGGATGTGGGTGAAGATGCGGATGTGACAAACCGAGCACAAATATATTGGTCCTGGGCATTCCGGGATATGCTGCTGCCAAACCAGAAAAACGAAACAAATACAAACATATGTACACTGAGGTGGCAGCCGGGTCAATCCGGTACGAAAGAACCCGCTGCCGTGGGTTTGGTGGATCTATCTTGACAATTTTTGGTGGAAAAGTTTTATAACTCCAGGGAACCCCAAATGTCAAATAACGGGTAGTTCCGTCCAACTATGTAGCTAAGACCCTCAAAATACCGAAAATGGGAGGTACCGTTATATGGGGACTACACCAAAACAAGGACCTATGGTGACGATTTTTATTAAAGAAGTTTCATGACCACTGAAAACCTTAAATGTCAAATTATAGCTATTTCAATTAGAAATTGCAGCTAAGACCCTTAAAATACTAGAAATGGGGAGGTACTCTTATATGGGGATTATACCAAGTTTAGTGACCATTGAGAACCTAAAATGTCAAATTTCAGCTAATTCGGTTAAAAATTTTAGTTAAAATCCTCAAATACCGAAAATCGGGAGGTACCATTATATGGGGGCTATATCAAACCATGGACCTATGTTGACAATTTTTGATGGAGAAGTGTCGTGACAACAGAGAACATCAAATGTCAAATTACAACAAGTTCGGTTAAAAATTGTAACTAACACTCTCAAAATATTGAAAATCGGAAGGAACCCTCATATGGGGGATATACCAAAACATAGACCTATGTTGGCGTTTTTTTGAGAAGAAGTTTCATGACCACTGAGAGCCTTAAATGTAAAATTACATGTAGTTCGGCTAAAAATTGTAGCAAAACCCTCAAAATACCGGAAATCGGGAGGTACCCTTATCAGCGGGAAGTTCCCACAAACGCTATCGAAACTCATGCCAGGAGCTCTAGTCAATTTATCAAGATGGGCACACAACAATGGACTTGGGGTGAACCCATCTAAGACAGAGCTGGTTCTATGTACGAGCAAACGAAAAGTCAAACAATTTACCCTACCAACGCTTGATGGAGTGGCCCTAAAGCTCTCTCTAGGGGCCATGTACCTCGGCATTATCCTGGACCATCAACTAACGTGGAAAAGGAATGTAGAAGAACGTGAACGAGAGCCCTTTATTCATGCAAGAACTCTATTGGCAAAAGTTGGGGATTGAAACCACAAGTCATCCACTGGATTTTTAAGACCATAATTCGCCCTATTCTTACTTATGGTTCATTGGTATGGTGGAATGCATTGAGTAAGACATCCCTTCTCCACAAAATAAATACCGTTCAAAGAGCGGCATCTCTCTTAATTACCGGTGCCATGAAAAGCACTCCACAGGCTGCCCTCAATGTATTACTGGATCTTCATCCGATGTATTTCGTGGTGCAAGAGTTGGCAGCAAAGAGTGCTCTCCGACTCGACGAGATAAGCTCATAGCACAACTTCAACTATGGCCACGCTGTTATTTTACGACGATCTGGACTGCCAGTGGGATCGGAGGTAATCAGTAATTATATATCACCACAATTACACTTCGACGAAATTGAAGTTCGGATACCTGACAGAGAGGCCTGGACCCACAACTCCCCACCTCTACCCGATATAGAGGTATATACCGATGGCTCCAAGATGGAAAGGGGAACAGGAGCGGGCGTCTACAAAGATATCCTCAACTTACGGCTCTCGTACAAGCTAAGCGAAAATTGTAGCGTCTTCCAAGCCGAAATCTGTGCGGTCACGAAAGCAGTAGAGTTGACAAAAAACATGACAGGGGACATAGCTGAACCGGTGACTATCTATGTGGATAGTCAAGCGGCCCTAAAATCATCTAGATCCCACTCAATCAAGTCGGCTGCGGTCTTGCACTGCAGGAAAGCTTTGGAGGCCCTAATATCTATCGTTAACTTGCGCTGGGTCCCGGGGCACTGCGACATCGAGGGAAATGAAAAAGCGAATGAAGTGGCGCGTCGCGAATCTCAGTCAAACGACATCGAAATCGATAACTCAATCAAGCCACCCTTGTGTCATTTCATGCGGCTCTTAGAGCAAGCATACAGGGAGAAGGTTGGTCAGATTTGGAACAACGAACCTGGCTGTAAGGTATCAGAGGCAATCTGGCCCAACCTCTCCAAGCGGAAGACCACTTCTCTACTCTCTATGAAAAAACCCGACCTGAAACTAATGGTTGGAATAATCACGGGACGCTGCAGAATAAGATCAATGACCTGCTAATGGGATAGAGATGACTCCACGGTCTTCTGCAGATTATGCGAAGGTGAAGAAGAAACAGAGACGATTGAGCACTTATTATGCCGTTGTCCAATGCTCATGACCAGGAGAATTGAAACAATGGGTGAACATACAATAACATCTCTGACAATGTTCTGCCAAGCCGAGCCGACAACACGTCTTCTTGTCGCCAAGGGTCTGAAGTGGCTTCAACATAAACAAAATACAGCACCTTAATATGGCAAACTCTCCTCACTCACTCTCCTCACTAAAATAATGTCTCAATGTCTTTCATTCCATAGTACTTACTTAATTATTCTTACTTCTTTCCTTGATACCTATTTTCCTCTTCTATGCAATATATTTTCTTTTCTTTTCTCCAACCCACACTATAGGATGAACACAATGGACCGTAAGGTCTCCGAGTGGAGTGGCAGTCCAACACGACAGCTATGCGTCCTTTAACCTAACCTAACCTAACCTAAACTAATCGGAATCAAGGTACAACATAAGTAAGAAGGATCAACATATAGACCAAAACGACTACCTGCAGTAAAAACCTAGACATAGCTGATTTTTTGTGCAAAGGCTGTATGAAGGCGTGGCACTAAATATTGGGATATTTCGTGGCCCTTATCTCGGGAGGTATCGGAAGCCGATACCTAGAAACAATTATTAATTTCTCAAAAAGGGAAGTTCGATTTCTATCCTAGAATAAACTTCAATTTCTGTCCTTCATTTACTGATACTTCCACTTTATTTACCACATAGCGACATATTTCCCATACATAAGAACCTTTCATTATAACAATGGGGGTGTATTCATCCTGCATGTATTTTTATAGTCCTGAAAATTTTCTTCTGAGACCACCCCAATATTCAATATCCCCCCCACCCCAGGTTTTCTTTATTCTATATAAAGAGTCAGAGGAATATTTTACTGACCTGGATATGTGCCAATAACAAATGCCACTCAAAAACGGAAGTCGAACACGAGCTTACACTGCAACTCAGAGAACACAATTGTCGTTTAAAAAAATGGGTTTGTATTATTCTCATGTCCGTTCCCTTTTTGTTTTTTTATGCCTCGCACTACTCTTGCAACACTTTAAAGAGCACATTTGTCTCCCTCCGTATTCGCTCCCCCCCCCCCCCCCAATCCTCCTGCTTACAACGCGTTATCTGTCTTTCATTTCCATATTTCCTCCTTGTGGTGCTTTATTACAATAAAGTTTTGTGACGTTTTGATGGCAACGACAATGATGATGACGATGATATTTTCATCATTGTCACCAAATACTGCCAACGACGAGTGTTGAGCACCAAACTAGCCACCATTTATTGCCGTTGCATCATTGCTACAACAACAACGACCAAACGACAACATACTCATGACCAGTGAGTGTTACAATGGCATAACTCATGAAAATGTTGCAATCTGAAAAATGGTGGACGGGGGGAGAGGGAATGTTGACTGGGAAAAGTGGATTTCCAAAATGAAATGAAAATGTATAAATGTTCCACCGAAAGTTTCACTGACAAAAGTAAATTACACATTCCTACATAAGCATACATTCATGCATACATACATACATACATACATATGAAAAACGATGCATTCATCATCTACATTAAATTGATATGTATGCTGATATATACTAAAATGTTGGTAACTAAATGTGTATGTATGTGTGCGAGTGTCTGTCTGTTTACATATTTTATGGTGTTCTTCCTTTGATTGTCTTTCTGTGTTTGCTTTACTGCAGTATTATCACTCGGTAACATTTTATTTTCCTTTCCTTGGTTTGTGCTGAGGTTTTTTTCCTATTTTATTTTACAGAGGTGCGTTACAGACAGCATCAGTTTAAACAACACAGAAAAGTGACAATTTACAACTTTGATTCATTTTTCCTGCAGCAAAGGATATCTGTGGTAAAACAAAAGAGTTTTGTGAATGGCAAATACTGTGTGGGGGAGGGGTAATATTGAATTTAATTTTGGATATTAAAATACATATTAAATAATATTCCCATAAAAATAAACTTGAAAAATAGTGAGTCGGTATATTACAGCACAAAAAATAATAACATTTATCTGATTTAAAAAAAAAATAATAATTAGGATACATAAGTATGTTAACACAAAAATCGCAGAAGGGACAAATGAGACTTCTCTCATCTTAATGGGTGCATCCTGAGTCATATCTACTCAACGACGCGTCGCGACGTGTTTAACAACATCACCTGTAGAAATCTTAAGGCGGTGGATTTTTCGCCACCGGATTGATCCGAAACCACACCACATCAGCGATCCGGCCAGTGGCTGCCACCTCAGTGTACATATATTTGTAATTACATGGATTTTTGGGAACAGCATATACTGGAATGCCTACTCCGAATTTTTTGTTCACTGCAGGGACAGATTAAACCCCGGAACAATTTGCAATTGAATACCTCCATACAAGACTTCTATTGAATAAAAGGTTTCCATAAGAGCTCCTATGGAATAGTAGCCCTACATAGGGTATAGAATGGTTCCATAAGAGGCCACTATATAATAGAAGACTAAAATATGAGGCTTCTATACAATATAAGGCTTTAATGGGAGGTGTCTATATAATAGAAGGCTTCCATGGGAGGCTTCCATAGAGCAGAAAGCATCTATAAAAGGCTCATAGAAGGCCTCCGAAGGATGCTTCCATAGAAATGAAGGCCTCCATAGCAGGTTTCTATAGGAATAGAAGGATTCTATGGGAGAGAAGGCCTCCATAGGAGGCTTATAAAGGATAGAAGGCCTCCGAAGGAAGCTTCTATGGCATAGAAGGCCTCCAAAGGATGCTTCCATAGAATAGAAGGCCTCCATAGGAGGTTTCTATGGGAATATGATGCTTCTATAAAATAGAAGGCCTCCACATGAGTTTTCGATATAATAAAGGCCTCCAAAGGAGGTATCTATATAGTAGAAAACATCTGTGCGAGGCTTATGTGAAATAGAAGGTCTACATAGGAGATTTCCATGGACTAAAGCCTTCCGTAAGAGACTTCTGTACAGTAGAAGGCTCTCGAAGGACGCTTCTATAGAATAGAATGCCTCTAAAAGAGGTTTCTATGGAATAGAATGCCTAAACAGGAGGATTCTATGGATCTGTAGGCCTTTAAAGAGGTTTCTACGGTATAGAAGAATTTATCAGAGGCTACTATCGTATGTAAGGCCTCCACAAGAGACGTCTGTGGAAAATAAGGTGTTTGTTGAATATACATCCATAGGAGGCTTCTATCGGATAGAAGGCCTCCGTAAAGAAATTTTATGGAATAAAAAGTCTCCAAAGAATGCTTTTATGGAATAGAAGGCCTCCATTCGAGGCTTTTATGGAATATAAGTCATCCATAGTAGTCTTCTTTGGAATACCAGGCCTCCATAGGAGGCTTCTATGGAATAGAAGATTTCCATATGAGCCTTCTGTAGAATAGAAAACCTCAAAAAAAAAAAAAAAACAAGTAAAAAAGTATTAATCGGCTTTGCCGAAAGAGACATAGCTGCAGCCTGTGTGGATTGAAATACTATTTTTCCCAAAAAAGAAAAAAAATATGTAAAATTTAAAATTTTCGGTGTATGAACCGACAAAAATATGGATAGGATTAAAGCTCAAAAAGCGGGGGTATCGATAGATAGGCATTTTTTACCATATTAGCCAACGAAAAACGTAATAAAACCTTCGGTAAAAATGTCCAAAGGATCCTCGAACAGACCCTTAACCACACAAAAATTTTGAACATATGTGTGGGTGGTACCCCAAGTATTGAACAGATAGGGCCCAAATTTGAATATTAACTAAGTTTCGACAATTTTTAAAGACCCAAAGTTTGGATCAAATCGGTTGCTACGTCTATGAGATATCAGGCGTACCATTTTAGCGAACTTTTGTAGGAGATGTACCGGAAGGAGCGGACCTATAAGCACCACCTTCGAATTTCATCTAACATTCGAAGAAATATTACGATATCCAAAGTGTGGACGAACGCAGTATTCGGTTCGAGCTCTCCAGTCATTACATATGGGGCAATGGGGATTTTTACAAATTTCGGTCTGTTTTCCAAGAAGTATGGACTTGAGGCAGCGAATGAAAGTTGCTTCAACAAAAATCAAAGTGATTCGAGAGCAGGTCTTAAAGTCAATTTATCCGAAATTTTGTGTGGGAGGGTACACGAAGGATTGGACAAATATAGTCCATTTTCGAACCTGACCTATATCTGGTAGATATATTAGGATGTGTAAAATATTGACCAAATAGGTCACTCGCATTAAGAATTTTCGTGCGCACAATTTTTCCGAATATTTTTGAACTTTTGCTGGGGAGGTACCTGAAGGAGTGGACCGATATGGCTTATCTTCGAACTAAAACTAAGTTTGCACCAAATATTACGAAGGCCACATTTTGAACGGAATCTGCAGATAGGTTCGAGAGTTATCTTGCGCTCTAACCACTACACACGGTGTCATAGGGTTTTTTGTAACTTTCAGGCTATTTTCTCAGGAAGTATGGACTTGCCCCTGATGAAACTTGTACTGTCGTATAGAGGACAGTGAATAACAAAACAACAAAAATCAAAGCGATTCGTGAACAGGTCCTAAACTGAACTTTTCCGAAATTTTGTGTGGGAGGTACCCGAAGGAGTGGACCGATTGAGTCCATATTGAAACCTCGTCTAAGTCTGATAGAAATTTCACGATGTGCTAAGTATGGACCAAATCGGTTACTTCCTTCAAGAGTTATCGTGCGCACAAACTTTTCGAACATTTTCCAACTTTTGTGGGGGAGGTACCGGAAGGAGTAGACCGATGTAGCTCATATTCGAACTTAACTTAAGTTTGGGCAAAATATTACGAAAGTCAAAATTTGAACCGAATCGGTTCACCCGTTCAAGAGTTATCGTGCGCTCCAGCCAGCAGGACAGACAGACAGACAGACAGACGGAAGGACATGGCTAGATCGACTCCAAATAGTCTGAAACACATTTCGTCCAAACATGCTTGGGGTCTAAACCCATTATTTCGAAGAGGCACATTTTCATCGTATCAAAGTGTATATACCCTCTTTAGCCTAAAGGCTGAAGGTATAATAATATTCCGATAAAACATACATACTTGGAAGATAGTGAGTCGGTATATTACAAAAGACTTAATACCAAATTTCAGCAATTTCGGTAAAACAATGTTGCTAACTTCGGGAGGTAACGTTTTATGGGCGCTATATCAAAACGTCGACCTATACCGGCAAATTTTTGGCGTACAGTTTTTAGACTCAAAGAAGACTAAATACCAAATTTCCAATATTTCAGTAATTTTATGTGGTTTAAACCTAAAAAATACAGTAAATCAAGAGATACGCTTCTATGGGGGATATAGGAAGACGTGGCCCTTTACTGATAATTCTTTTCTGGAACATTTTATAACCCTATGAAAGACTAAATAACAAATTTCAGTCATTTCGGTGGGATATTGACGTAACATCTTTCACAATTACGAAAATCGGGAGGTACCGTTCTATGGGGGCTTTATCGAAACGTGGACTTATACCGACGAAATTTAGTCGGAAAGGGTTTACTTCCAACATAGACTAAATACCAAGTCTCAGCCATTCTAGTGGGTTGTTGTGGCCACAACCTTCAAAATACCGAAAATTGGGAGGTACCGTTCTATGGGGGCTACATAAAGGCGTGAACCCATACCAACAAAAGTCTGGGGTGATTTTTTTTCTAAGTACCAAGGTTAAATACCCCCAACGAAGACTAAATACCAAGTTTCAGCCATTTCAATGGATTATTGTGGCCATAATCGTCAAAATGCCGAAAATCGGGATGTACTGTTCTATGGGGGCTATATGAAGGCGTGAACCTATACCGAAAATTTTAGAGGGGAAGGTTAAATACTCCCAACGAAGACTAAATACCAAGTTTCAGCCATTTCAATGGATTATTGTGACCATAATCTTCAAAATGCAGAAAATCGGGAGGAACCGTTCTATGGGGGCTGTATGAAGGCGTGGACCTGTACCCACAACTTTCTGGGAGAAAGTTTCGTACCTCCAAGGAAGACTAAATTCCAAATTTCAGCCATTTCGAAGGAATATTGAGGCCACAACCTTCAAAATGCCGAACATCAGGAGGTACCTTTCTATGGGGGCTATATGCAGTTGTGGACCCATACCAACAAAATTCTGGGGGAAAGTTTTATATACCCAAAACGAAAACTAAGTACCAAATTTCAACCATTTCGTTGTGATAATAAAGCTAAAACTTTCGGGCGTGGACCGATATAGCCCATTTGCAATACCAAACATCCTAGGAGTAATAGAAACTTCTAAACCAAATTACAAAGTTCTATCTTAGAAATTGCGAGCTGTATCTTGATTTCAACAGACGGACGGACGGCCAGACGGGTATGGTTATATCGACTAAGAATTTTTCCCTCCATATTATGGTGGAGGGTATAAAAATAATAACATTTATCTGATTTTGAAAAAATAATAATTAGGATACATAAGTATGTTCCCACAAAAATATCAGTAGATTCAAATGAGACTTCTACCATATTAATGGGTGCATCCCGGTGTGTTCTTCCCCACCGGATTGATCCGGAACCGCACTACATCAGCGACCACCTCAGTGGTACATATTTTTGTAATTATCTACATTTTCTGTTTTGTGAGCAGCATATACTGGAACGCGTACTCCGATTTTTTTGTTCACTGCAGGGACATGTTAAACCCCGGAACAATTTGCAATTGAATACTTCCAAACAAGACTTCTATTGAATAAAAGGCTCTACATAGGGAATAGAATGCTTCCATAAGAAGGTCTCCATAATAGAAGGTCTCCACATGAGTTTTCTATATAATAAAGGCCTCTAAAGGAGATATATATATAGTGTAAACATCTGTAGGAGGCTTATAAGAACCTTTTGTAGAGGCTCTCGAAGGATTATTCTAGAATAGAATGCCTCTAAAAGAGGTTTCTATGGAATAGAATGCCTAAACAGGAGGATTCTATGGATATGTAGGCCTTTAAAGAGGTTTCTACGGTATAGAAGACCTTAATCAGAGGCTACTAACGTCTGTAACGCCTCCACAGGAGACGTCTGTGGAAAATAAGGTGTTTGTTGAATATACAGAAAGCCTCCATAGGAGGCTTCTATCGGATTGAAGGCATCCGTAAAGAAATTCTATGGAAGAAAAAATCTCCAAACAATGATTTTATGGAATAGAAGGCTTTTATGGAATACTAGCAAAATGCCCGCTACTTCGTATGCGGAACAGGAATAATATACAACTAAACAATATTTAATATGGTGAACACTGACAATTTTGATGTACTAATACCTTTTTGAACTGACATTTAATTTTATTTAAGTACTGTTTTGTTCGAATTTCAAAAAAGACCTTATCCCACCTCTACAGTTTAACAGCGGCCTACATTTTAAATTCCAGTCAATGTTTTATTAGAACGGTTTGACAATTTTATCCACATTTTTTATCGCCATTTTCCAACCGAATTTTAGAATTTGTGGTATCAAAATGTAGAAAACCTTTGTTCAAAAGATGTTACCGTATACAACAGTTAATTTTTGAGACATTTTATTTTAGGCCTTTTATTCTCAGGGTGTAAAAAGCTTCTTGTAAAACATTAGCAACATAGATCTACCCTTTCAATAGACAACAACAATAAGAACAAATTTTGTTGAAACGATACGTTTGATGTTTTGATTTCAGTACGTTATTTAGAAACCGAATTCCTGTTAACATGAAAACAATAGTACGCTATTCAGTACAATTTTTTCTACTTGTTCACCCAACGCCAATGGTATTACATGTAGAAGGCTTTCATACATTTAAATTCGGATTTTAATAAACGTTCTGATCAAAATCTTAACAGTACGACCACCTCTAACAATGAACCTGACAAATAAATAATAAATCGGAATTCCACTTCTATTCCTTAGCCCAATACCAAATTTATTGCAATTTTCTACTTTTCACACACAGTATTAATATAATTCCAGTTTCTTTGCTACACCCAATGTCAAATTTAATACCATTTAGTACATAATAAATCAGCCAGCCCTCTGCCTAATTTCATAATTTGTGTGCATTTCAAAAAATTCTTATCTAAACACCAACACAAACCCTCATACAACAATTCGAAATTCCACCTATATCTCTTCATGCAACACCAAATTGGTACCATATTTAGTACTTATAATATGTATTAGTTTCAAAAATTACTTCTTTATATCCAAAACTATACCCTCAGCCTTTAGGCTAGAAAGGGTATATGAAGAAAAGACAAAATTTTTTAGTTTTCCATAAAAAAAAATTAAAAAAAATTTTTTTAAGCTACATGAAAGATTTTTGGTACATAGATTGGGAAAAAAATGCCATTCTTAAATCTGTTCGTGATACTAATTTTGGTTGTTGCGCGCAAAAGTTATGGCGGTTTCAATTCTGATAAAAAGAAAAAAATCTTTAAAAGACTGTAATCATTATATTGAGAAACTCTCTTAATTAGGGGCTCCCTACATACTATATGTTTAATGAGGTCCCATAACATTAGTGAAAAAGTTGTGTATTTTCGCGGAAATTAGGAAAGAATTCCAAACAATTGGTTGTTTGCAACTTGTTCTAATAAAATTCAAGCTGTTTATGCATCTGAAAAATATATAAAAAATATGTACGTAATCTACACATCGCGAAGATTCAAATGAAACCAAAACTATACAAATTCGTTTAGTGGTTTTCATATTATAGCGAAAACAAAAAAATATATTGAGGAAATTTATAAAATTTTTGTAAGAGAAAATATTTATTAAAATTTATTTTGTGAGTTAGTTGAACAAAATGTAAGAAAAATAGGTCGAAGTTTTTCTTCTATTTTAGTTAAATTTCACGCAATAAATCATATTTTTTATTCTAATCACTTCTCGAAAACACGCTAACATCTAGCAGAAGATATGGATATCTTTCAAATAAATGTTGGGTTCCTTTAAATGGGGTATAATCTTGAAATAAAATTGTATCGGGTAATGTTCATTTTGAAATGCGTGTAAAGCGCGAAATCCTCAAAATCACTTGATGCGCATGCGGTTTACCAATACAGCGAATTCTTCTCTTTTAATTTGTACACATTTGCCAGGATTTACTTTGGCCGCTAAGATGTAGCATCGTATGCAGTTTAGTGTGCAACAAACTGTATAACGCTTTTATTTTGCACAAAGTGCATACACTTTTTATGCGCATCCGATTTCACTATCAACCGTGAAAAAATACATCGATCTAAACATATTTCAATAAAATCCATCAAGAACCGTGGATGTAGCATCACACAGTATTTTTTGGATAAATCGGATACAGCTCCCACGCCACTAAATTTTTCAAACCGCTGTTTTCGCACAAACGCGAGTGATGATTCACTTTCTTCATTGAAATGGAAACGATCCACATAAAACACGAATTAGTCAGCGATATTTTGAAAAACATTTTTCGCAAATTTTTCAATTTTTGCAGTAGCCATTTCCGCCGTTCTAGTAGACGGATTTTCATGATCTGTGATTCATATGATCCGGATCGTCGAAAAACTAAAATATCGCGGGGTACCAGCACACTCAAAACGATATTGTAAATACTGTACCCAAAAAATAGGTTTTTTAGAAAAAATATCACACTAAATTTTGGCCTTTGGCAGTAGATTACTCTGCTGCTGTGTGGCCTACATACTCAATATACATATCAGATTATGCGAAATCGCGAGTTCTTTAATCCTATAATTGGTTTTTCGAAATATCCGAATGCGCGTCCCAGTTACATAAAAAATACAAAAAACACCTGAAATCCGGCTTCAAAATGTCAGCATCCATAAAAGGTGGATGCAGTGGAAATTTTGGAAAGTGATACATTAGAAGTGTAATCTTCATTTTGTATTCTCCTACTTTTACTTTGGACAGATGTCCGTCATTTGAATGGTTTAATCAGAAATCGAATAGCAATGTAAAAAACCTGTTTAGCTTCGACGTTTTTTACCTATGTTTTTTCCTTTACGCGGTCGTAACTACCACGTAAATTAAATTTTTTTGCTAAATTTTTGAGCTTTGTACAAAAACATCTAAAATAATCCAGCAATAGTCATAGTTACTGGTAAACTACAATAGTTCGCGTATTATAATAGTGCAAACCTTGGCTTCATGGAAACTAAAAAATTTTGACTTTTCCTCATATACACTTTCATACGGGCAAAATGTGCCTCATCGAAATAATGGTTTTAGACCCCAAGTATGTTTGGACGAAATGTGTTTCAGACAATTTGGAGTTGATTTAGCAATGTCCGTCCGTCTGTCTGGCTGTCCGTCTGTCTGTCTGGCTGGCTAGTGCGCACGATAACTCTCGAACGGATGAACCGAATCAGTTCAAATTTTGGCTTTCGTAATATTTTGCCCAAACTTAGTTTAAGTTCGAAGATGGCTATATCGGTCCACTCCTTCCGGTACCTCCCACACAAAAGTTCGAAAATGTTCGGAAAATTTGTGCGCACGATAACTCTTGAAGGGTGTAACCGATTTGGTCCATACTTTGTCCATCGTGAAACTTGTACCAGACTTAAATGAGGTTTCAATATGGACTCAATGGGTCCACTCCTTCGGGTACCTCCCACACAAAATTTCGGAAAAGTTCAAAATAGTATGAAAGTTGCAAAAAAACCCTATGACACCGTGTGAGTTGGTTGGAGCGCAAGATAACTCTAGAACGGATCTGCCGATTCGGTCCAAAATTTGGTCTTAGTAATATTTTGTCCAAACATAGTTGAAGTTCGAAGATAAGCCATATCGGTCCACTCCTTCAGGTACCTCCCCCACAAAATTTCAAAAATGTTCGGAATTGGTCCATACCTTACAAATCCTAATATATCTACCAGATATAGATCAGGTTCGAATATGGACTATATTTGTCCACTCTATCCGGTACCTCCCACACAAAATGTCGGATAAGTTCACTTTAAGACCCGATATCGAATCACTTCGATTTTTGTTGAAGCAACTTGCATTCGCTGCCTCTATTACGATGGCTGAGGCTGAGGGTATATCTCTGTCGGCCAAGCCGACTGATACTTTTTTACTTGTTTTTTTTTTCATATACATAAGTTTGAATTTCCAAAACTTCCTCTCTATCTCCACTCTAAACGCATACTGCTATACTAATACCGAATTTCACAATTTCAGCTGTATCCCTTTACATATTTTTAACCAAATTCTGTGCCATTTAGTAAATTTCGTATACTTATTGTACGTATTTCCACAACCACATTCATATCTCAACCCTACACACCAACAGCGGCTATAATACCAAATTTCCGAATTCCATCTCTATCCATAATACCATTAATACATTTCGTATGAAAGCACGAATTTCAATAACTATCCACAACAGTAATTCCGAATTTCAGGATTCCATCTCTATCTGTTCACCCAAAGCTAAAATGTACCAAATTTAGTACTTTTCGTAACAATAAGTACGAACTTCCAAATCTCTCTCAGTCCTACACTCCAACAGTAATCTAAGTTCCAAATTTCAGGATTCCAGCTCTCTCCGTTCATCCAAATCGAAATTATACCATATTTAGTTCTATTTAGTACTTTTCGCACACATATGTACGAATTTCCAAAACCACCTCAAACTTACACTCCAACAGTAATCTTAATTTCAAATTTCAGGATTCCAGCTCTATCCTTTCAACCAAATCCAAATTGAACCAAATTTAGTACCATTTATTACTTTCCGTACCCGTAAGTACGAATTTCCAAAACCACCTCAAACCTAATTTTTCAAAATTTCCTCAATCCTACACTCCAACACAAACTTTAACTCAAACTTTCAGGATTGCAGCTGTATCCGTTCATCCAAATCTAAATTGTACAAAATTTAGTACCATTTAGTACTTTCCGTACCCATTAGTACGAATTTCCGTAACTACCTCAATCCTGCACTGCATAAGTAATCTTAATTATAAATGTCTGGATTCCAGCTCTATCTGTTCACCCAAATCCAAAATGTACCAAACTTAGTACCATTTAGTACTTTCCGTACCCATAAGTACGAATTTCCAAGACTAAGTCAATCCTTCAGTCCAACAGTAATCTTAATTCCAAATTTCAGGATCCCAGCTCTATTCGTTCCCCCAAATCCAAATTGTACCAAATTTAGTACTTTTCGTACCCATAAGTACGAATATTCAAAACTTCCTCAATCCTACACTCCAACAGTAACCTTAATTCGAAATTTCAGGATTCCAACTCTATCCGTTCACCCAAATAAACATTGTACCAAATTTAGTACATTTAGTACCTTCCGTTCCCATAAGTATGAATTTCCAAAACTACCTCAATCCTACACTCCATCAGTAATTTTAATTTCAAATTTCAGGATTCCAACTCTATCCGTTTACGCAAATATAAATTGTATCAAATTTAGTACATTTAGTACTTTCCGTTCCCATAAGTATGAATTTCCAAAACTACCTCAAAACTACTCCATCAGTAACCTTAATTCGAAATTTCAGGATTCCAACCCTATTTAGTACTCTAATTTAGTACCATTTAGTACATTCCGTACCCATAAGTATGAATTTCCAAGACTATCTCAATCCTACACTCCAAAAGTAATTAAATTCCAAATTTCAGGATTCCAGCTCTATCCGTTCACCCAACTCCAATTTGTACCAAATTTAGTACCGTTTACTACTTTTCGTACCCATAAGTAAGAATTTCCAAAACTATCCATCAGTAATCTTAATCCCAAATTTCAGGTTTCCATGTCTATCTAAATCCAAATTGTACCAAATTTGGTACCATTTAGTACTTCTCGTACACATAAGTATGAATTTCCAAAAGTACACCCATATCTCAATCGTATGCTTCAACGGTAATCTAAATTCCAAATTTCCGGTTTTCAGCTCTATCCGTTCACCCAAATCCAAATTGTACCAAATTTAGTACCATTTAGTACTACTCGTACACATAAGTACGAACTTCAAAAATAATTTCCTTATATCAACACCACTTCCCAACCTTAATTTCCATACCAAATATGAACATTGTAGCTATATCCGCTCAAAATACACAATTGGTACCAAATTTAGTAACTTTTCGTACACTTATAAGTCGAATTTCCAAAAACCCTTTGGCACATCTTTCTAAATCTCCATCAGTTACCCTCATTCCAAATTTCAGAATTCTAGCTCTTCCCGTTTGCATAATACAAAGGGTACCATATTTAGTACCTTTTAGTACTTTTTGTACCCTTCTAGGTCGAATTTCCAAAAACCCAGCCTTATCTCACCCCTACACACCGACAGCAACCCACAGTCAAAATTTCAGCTTTCTAGCTTCAGCGGTTTCGTCTGGGCGATGATATGTCAGTCACTCACTCACTCACTCACTCATTCACTCACTCACTCACTCACTAAGCTCTTTTATATATATAGAAGATTATTTATTATTTATTATTTATTATTTATTATTTATTATTTATTATTTATTATTTATTATTTATTATTTATTATTTATTATTTATTATTTATTATTTATTATTTATTATTTATTATTTATTATTTATTATTTATTATTTATTATTTATTATTTATTATTTATTATTTATTATTTATTATTTATTATTTATTATTTATTATTTATTATTTATTATTTATTATTTATTATTTATTATTTATTATTTACTATTTATTATTTATTATTTATTATTTATTATTTATTATTTATTATTTATTATTTATTATTTATTATTTATTATTTATTATTTATTATTTATTATTTATTATTTATTATTTATTATTTATTATTTATTATTTATTATTTATTATTTATTATTTATTATTTATTATTTATTATTTATTATTTATTATTTATTATTTATTATTTATTATTTATTATTTATTATTTATTATTTATTATTTATTATTTATTATTTATTATTTATTATTTATTATTTATTATTTATTATTTATTATTTATTATTTATTATTTATTATTTATTATTTATTATTTATTATTTATTATTTATTATTTATTATTTATTATTTATTATTTATTATTTATTATTTATTATTTATTATTTATTATTTATTATTTATTATTTATTATTTATTATTTATTATTTATTATTTATTATTTATTATTTATTATTTATTATTTATTATTTATTATTTATTATTTATTATTTATTATTTATTATTTATTATTTATTATTTATTATTTATTATTTATTATTTATTATTTATTATTTATTATTTATTATTTATTATTTATTATTTATTATTTATTATTTATTATTTATTATTTATTATTTATTATTTATTATTTATTATTTATTATTTATTATTTATTATTTATTATTTATTATTTATTATTTATTATTTATTATTTATTATTTATTATTTATTATTTATTATTTATTATTTATTATTTATTATTTATTATTTATTATTTATTATTTATTATTTATTATTTATTATTTATTATTTATTATTTATTATTTATTATTTATTATTTATTATTTATTATTTATTATTTATTATTTATTATTTATTATTTATTATTTATTATTTATTATTTATTATTTATTATTTATTATTTATTATTTATTATTTATTATTTATTATTTATTATTTATTATTTATTATTTATTATTTATTATTTATTATTTATTATTTATTATTTATTATTTATTATTTATTATTTATTATTTATTATTTATTATTTATTATTTATTATTTATTATTTATTATTTATTATTTATTATTTATTATTTATTATTTATTATTTATTATTTATTATTTATTATTTATTATTTATTATTTATTATTTATTATTTATTATTTATTATTTATTATTTATTATTTATTATTTATTATTTATTATTTATTATTTATTATTTATTATTTATTATTTATTATTTATTATTTATTATTTATTATTTATTATTTATTATTTATTATTTATTATTTATTATTTATTATTTATTATTTATTATTTATTATTTATTATTTATTATTTATTATTTATTATTTATTATTTATTATTTATTATTTATTATTTATTATTTATTATTTATTATTTATTATTTATTATTTATTATTTATTATTTATTATTTATTATTTATTATTTATTATTTATTATTTATTATTTATTATTTATTATTTTATTATTTATTATTTATTATTTATTATTTATTATTTATTATTTATTATTTATTATTTATTATTTATTATTTATTATTTATTATTTATTATTTATTATTTATTATTTATTATTTATTATTTATTATTTATTATTTATTATTTATTATTTATTATTTATTATTTATTATTTATTATTTATTATTTATTATTTATTATTTATTATTTATTATTTATTATTTATTATTTATTATTTATTATTTATTATTTATTATTTATTATTTATTATTTATTATTTATTATTTATTATTTATTATTTATTATTTATTATTTATTATTTATTATTTATTATTTATTATTTATTATTTATTATTTATTATTTATTATTTATTATTTATTATTTATTATTTATTATTTATTATTTATTATTTATTATTTATTATTTATTATTTATTATTTATTATTTATTATTTATTATTTATTATTTATTATTTATTATTTATTATTTATTATTTATTATTTATTATTTATTATTTATTATTTATTATTTATTATTTATTATTTATTATTTATTATTTATTATTTATTATTTATTATTTATTATTTATTATTTATTATTTATTATTTATTATTTATTATTTATTATTTATTATTTATTATTTATTATTTATTATTTATTATTTATTATTTATTATTTATTATTTATTATTTATTATTTATTATTTATTATTTATTATTTATTATTTATTATTTATTATTTATTATTTATTATTTATTATTTATTATTTATTATTTATTATTTATTATTTATTATTTATTATTTATTATTTATTATTTATTATTTATTATTTATTATTTATTATTTATTATTTATTATTTATTATTTATTATTTATTATTTATTATTTATTATTTATTATTTATTATTTATTATTTATTATTTATTATTTATTATTTATTATTTATTATTTATTATTTATTATTTATTATTTATTATTTATTATTTATTATTTATTATTTATTATTTATTATTTATTATTTATTATTTATTATTTATTATTTATTATTTATTATTTATTATTTATTATTTATTATTTATTATTTATTATTTATTATTTATTATTTATTATTTATTATTTATTATTTATTATTTATTATTTATTATTTATTATTTATTATTTATTATTTATTATTTATTATTTATTATTTATTATTTATTATTTATTATTTATTATTTATTATTTATTATTTATTATTTATTATTTATTATTTATTATTTATTATTTATTATTTATTATTTATTATTTATTATTTATTATTTATTATTTATTATTTATTATTTATTATTTATTATTTATTATTTATTATTTATTATTTATTATTTATTATTTATTATTTATTATTTATTATTTATTATTTATTATTTATTATTTATTATTTATTATTTATTATTTATTATTTATTATTGAAGCAATCCATATTTCAATAATTACACTTTCATGCCCTCTACATTTCAATAGTAACAATTTTCATAGTTTTGTACCTTTGTCATTGTGAGTTTGTAAATATTCCAATTTTCCATTGTGATTGATTCATTGTATTTTAAAGTTAACTGACAGAATGCAACTATGTAAATAATTTATTCTACTACTCTTGTAAAACAACCCATTAATTACTACTTTCGATATACCATTTTATGCAACTGTAAACTATTAACGCCCTACTATTTCTTCTCACGATTAGTACTTAGGCTAGAACAAAATTCAATAAAATCGCTCAGTTTGTGATCTACAATCTAACGCGTTACATAACCGTCAGATAAGATCACAAGGGGTGATCTCCATTCTAACACGTTATGGTAACTACCAGATAAGATCACAATGAGACAAAGTGCTCCTCCGGCAGTCAACATCAATCGTCGCTTGTGTATTATATACAATCGAAACCAGATTGTTATAATGGCGCCCAACTCGTGGCCATGTATCGCGACCACACCAACCATAATCTGTGAGTAATAGCCGAGGACAACAACAACAAATTCAATAGCACAGCGTAAATCTTGGAACGATCAGTTGCCGCATTCGTATCCAAAGATGACCCACAAGAAGAAAGTGCCTGTTGGAAAAGAAGCTTGATGAATCAACAACTATGTACGTGTACGATGTATGAGTTTTACTCCAGGGTGAAGTAAACATACATCCACCTCTGCTGTCAGTTATTCATCTTTACTCCTGCAAAATGAACCGCGAACCATGTTGAAAAAGAAGGTTGATGAATCACCAACAATGTACGTGTACGATGCAGTTTTACTCCAGGGGGAGGCAAAATACATCCACCTCTACCGTTAGTTAGTCACCTTTACTCCAGGGGAAGGTTCCGGAGAAAGTCTTCAATGCCATCTATATCAGTCTTATTGGCACAATAGCAGTTTCAACATCCGATTGTTCCTGATGCAGTCCATCCTAAGCAGAAGCAACAATCCTGATGCAGGTTACAATAGAAGTTCAACAATCCGTAATTTCTGATGCTTCATCGGGACGCTTTCAGCATCAGAGGGGGAGACTGAAGCAATCCATATTTCAATAATTACACTTTCATGCCCTCTACATTTCAATAGTAACAATTTTCATAGTTTTGTACCTTTGTCATTGTGAGTTTGTAAATATTCCAATTTTCCATTGTGATTGATTCATTGTATTTTAAAGTTAACTGACAGAATGCAACTATGTAAATAATTTATTCTACTACTCTTGTAAAACAACCCATTAATTACTACTTTCGATATACCATTTTATGCAACTGTAAACTATTAACGCCCTACTATTTCTTCTCACGATTAGTACTTAGGCTAGAACAAAATTCAATAAAATCGCTCAGTTTGTGATCTACAATCTAACGCGTTACATAACCGTCAGATAAGATCACAAGGGGTGATCTCCATTCTAACACGTTATGGTAACTACCAGATAAGATCACAATGAGACAAAGTGCTCCTCCGGCAGTCAACATCAATCGTCGCTTGTGTATTATATACAATCGAAACCAGATTGTTATATTATTTATTATTTATTATTTATTATTTATTATTTATTATTTATTATTTATTATTTATTATTTATTATTTATTATTTATTATTTATTATTTATTATTTATTATTTATTATTTATTATTTATTATTTATTATTTATTATTTATTATTTATTATTTATTATTTATTATTTATTATTTATTATTTATTATTTATTATTTATTATTTATTATTTATTATTTATTATTTATTATTTATTATTTATTATTTATTATTTATTATTTATTATTTATTATTTATTATTTATTATTTATTATTTATTATTTATTATTTATTATTTATTTATTATATTATTATTATTATATTATTTATTATTTATTATTTATTATTTATTATTTATTATTTATTATTTATTATTTATTATTTATTATTTATTATTTATTATTTATTATTTATTATTTATTATTTATTATTTATTATTTATTATTTATTATTTATTATTATTATTATTTATATTTATTATTTATTATTTATTATTTATTATTTATTATTTATTTTATTTATTATTTATTATTATTATTTATTATTTATTATTTATTATTTATTATTTATTATTTATTATTTATTATTTATTATTTATTATTTATTATTTATTATTTATTATTTATTATTTATTATTTATTATTTATTATTTATTATTTATTATTTATTATTTATTATTTATTATTTATTATTTATTTATTATTTATTATTTATTATTTATTATTTATTATTTATTATTTATTATTTATTATTTATTATTTATTATTTATTATTTATTATTTATTATTTATTATTTATTATTTTATTTATTATTATTATTTATTATTTATTATTTATTATTTATTTATTTATTATTTATTATTTATTATTTATTATTTTATTATTTATTATTTATTATTTATTATTTATTATTTATTATTTTTATTATTTATTATTTATTATTTATTATTTATTATTTATTATTTATTATTTATTATTTATTATTTATTATTTATTATTTATTATTTATTATTTATTATTTATTATTTATTATTTATTATTTATTATTTATTATTTATTATTTATTATTATTATTTATTATTTATTATTTATTATTTATTATTTATTATTTATTATTTATTATTTATTATTTATTATTTATTATTTATTATTTATTATTTATTATTTATTATTTATTATTTATTATTTATTATTTATTATTTATTATTTATTATTTATTATTTATTATTTATTATTTATTATTTATTATTTATTATTTATTATTTTATTATTTATTATTTATTATTTATTATTTATTATTTTATTATTTATTATTTATTATTTATTATTTATATTTATTATTTATTATTTATTTATTATTTATTTATTTATTATTTATTATTTATTATTTATTATTTATTTATTTATTATTTATTATTTATTATTTATTTATTTATTATTTATTATTTATTATTTATTATTTATTATATTATTATTATTTTATTATTTATTATTTATTTATTTATTTATTTATTTATTTATTATTTATTATTTATTATTTATTATTTATTATTATTATTTATTATTTATTATTTATTATTTATTATTTATTATTTATTATTTATTATTTATTATTTATTATTTATTATTTATTATTTATTATTTATTATTTTATTTATTTTATTATTATTTATTTATTTATTATTTATTATTTATTATTTATTATTTATTATTTATTATTTATTATTTATTATTTATTATTTATTATTTATTATTTATTATTTATTATTTATTATTTATTATTTATTATTTATTATTTATTATTTATTATTTATTATTTATTATTTATTATTTATTATTTATTTATTTATTATTTATTATTTATTATTTATTATTTATTATTTATTATTTATTATTTATTATTTATTATTTATTATTTATTATTTATTATTATTTTATTTATTTATTATTTATGATTTATTATTTACTATTTATTATAATTTCCGGATTCCAGTGCTATCTCTCCATACAAATTCAATTTATATCAAATTTAGTATATTCCGTACTTATAAGTACGAATTTCAGAATTACCTCAATCCTACACTTCAAAAGTAGTTTTAATTCCAAATTTCAGTATTCCATCTCTATGCGTTCACTCACATCCAAATTATACCAAATTTAGTACTTTCGTACCCATAAGTACGAATTTCCAAACTTCCTCAATCCTACACTCCAACAGTAACCTTAATTCGAAATTTCAGGATTCCAACTCTATCCGTTCACGCAAATATAAATTGGAACAAATTTAGTACATTTAGTACTTTCCGTTCCCATAAGTATGAATTTCCAAAACTACCTCATTCCTACACTCCATCAGTAACCTTAATTCGAAATTTCAGGATTCCAACTCTATCCGTTCAACTAAATTTAAATTGTACCAAACTTAGTACCATTTAGTACTTTCCGTACCCATAAGTATAAATTTCCAAGACTAACTCAATCCTACACTCCAAAAGTAATTAAATTCCAATTTCAGATTCCAGCTCTATCCGTTCACCCAAATCCAATTTGTACCAAATTTAGTACCGTTTACTACTTTTCGTACCCATAAGTAAGAATTTCCAAAACTACCTCAATCCTTCACTCCATCAGTAATCTTAATTCCAAATTTCAGGTTTCCATGTCTATCTAAATCCAAATTGTACCAAATTTGGTACCATTTAGTACTTTTCGTACACATAAGTATGAATTTCCAAAAGTACACCCATATCTCAATCGTACGCTTCAACGGTAATTTAAATTCCAAATTTCAGGTTTTCAGCTCTATCCGTTCACCCCAAATCCACATTGTACCAAATTTAGTACCATTTAGTACTACTCGTACAGATAAGTACGAACTTCCAAAATCATTTCCTTATATCAACACCACTTCCCAACCTTGATTCCCATACCAAATATGAAGATTGTAGCTATATCCGCTCAAAATATACAATTGGTACCAAATTTGGTAACTTTTTCGTACACTTATAGGTCGAATTTCCAAAAACCCCTTTGGTACATCTTTCTAACTCTCCATCAGTTACCCTCATTCCAAATTTCAGAATTCTAGCTCTTCCCGTTTGCCTAATACAAAGGGTACCATATTTAGTACCTTTTAGTACTTTTCGTACCCTTCTAGGTCGAATTTCCAAAAACCCAGCCTTATCTCACGCCTACACGCCGACAGCAACCCACAGTAAAAATTTCAGCTTTCTAGCTTCAGCGGTTTCGTCTGGGCGATGATATGTCAGTCACTCAGTCACTCAGTCACTCACTCACTAAGCTCTTTTATATATTATTTATTATTTATTATTTATTATTTATTATTATTATTTATTATTTATTATTTATTATTTATTATTTATTATTTATTATTTATTATTTATTATTTATTATTTATTATTTATTATTTATTATTTATTATTATTATTTATTATTTATTATTTATTATTTATTATTTATTATTTATTTATTTATTATTTATTATTTATTTATTTATTTATTTATTTATTATTATTATTTATTATTTATTATTTATTATTTATTATTATTATTTATTATTTATTATTTATTATTTATTATTTATTATTTATTATTTATTATTTATTATTTATTATTTATTATTTATTATTTATTATTTATTATTTATTATTTATTATTTATTATTTTATTATTTATTATTTATTATTTATTTATTATTATTTATTATTTATTATTTATTATTTATTATTTATTATTTATTATTTATTATTTATTATTTATTATTTATTATTTATTATTTATTATTTATTATTATTATTTATTATTTATTATTTATTATTTATTATTTATTATTTATTATTTATTATTTATTATTTATTATTTATTATTTATTATTTATTATTTATTATTTATTATTTATTTATTTATTATTTATTATTTATTTTTATTATTTATTATTTATTATTTATTATTTATTATTTATTATTTATTATTTATTATTTATTATTTATTATTTATTATTTATTTATTTATTATTTTATTATTTATTATTTATTATTTATTATTTATTATTTATTATTTATTATTTATTATTTATTATTTATTATTTATTATTTATTATTTATTATTTATTATTTATTATTTATTATTTATTATTTATTATTTATTTTATTTATTATTTATTATTTATTATTATTATTTATTATTTATTATTTATTATTTATTATTTTATTATTTATTATTTATTATTTATTATTTATTATTTATTATTTATTTATTTATTATTTATTATTTATTATTTATTATTTATTATTTATTATTTATTATTTATTATTTATTATTTATTATTTTATTATTTATTATTTATTATTTATTATTTATTATTTATTATTATTATTTTTATTATTTATTATTATTATTTATTATTTATTATTTATTTATTTATTATTTATTATTTTATTATTTATTATTTATTTATTTATTATTTATTATTTATTATTTATTATTTATTATTTATTATTTATTATTTATTATTTATTATTTATTATTTATTATTTATTATTTATTATTTATTATTTATTATTTATTATTTATTATTTATTATTTATTATTTATTATTTATTATTTATTATTTTTTTATTTATTATTTATTATTTATTATTTATTATTTATTATTTATTATTTATTATTTATTATTTATTATTTATTATTTATTATTTATTATTTATTATTTATTATTTATTATTTATTATTTATTATTTATTATTTATTATTTATTATTTTATTATTTATTATTTTATTATTTATTATTTATTATTTATTATTTATTATTTATTATTTATTATTATTATTTATTATTTATTATTTATTATTTATTATTTATTATTTATTATTTATTATTTATTATTTATTATTTACTATTTATTATTTATTATTTATTATTTATTATTTATTATTTATTATTTATATTTATTATTTATTATTTATTATTTATTATTTATTATTTATTATTTATTATTTATTATTTATTATTTATTATTTATTATTTATTATTTATTATTTATTATTTTATTATTTATTATTTATTATTTATTATTTATTATTTATTATTTATTATTTATTATTTATTATTTATTATTTATTATTATTATTTATTATTTATTATTTATTTATTTATTATTTATTATTTATTATTTATTATTTATTATTTATTATTTATTATTTATTATTTATTATTTATTATTTATTATTTATTATTTATTATTTATTATTTATTATTTATTATTTATTATTTATTATTTATTTATTTATTATTTATTATTTATTATTTATTATTTATTATTTATTATTTATTATTTATTATTTATTTTATTATTTATTATTTATTATTTATTATTTATTATTTATTATTTATTATTTATTATTTATTATTTATTATTTATTATTATTATTTATTATTTATTATTTATTATTTATTATTTATTATTTATTATTTATTATTTATTATTTATTATTTATTATTTATTATTTATTATTTATTATTTATTATTTATTATTTATTATTTATTATTTATTATTTATTATTTATTATTTATTATTTATTATTTATTATTTATTATTTATTATTTATTATTTATTATTTATTATTTATTATTTATTATTTATTTATTTATTATTTATTATTTATTATTTATTATTTATTATTTATTATTTTATTATTTATTATTTATTATTTATTATTTATTATTTATTATTTATTATTTATTATTTATTATTATTATTTATTATTTATTATTTATTATTTATTATTTATTATTTATTATTTATTATTTATTATTTTATTATTTATTATTTATTATTTATTATTTATTATTTATTATTTATATTTATTATTTATTATTTATTATTTATTATTTATTATTTATTATTTATTATTTATTATTTATTATTTATTATTTATTATTTATTATTTATTATTTATTATTTATTTATTTATTATTTATTATTTATTATTTATTATTTATTATTTATTATTTATTATTTATTATTTATTATTTATTATTTATTATTTATTATTTATTATTTATTATTTATTATTTATTATTTATTATTTATTATTTATTATTTATTATTTATTATTTATTATTTATTATTTATTATTTATTATTTATTATTTATTATTTATTATTTATTATTTATTATTTATTATTTTATTATTTATTATTTATTATTTATTATTTATTATTTATTATTTATTATTTATTATTTATTATTTATTATTTATTATTTATTATTTATTATTTATTATTTATTATTTATTATTTATTTATTTATTATTTATTATTTATTATTTATTATTTATTATTTATTATTTATTATTTATTATTTATTTATTTATTATTTATTATTTATTAATTTATTATTTATTATTTATTATTTATTATTTATTATTTATTATTATTATTTATTATTTATTATTTATTATTTATTATTTATTATTTATTATTTATTATTTTATTATTTATTATTTATTATTTATTATTTATTATTTATTATTTATTATTTATTATTTATTTATTTATTATTTATTATTTATTATTTATTATTTATTATTTATTATTTTATTATTTATTATTTATTATTTATTATTTATTATTTATTATTTATTATTTATTATTTATTATTATTATTTTAATTTATTATTTATTATTTATTATTTATTATTTATTATTTATTATTTATTATTTTATTATTTATTATTTATTATTTATTATTTATTATTTATTATTTATTATTTATTATTTATTATTTATTATTTATTATTTATTATTTATTATTTATTATTTATTATTTTATTATTTATTATTTATTTATTTATTTATTTATTATTTATTATTTATTATTTATTATTTATTATTTATTATTTATTATTTATTATTTATTATTTATTTATTTATTATTTATTATTTATTTATTTATTATTTATTATTTATTATTTATTATTTATTATTTATTATTTATTATTTATTATTTATTATTTATTATTTTTATTATTTTATTATTTATTATTTATTATTTATTATTTATTATTTATTATTTATTATTTATTATTTTATTATTTATTATTTTTATTTATTATTTATTATTTATTTATTTATTATTTATTATTTATTATTTATTATTTATTATTTATTATTTATTATTTATTATTTATTATTTATTATTTATTATTTATTATTTATTATTTATTATTTATTATTTATTATTTTATTATTTATTATTTATTATTTATTTTATTTATTATTTATTTATTTATTATTTATTATTTATTATTTATTATTTATTATTTATTATTTATTATTTATTATTTATTATTTATTATTATTATTTATTATTTATTATTTATTATTTATTATTTATTATTTATTATTTATTATTTATTTATTTATTATTTATTATTTATTATTTATTATTTATTATTTATTTATTATTATTATTATTATTATTATATTATTATTTATTATTTATTATTTATTATTTATTATTTATTATTTATTATTATTATTATTTATTATTTTATTATTTATTATTTATTATTTATTATTTATTATTTATTATTTATTATTTATTATTTATTATTTATTATTTATTATTTAATTATTTATTATTTATTATTTATTATTTATTATTTATTATTTATTATTATTATTTATTATTTATTATTTATTATTTATTATTTATTATTTATTATTATTATTTATTATTTATTATTTATTATTTATTATTTATTATTTATTATTTATTATTTATTATTTATTATTTATTATTTATTATTTATTATTTTATTATTTATTATTTATTATTTATTATTTATTATTTATTATTTATTTATTTATTATTATTATTTATTATTTATTATTTATTATTTATTATTTATTATTTATTATTTATTATTTATTATTTATTATTTATTATTTATTATTTATTATTTTATTTATTTATTATTTATTATTTATTATTTATTATTTATTATTTATTATTTATTATTTATTTATTTATTATTTATTATTTATTATTTATTATTTATTATTTATTATTTATTATTTATTATTTATTATTTATTATTTATTATTTATTATTTTTATTTATTTTTATTATTTATTATTTATTATTTATTATTTATTATTTATTATTTATTATTTATTATTTATTATTTATTATTTATTATTTATTATTTATTTATTTATTATTTATTATTATTATTATTTATTATTTATTATTTATTATTTATTATTTTATTATTTATTATTTATTATTTATTATTATTATTTATTATTATTTATTATTATTATTTATTATTTATTATTATTATTTATTATTTATTATTTATTATTTATTATTTATTATTTATTATTTATTATTTATTATTTATTATTTATTATTTATTATTTATTATTTATTATTTATTATTTATTATTTATTATTTATTATTTATTATTTATTATTTATTTATTTATTATTTATTATTTTATTATTTATTATTTATTATTTATTTATTTATTATTATTATTTATTATTTATTATTTATTATTTATTATTTATTATTTATTATTTATTATTTTATTATTTATTATTTATTATTTATTATTTATTATTTATTATTTATTATTTATTATTTATTATTTATTATTTATTATTTATTATTTATTATTTATTATTTATTATTTTATTATTTATTATTTATTATTATTATTATTTATTATTTATTATTTATTATTTATTATTTATTATTTATTATTTTTATTATTATTATTTATTATTTATTATTTATTATTTATTATTTATTATTTATTTATTTATTATTTATTATTTATTATTTATTATTTATTATTTATTATTTATTATTATTATTTTATTATTTATTATTTTATTTTTATTTTTTATTATTTATTATTTATTATTATTTAGTATTTATTATTTAGTATTCATTATTTATTATTTAGTTTAGTATTCCATCTCTATGCGTTCACTCACATCCAAATTGTACCAAATTTAGTACTTTTCGTACCCATAAGTACGAATTTCCAAAACTTCCTCAATCCTACACTCCAACAGTAACCTTGATTCGAAATTTCAGCATTCCAACTCTATCCGTTCACCCCAAATATAAATTGTACCAAATTTAGTACATTTAGTACTTCCCGTACCAATAAGTATGCATTTCCAAAACTACCTTAATCCTACACTCCATCAGTAACCTTAATTCCAAATTTTAGATTCCAACTCTATCCGTTTACCCAAATATAAATTGTACCAAATTTAGTACATTTAGTACTTTCCGTACCCATAAGTATAAATTTGCAAGACTAACTCAATCCTACACTAATTAAATTCCAAATTTCAGGATTCCAGCTCTATCTGTTCACCCAAATCCAATTTGTACCAAATTTAGTACCGTTTACTACTTTTCGTACCCATAAGTAAGAATTTCCAAAACTACCTCAATCCTTTACTCCATCAATAATCTTAATTCCAAATTTCAGTTTTCCATGTCTATCTAAATCCAAATTGTACCAAATTTGGTACCATTTAGTACTTTTCGTACACATAAGTATGAATTTCCAAAAGTACACCCATGTCTCAATCGTACGCTTCAACGGTAATCTAAATTCCAAATTTCAGGTTTTCAGCTCTATCCGTTCACCCAAATCCAAATTGTACCAAATTTAGTACCATTTAGTACTACTCGTACACATAAGTACGAACTTCCAAAATCATGTCCTTATATCAACGCCACTTCCCAACCTTGATTCCCATACCAAATATGAAGATTGTAGCTATATCCGCTCAAAATATACAATTGGTACCAAATTTAGTAACTTTTCGTACACTTATAGGTCGAATTTCCAAAAACCCTTTGGTACATCTTTCTAACTCTCCATCAGTTACCCTCATTCCAAATTTCAGAATTCTAGCTCTTCCCGTTTGCCTAATACAAAGGGTACCATATTTAGTACCTTTTAGTACTTTTCGTACCCTTCTAGGTCGAATTTCCAAAAACCCAGCCTTATCTCACCCCTACACACCGACAGCAACCCACAGTCAAAATTTCACCTTTCTAGCTTCAGCGGTTTCGTCTGGGCGCTGATATGTCAGTCACTCAGTCACTCACTCACTCACTCACTCACTGAGCTCTTTTATATATATAGATTATTTATTATTTATTATTTATTATTTATTATTTATTATTTATTATTTATTATTTATTATTTATTATTTATTATTTATTATTTATTATTTATTATTTATTATTTATTATTTATTATTTACTATTTATTATTTATTATTTATTATTTATTATTTATTATTTATTATTTATTATTTATTATTTATTATTTATTATTTATTATTTATTATTTATTATTTATTATTTATTATTTATTATTTATTATTTATTATTTATTATTTATTATTTATTATTTATTATTTATTATTTATTATTTATTATTTATTATTTATTATTTATTATTTATTATTTATTATTTATTATTTATTATTTATTATTTATTATTTATTATTTATTATTTATTATTTATTATTTATTATTTATTATTTATTATTTATTATTTATTATTTATTATTTATTATTTATTATTTATTATTTATTATTTATTATTTATTATTTATTATTTATTATTTATTATTTATTATTTATTATTTATTATTTATTATTTATTATTTATTATTTATTATTTATTATTTATTATTTATTATTTATTATTTATTATTTATTATTTATTATTTATTATTTATTATTTATTATTTATTATTTATTATTTATTATTTATTATTTATTATTTATTATTTATTATTTATTATTTATTATTTATTATTTATTATTTATTATTTATTATTTATTATTTATTATTTATTATTTATTATTTATTATTTATTATTTATTATTTATTATTTATTATTTATTATTTATTATTTATTATTTATTATTTATTATTTATTATTTATTATTTATTATTTATTATTTATTATTTATTATTTATTATTTATTATTTATTATTTATTATTTATTATTTATTATTTATTATTTATTATTTATTATTTATTATTTATTATTTATTATTTATTATTTATTATTTATTATTTATTATTTATTATTTATTATTTATTATTTATTATTTATTATTTATTATTTATTATTTATTATTTATTATTTATTATTTATTATTTATTATTTATTATTTATTATTTATTATTTATTATTTATTATTTATTATTTATTATTTATTATTTATTATTTATTATTTATTATTTATTATTTATTATTTATTATTTATTATTTATTATTTATTATTTATTATTTATTATTTATTATTTATTATTTATTATTTATTATTTATTATTTATTATTTATTATTTATTATTTATTATTTATTATTTATTATTTATTATTTATTATTTATTATTTATTATTTATTATTTATTATTTATTATTTATTATTTATTATTTATTATTTATTATTTATTATTTATTATTTATTATTTATTATTTATTATTTATTATTTATTATTTATTATTTATTATTTATTATTTATTATTTATTATTTATTATTTATTATTTATTATTTATTATTTATTATTTATTATTTATTATTTATTATTTATTATTTATTATTTATTATTTATTATTTATTATTTATTATTTATTATTTATTATTTATTATTTATTATTTATTATTTATTATTTATTATTTATTATTTATTATTTATTATTTATTATTTATTATTTATTATTTATTATTTATTATTTATTATTTATTATTTATTATTTATTATTTATTATTTATTATTTATTATTTATTATTTATTATTTATTATTTATTATTTATTATTTATTATTTATTATTTATTATTTATTATTTATTATTTATTATATTATTTATTATTTATTATTTATTATTTATTATTTATTATTTATTATTATTATTTATTATTTATTATTTATTATTTATTATTTATTATTTATTATTTATTATTTATTATTTATTATTTATTATTATTATTATTATTTATTATTTATTATTTATTATTTATTATTTATTATTTATTATTTATTATTATTATTTATTATTTATTATTTATTATTTATTATTTATTATTTATTATTTATTATTTATTATTTATTATTTATTATTTATTATTTATTATTTATTATTTATTATTTATTATTTATTATTTATTATTTATTATTTATTATTTATTATTTATTATTATTATTAATATTATTATTTATTATTTATTATTTATTATTTATTATTTATTATTTATTATTTATTATTTATTATTTATTATTTATTATTATTTATTTATTATTTATTATTTATTATTTATTATTTATTATTTATTATTTATTATTTATTATTTTATTTATTATTTATTATTTATTATTTATTATTATTATTTATTATTTATTATTTATTATTTATTATTTATTATTATTATTTATTATTTATTATTTATTATTTATATTAATTATTATTATTATTATTTATTATTATTATTTATTATTTATTATTTATTTATTTATTATTTATTATTTATTATTTATTATTTATTATTTTTTATTTATTATTTATTATTTATTATTTATTATTTATTATTTATTATTTATTATTTATTATTTATTATTTATTATTTATTATTTATTATTTATTATTTATTTATTTATTATTTATTATTTATTATTTATTATTTTATTTATTTATTATTTATTATTTATTATTTATTTATTTATTTATTTATTATTTATTATTTATTATTTATTATTATTATTTATTATTTATTTTTTATTATTTATTATTTATTATTTATTATTTATTATTTATTATTTATTATTTATTATTTATTAATTATTATTATTATTTATTATTTATTATTTATTATTTATTATTTATTATTTATTATTATTATTTATTATTTTATTATTTATTATTTATTATTTATTATTTATTATTTATTATTTATTTATTTATTATTTATTATTTATTATTTATTATTTATTATTTTATTATTTATTATTATTATTTTATTTATTTTTTTATTTATTATTTATATTTATTATTTATTATTTATTATTTATTATTTATTATTTATTATTTATTATTTATTATTTATTATTTATTATTATTTATTTATTATTTATTATTTATTATTTATTATTTATTATTATTATTTATTATTTATTATTTATATTTTATTATTTATATTTATTATTTATTATTTATTTATTTATTATTTATTTATTTATTATTTATTATTTATTATTTATTATTTTATTATTTATTATTTATTTATTTTATTATTTATTATTTATTATTTATTATTTATTATTTATTATTTATTATTTATTATTATTTATTATTATTTATTATTTATTATTTATTATTTAATTATTTATTATTATTTTTTTATTATTATTATTTATTATTTATTATTATTATTTATTATTATTTATTATTTATTATTTATTATTTATTATTTATTATTTATTATTTATTATTTATTATTTATTATTTATTATTTATTATTTATTATTTATTATTTATTATTTATTATTTATTATTTATTATTTATTATTTATTATTTATTATTTATTATTTATTATTTATTATTTATTATTTATTATTTATTATTTATTATTTATTATTTATTATTTATTATTTATTATTTATTATTAATTATTTATTATTTATTATTATTATTTATTATTTATTATTATTATTTATTATTTATTATTTATTATTTATTATTTATTATTTATTATTTATTATTTATTATTTATTATTTATTATTTATTATTTATTATTTATTATTTATTTATTTATTATTTATTATTTATTATTTATTATTTATTATTTATTATTTATTATTTATTATTTATTATTTATTATTTATTATTTATTATTTATTATTTATTATTTATTATTTATTATTTATTATTTATTATTTATTATTTATTATTATTATTTATTATTTATTATTTATTATTTATTATTTATTATTATTATTTATTATTTATTATTTATTATTTATTATTTATTATTTATTATTTATTATTTATTATTTATTATTTATTATTTATTATTTATTATTTATTATTTATTATTTATTATTTATTATTTATTATTTATTATTTATTATTTATTATTTATTTATTTATTATTTATTATTTATTATTTATTATTTATTATTTATATATTTATTATTTATTATTTATTATTATTATTTATTATTTATTATTTATTATTTATTATTTATTATTATTATTTATTATTTATTATTTATTATTATTATTATTTATTATTTATTATTTATTATTTATTATTTATTATTTATTATTTATTATTTATTATTTATTATTTATTATTTATTATTTATTATTATTATTTATTATTTATTATTTATTATTTATTATTTATTATTTATTATTTATTATTATTATTTATTATTTATTATTTATTATTTATTATTTATTATTTATTATTTATTTATTTATTATTTATTATTTATTATTTATTATTTATTATTTATTATTTATTATTTATTATTTATTATTTATTATTTATTATTTTTTATTTATTATTTATTATTTATTATTTATTATTTATTATTTATTATTTATTATTTATTTATTTATTATTATTATTTATTATTTATTATTTATTATTTATTTATTTATTATTTATTATTTATTATTTATTATTTATTATTTATTATTTATTATTTATTATTATTATTTATTATTTATTATTTATTATTTATTATTATTATTTATTATTTATTATTTATTTTTATTATTTATATTAATTATTATTTATTATTTATTATTTATTATTTATTATTTATTATTTATTATTTATTATTTATTATTTATTATTTATTATTATTATTTATTATTTATTATTTATTATTTATTATTTATTATTTATTATTTATTATTTATTATTTATTATTTATTATTTATTTATTTATTATTTATTATTTATTATTTATTATTTATTATTTATTATTTATTATTTATTATTTAATTATTTATTATTTATTATTTATTATTTATTATTTATTATTTATTATTTATTTATTTATTATTTATTATTTATTATTTATTATTTATTTATTTATTATTTATTATTTATTATTTATTATTTATTATTTATTATTTATTATTTATTATTTATTATTTATTATTTATTATTTATTATTTATTATTTATTATTTATTATTTATTATTTATTATTTATTATTTATTATTTATTTATTATTTATTATTTATTATTTATTATTTATTATTTATTATTTATTATTTATTATTTATTATTTATTATTTATTATTTATTATTTATTATTTATTATTTATTATTTATTATTTATTATTTTATTATTTATTATTTATTATTTATTATTTTATTATTTATTTATTTATTATTTATTATTTATTATTTATTATTATTATTTATTATTTATTATTTATTATTTATTATTATTATTTTTATTTATTTTATTTATTATTTATTATTTATTATATTATTATATTTTTATTTATTATTTATTATTTTATTTATTATTTATTATTTATATTTATTATTATTATTTATTTATTTATTATTATTATTTATTATTTATTATTTATTATTTATTATTTATTATTTATTATTTATTATTTATTATTTATTATTTATTATTTATTATTTATTATTTATTATTTATTATTTATTATTTATTATTTATTATTTATTATTTATTATTTATTATTTATTATTTATTATTTATTATTTATTATTTATTATTTATTATTTATTATTTATTATTTATTATTTATTATTTATTATTTATTATTTATTATTTATTATTTATTATTTATTATTTATTATTTACTATTTATTATTTATTATTTATTATTTATTATTTATTATTTATTATTTATTATTTATTATTTATTATTTTATTATTTATTATTTATTATTTATTATTTTATTATTTATTATTTATTATTTATTATTTATTATTTATTATTTATTATTTATTATTTATTATTTATTATTTATTATTTATTATTTATTATTTATTATTTATTATTTATTATTTATTATTTATTATTTATTATTTATTATTTATTATTTATTATTTATTATTTATTATTTATTATTTATTATTTATTATTATTATTTATTATTTATTATTTATTATTTATTATTTATTATTTATTATTTATTATTTATTATTTATTATTTATTATTTATTATTTATTATTTATTATTTATTATTTATTATTTTATTATTTATTATTTATTATTTATTTATTTATATTATTATTTATTATTTATTATTTATTATTTATTATTTATTATTTATTATTTATTATTTATTATTTATTATTTATTATTTATTATTTATTATTTACTATTTATTATTTATTATTTATTATTTATTATTTATTATTTATTATTTATTATTTATTATTTATTATTTATTTATTTATTATTTATTATTTATTATTTATTATTTATTATTTATTATTTATTATTATTATTTATTATTTATTATTTATTATTTATTATTTATTATTTTATTTATTATTTATTATTTATTATTTATTATTTATTATTTATTATTTATTATTTTATTATTTATTATTTATTATTTATTATTTATTATTTATTATTTATTTTATTTATTATTTATTATTTATTATTTATTATTTATTATTTATTATTTATTATTTATTATTTATTATTTATTATTTATTATTTATTATTTATTATTTATTATTTATTATTTATTATTTATTATTTATTATTTATTATTTATTATTTATTATTTATTATTTATTATTTATTATTTATTATTTATTATTTATTATTTATTATTTATTATTTATTATTTATTATTTATTATTTATTATTTTATTATTTATTATTTATTATTTATTATTTATTATTTATTTATTTATTATTATTATTTATTATTTATTATTTATTATTTATTTATTTATTATTTATTATTTATTATTATTATTTATTTATTTATTATTTATTATTTATTATTTATTATTTATTATTTATTATTTATTATTTATTATTTATTATTTATTATTTATTATTTATTATTTATTATTTATTATTTATTATTTATTATTTATTATTTATTATTTATTATTTATTATTTATTATTTATTATTTATTATTTATTATTTATTATTTATTATTTATTATTTATTATTTATTATTTATTATTTATTATTTATTTATTTATTATTTATTATTATTATTTATTATTATTTATTAATTATTTATTATTTATTATTTATTATTTATTATTTATTATTTATTATTTATTATTTATTATTTATTATTTATTATTTATTATTTATTATTTATTATTTATTATTTATTATTTATTATTTATTATTTATTATTTATTATTTATTATTTATTATTTATTATTTATTATTTATTATTTATTATTTATTATTTATTATTTATTATTTATTATTTATTATTTATTATTTATTATTTATTATTTATTATTATTATTTATTATTTATTATTTATTATTTATTATTTATTATTTATTATTTATTATTTATTATTTATTATTATTATTTATTATTTATTATTTATTTATTTATTATTTATTATTTATTATTTATTATTTATTATTTATTATTTATTATTTATTATTTATTATTTATTATTTATTATTTATTATTTATTTTTATTATTTATTATTTATTATTTATTATTTATTATTTATTTATTTATTATTATTATTATTATTTTATTATTTATTATTTATTATTTATTATTTATTATTTATTATTTATTATTTATTATTTATTATTTATTATTTATTATTTATTATTTATTATTTATTATTTATTATTTATTATTTATTATTTATTATTTATTATTTATTATTTATTATTTATTATTTATTATTTATTATTTATTATTTATTATTTATTATTTATTATTATTATTTATTATTTATTATTTATTATTTATTATTTATTATTTATTATTTATTATTTATTATTTATTATTTATTATTTATTATTTATTATTTATTATTTATTATTTATTATTTATTATTTATTATTTATTATTATTATTTATTATTTATTATTTATTATTATTATATTATTTATTTATTATTTATTATTTATTATTTATTATTTATTATTTATTATTTATTATTTATTATTTATTATTTATTATTTATTATTTATTATTTATTATTTATTTATTTTTATTTATTATTTATTATTTATTATTTATTATTTATTATTTATTATTTATTATTATTATTTATTTATTTATTATTTATTATTTATTATTTATTATTTATTATTTATTATTTATTATTTATTATTTATTATTTATTATTTATTATTTATTATTTATTATTTATTATTTATTATTTATTATTTATTATTTATTATTTATTATTATTATTTATTATTTATTATTTATTATTTATTATTTATTATTTATTATTTATTATTTATTATTTATTATTATTATTTATTATTTATTATTTATTATTTATTATTTATTATTTATTATTTATTATTTATTATTTATTATTTATTATTTATTATTATTATTTATTATTTATTATTTATTATTTATTATTTATTATTTATTATTTATTTATTTATTATTTATTATTTATTATTTATTATTTATTATTTATTATTTATTATTTATTATTTATTATTTATTATTTATTATTTATTATTTATTATTTATTATTTATTATTTATTATTTATTATTTATTATTTATTATTTATTATTTATTATTTATTATTTATTATTTATTATTTATTATTTATTATTTATTATTTATTATTTATTATTTATTATTTATTATTTATTATTTATTATTTATTATTTATTATTTATTATTTATTATTTATTATTTATTATTTATTATTTATTATTTATTATTTATTATTTATTATTTATTATTTATTATTTATTATTTATTATTTATTATTTATTATTTATTATTTATTATTTATTATTTATTATTTATTATTTATTATTTATTATTTATTATTTATTATTTATTATTTATTATTTATTATTTATTATTTATTATTTATTATTTATTATTTATTATTTATTATTTATTATTATTATTTATTATTTATTATTTATTATTTATTATTTATTATTTATATTTATTATTTTATTTATTTATTTATTATTTATTTTTTATTTTTTATTATTTATTATTTATTATTATTTAGTATTTATTATTTAGTATTCATTATTTATTATTTAGTTTAGTATTCCATCTCTATGCGTTCACTCACATCCAAATTGTACCAAATTTAGTACTTTTCGTACCCATAAGTACGAATTTCCAAAACTTCCTCAATCCTACACTCCAACAGTAACCTTGATTCGAAATTTCAGCATTCCAACTCTATCCGTTCACCCAAATATAAATTGTACCAAATTTAGTACATTTAGTACTTCCCGTACCAATAAGTATGCATTTCCAAAACTACCTTAATCCTACACTCCATCAGTAACCTTAATCCAAATTTTAGGATTCCAACTCTATCCGTTTACCCAAATATAAATTGTACCAAATTTAGTACATTTAGTACTTTCCGTACCCATAAGTATAAATTTGCAAGACTAACTCAATCCTACACTAATTAAATTCCAAATTTCAGGATTCCAGCTCTATCTGTTCACCCAAATCCAATTTGTACCAAATTTAGTACCGTTTACTACTTTTCGTACCCATAAGTAAGAATTTCCAAAACTACCTCAATCCTTTACTCCATCAATAATCTTAATTCCAAATTTCAGTTTTCCATGTCTATCTAAATCCAAATTGTACCAAATTTGGTACCATTTAGTACTTTTCGTACACATAAGTATGAATTTCCAAAAGTACACCCATGTCTCAATCGTACGCTTCAACGGTAATCTAAATTCCAAATTTCAGGTTTTCAGCTCTATCCGTTCACCCAAATCCAAATTGTACCAAATTTAGTACCATTTAGTACTACTCGTACACATAAGTACGAACTTCCAAAATCATGTCCTTATATCAACGCCACTTCCCAACCTTGATTCCCATACCAAATATGAAGATTGTAGCTATATCCGCTCAAAATATACAATTGGTACCAAATTTAGTAACTTTTCGTACACTTATAGGTCGAATTTCCAAAAACCCTTTGGTACATCTTTCTAACTCTCCATCAGTTACCCTCATTCCAAATTTCAGAATTCTAGCTCTTCCCGTTTGCCTAATACAAAGGGTACCATATTTAGTACCTTTTAGTACTTTCGTACCCTTCTAGGTCGAATTTCCAAAAACCCAGCCTTATCTCACCCCTACACACCGACAGCAACCCACAGTCAAAATTTCACCTTTCTAGCTTCAGCGGTTTCGTCTGGGCGCTGATATGTCAGTCACTCAGTCACTCACTCACTCACTCACTCACTGAGCTCTTTTATATATATAGATTATTTATTATTTATTATTTATTATTTATTATTTATTATTTATTATTTATTATTTATTATTTATTATTTATTATTTATTATTTATTATTATTATTTATTATTTATTATTTATTATTATTATTTATTATTTATTATTTATTATTTATTATTTATTATTTATTATTTATTATTTATTATTTATTAATTTATTATTTATTATTTATTATTTATTATTTATTATTTATTATTTATTATTTATTATTTAGTATTTATTATTTATTATTTATTATTTATTATTTATTATTTATTATTTATTATTATTATTTATTATTTATTATTTATTATTTATTATTTATTATTTATTATTTATTATTTATTATTTATTATTTAGTATTTATTATTTATTATTTATTATTTATTATTTATTTATTATTTATTGTTTATTATTTATTATTTATTATTTATTATTTATTATTTATTATTTATTATTTATTATTTATTATTTATTATTTATTATTTATTATTTATGATTTATTATTTACTATTTATTATAATTTCCGGATTCCAGTGCCATCTATCTCTCCATCCAAATGCAATTTATACCAAATTTAGTATTTTCCGTACTTAAAAGTACGAATTTCAGAATTACCTCAATCCTACACTTCAAAAGCAGTTTTAATTCCGAATTTCAGTATTCCATCTCTATGCGTTTACTCACATCCACATTGTACCAAATTTAGTACTTTTCGTACCCATAAGTACGAATTTCCAAAACTTCCTCAATCCTACACTCCAACAGTAACCATAATTCGAAATTTCAGGATTCCAACTCTATCCGTTCACCCAATTATAAATTGTACCAAATTTAGTACATTTAGTACTTTCCGTACCCATAAGTATGAATTTCCAAAACTATCTTAATCCTACACTCCATCAGTAACCTTAATTCGAAATTTCAGGATTCCAACTCTATCCGGTCACCCAAATATAAATTGTACCAAATTTAGTACATTTAGTACTTTCCGTTCCCACAAGTATGAATTTCCAAAACTTGCTCAATCCTACACCCCAATAGTAATCTTAAATCAAAATTTCAGGATTGCAGCTCCATCCGTTCAACTAAATTTAAATTGTACCAAATTTAGTACCATTTAGTACTTTCCGTACTCATAAGTACGAATTTCCAAGACAAACTCAATCCTACACTCCAAAATTAATTAAATTCCAAATTTCAGGATTCCAGCTCTATCCGTTCACCCAAATCCAATTTGTACCAAATTTAGTACCGTTTACTACTTTTCGTACCTATAAGTAAGAATTTCCAAAACTACCTCAATCCTTCACTCCATCAGTAATCTTAATTCCAAATTTCAGGTTTCCATGTCTATCTAAATCCAAATTGTACCAAATTTTGTACCATTTAGTACTCTTCGTACACATAAGTATGAATTTCCAAAACTACCCCCATATCTCAATCGTACACTTCTACGGTAATCTAAATTCCAAATTTCAGGTTTTCAGCTCTATCCGTTCACCCAAATCCAAATTGTACCAAATTTAGTACCATTTAGTACTTCTCGTACACATAAGTACGAACTTCTAAAATCATTTCCTTAAATCAACAGCACTCCCTACCTTGATTCCTATACCAAATATGAAGATTGTAGCTATATCCGCTAAAAATATACAATTGGTACCAAATTTAGTAACTTTTCGTACACTTATAAGTCGAATTTCGAAAAACCCTTTGGTACATCTTTCTAAATCTCCATCAGTTACCCTCATTTCAAATTTCAGAATTCTAGCTCTTCCCGTTTGCCTAATACAAAGGGTACCATATTTAGTACCTTTTAGTACTTTTCGTACCCTTCTAGGTCGAATTTCCAAAAACCCAGCCTTATCTCACCCCTACACACCGACAGCAACCCACAGTCAAAATTTCAGCTTTCTAGCTTCAGCGGTTTCGTCTGGGCGATGATATGTCAGTCACTCACTCAGTCACTCAGTCACTCAGTCACTCAGTAACTCACTCACTCACTAAGCTCTTTTATATATATAGATAAGTCATCCACAGTAGTCTTCTGTGGAATACAAGGCCTCCATAGGAGGCTTCTATGGAATAGAGGATTTCCGCATGAGCCTTCTGTAGAATAGAAAACATCCAAAATACAAGTAAAAAAGTTTCAGTCGGCTTTGCCGACATAGACATACCCTCAGCCTGTGTGGATTGAAATACTTTTTTCCCAAAAAAGAAAAAAAAATATGTAAAATTTTAAATTTTGGGTGTATGAACCGACAAAAATATGGATAGGATTAAAGCTCAAAAATTTGCGGGGTTATCGATAGATAGGCCTTTTTTACCATATTAGCCAACGAAAAACATAATATCGCTGTAAATAGGGCCGCCAGGTAAACCATCGGTAAAAATATTCAAAGGATCCTCGAACAGACCCTTAACCACACAAAAATGTTGAACATTTGTGTGGGTGCTACCCCAAGTATTGGACAGATATGGCCAAAATTTGAACATTAACTAAGTTTCGACAGTTTTTAGAGATCCAAATCGGTTGCTACGTCTATGAGATATATGAGGCGTACCAGTTTAGAGAATATTTTCGAAATTTTGTGGGATATGTACCGGAAGGAGCGGACCTATAAGCACCACCTTCGAATATCATCTAACATTCGAAGAAATATTACGATATCCAAAGTGTGGACGAACGCACTATTCAGTTCGAGCTCTCCAGTCACTACATATGGGGCAATGGAGGTTTTTACAACTTTCGGGCTGTTTTCCAAGAAGTATAGACTTGCCCCTGAAAAAAACTTTTACTATCGTAATTGAGGCAGCGAATGAAAGTTGCTTCAACAAAAATCAAAGTGATTCGAGAGCAGGTCTTAAAGTGAATATATCCGAAGGAGTGGACAAATATAGTCCATATTCGAACCTGATCTATATCTGGTAGAAATGTTAGGATGTGTAAAGTATGGACCAAATAGGTCACTCCCATTAAGAGTTTTCGTGCGCACAATTTTTCCGAACATTTTTGAACCTTTGCGGGGGAGGTACCTGAAGGAGTTGACCGATATGACTTATCTTCAAACTTAAACTAAGTTTGCACAAAATATTACAAAGACCAAATTGTGGACCGAATCGGCAGATCCGTTCGAGAGTTATCTTTCGCTCCAACCACTACACACGGTGTCATTGGGGTTTTTGCAAATTTCATGCTATTTTGTCAGGAAGTATTTATTTGCCCCTGATGAAACTTGTACTGTCGTATAGAGGACAGTGAATAACAAAACAACAAAAATCAAAGCGATTCGAGAGCTGGTCCTAAACTGAACTTTTCCGAAATTTTGTGTGGAAGGTACCCAAAGGAGTGCACCGATTGAGTCCATATTGAAACCTCGTCTAAGTCTGATAGAAATTTCACGATGTGCTAAGTATGGACCAAATCGGTTACTTTCTCAAGAGTTATCGTGCACACAAACTTTTCGAACATTTTCGAACTTTTGTGGGGGAGGTACCGGAAGGAGTAGACCGATGTAGCTCATATTCGAACTTAACTTAAGTTTGGGCAAAATATTACGAAAGCCAAAATTTGAACCGAATCGGTTCACCCGTTCAAGAGTTATCGTGCGCTCCAGCCAGCAGGACAGACAGACGGACGGACATGGCTAGATCGACTCCAACTAGTCTGAAACACATTTCGTCCAAACATACTTGGGGTCTAAACCCATTATTTCGACGAGGCACATTTTCATCGTATCAAAGTGTATATAATATTCCGATAAAACATACATACATACATACTTGGAAGATAGTGAGTCGGTATATTACAGAAGACTTAATACCAAATTTCAGCAATTTCGGTAAAACAATGTTGCTAACTTCGGGAGGTAACGTTTTATGGGCGCTATATCAAAACGTCGACCTATACCGGCAAATTTTTGGCGTACAGTTTTTAGACTCAAAGAAGACTAAATACCAAATTTCCAATATTTCAGTAATTTTATGTGGTTTAAACCTAAAAACTACAGTAAATCAAGAGATACGCTTCTATGGGGGATATAGGAAGACGTGGGTGGCCCTTTACTGATAATTCTTTTCTGGAACATTTTATAACCCTATGAAAGACTAAATAACAAATTTCAGTCATTTCGGTGGGATATTGACGTAACATCTTTCACAATTATGAAAATCGGGAGGTACCGTTCTATGGGGGCTTTATCGAAACGTGGACTTATACCGACGAAATTTAGTCGGAAAGGGTTTACTTCCAACATAGACTAAATACCAAGTCTCAGCCATTCCAGTGGGTTGTTGTGGCCACAACCTTCAAAATACCGAAAATTGGGAGGTACCGTTCTATGGGGGCTACATAAAGGCGTGAACCCATACCAACAAAAGTCTGGGGTGATTTTTTTTCTAAGTACCAAGGTTAAATACCCCCAACGAAGACTAAATACCAAGTTTCAGCCATTTCAATGGATTATTGTGGCCATAATCTTCAAAATGCCGAAAATCGGGAGGTACTGTTCTATGGGGGCTATATGAAGGCGTGAACCTATACCGAAAATTTTAGAGGGGAAGGTTAAATACTCCCAACAAAGACTAAATACCAAGTTTCAGCCATTTCAATGGATTATTGTGACCATAATCTTCAAAATGCAGAAAATCGGGAGGAACCGTTCTATGGGGGCTGTATGAAGGCGTGGTCCTGTACCCACAATTTTCTGGGAGAAAGTTTCGTACCTCCAAGGAAGACTAAATACCAAATTTCAGCCATTTCGAAGGCCACAACCTTCAAAATGCCGAACATCAGTAGGTACCTTTCTATGGGGGCTATATGAAGTTGTGGACCCATACCAACAAAATTCTGGGGGAAAGTTTGATATACCCCCAACGAAGACTAAGTACCAAATTTCAACCATTTTGTTGTGATAATGAAGCTAAAACTTTCGGGCGTGGACCGATATAGCCCATTTGCAATACCAAACATCCTAGGAGTAATAGAAACTTCTAAACCAAATTACAAAGTTCTATCTTAGAAATTGCGAGCTGTATCTTGATTTCAACAGACGGACGGACGGCCAGACGGGTATGGTTATACCGACTTAGAATTTTACCCTTCATATTATGGTGGAGGGCATAAAAATAATAACATTTATCTGATTTTGAAAAAATAATAATAATTAGGATACATAAGTATGTTCCCACAAAAATTTCAGATGGGACAAATGCGACTTCTCTCATATTAATGGGTGCATCCCGGTGGGTTCTTCCCCACCGGATTGATCCGAAACCACACTACAACAGCGATCCGGCCAGTGACTGCCACCTCAGTGGTACATATATTTGTAATTATCTAGATTTTCTATTTTGGGAGCAGCATATACTGGAACGGATGAGTAAATAAAGAAGAAGAAGAAGATATACTGGAACGCTTTCTCCGATTTTTTTTTGTTCCATACAAGACTTCTATTGAATAAAAGGCCTCCATAGGAGCTTCTATGGTGTAGTAGCCCTACATAGGGTACATAATGGTTCTATAATAGGCCTCTTTATAATAGAAGGCTTAAACAGGAGGCTTCTATACAATACAATGCCTCCATGGGAGGCTTCTATAGAGTAGAAAACATCTATAGAAGGTTCATATGAAATAGAAGGCCAACGAAAGACGCTTCTATGAGATAGAAGGGCTCCGTAGGAGGTTTCTATGGGAACAGAAAGCTTCTATGAGATAGAAAGCCTCCATAAGAGGCTTATATAGGATAGAAGGCCTCCGAAGGATACTTTTATGGGATAGAAGGCCTCCAAAAGATGCTTTCATAGAATAGAAGACCTCCATTGGAGGTTTCTATGGGAATAGAAGGCTTCTATGGGATAGAAGGCCTCCAAAGGATGCTTCTATGGAATGGAAGGCTCCCATAGGAGGTTTCTATGGGAATAGAAGGCTTCTATGGGATAGAAGGCCTACAGAGGAGGCTTTTATCGGACAGAAGACCTCCAAGGATGCTTCTATAGAATAGAATGTCTCCATAGGAGGATTCTATGGGAATAGGGTGCTTCTATATAATAGAAGGCCTTCAAAGGAGGTTTCTATAGAGTAGAAAGCATCTGTAGGAGGCTTATATGAAATAGAAGGCTTACATAGGAGATTTCCATGGACTAAAAGTCTTCCGTAAGAGCCTCCTGTAGAGTAAAAGGCTACTTCTATAGAATAGAATGCCTCTTAAAGCGGTTTCTATGGAATAGAAAGCCTAAACAGGAGAATTGTATGGATTTGTTTAAAGAGGCTTCTACGGTAGAAGACGTCTGTGGAAAATAAGGTGTTTGTTGAATATACAGATTCCCTAGGACACATCTAGGTATGTTGTAGGAGGATTCTATCGGATAGAAGGCCTCCATAGGTGTCTTCTATGGGAGAGAAGGCCTCCACAAGAGGCTTCTACAAGTTAGAAGGCCTCCATAGGAGGGTTCTGTCGGATAGAAAGCCTCCATCCACAGGAGACGTCTGTGGAATATGTAGTTTTTGTTGAACATACAGCTTCAATATGACACATCTATGTAGTAGAAGGCGTCCATAAGGGGCTGCTATAGAAAAGAAATCCTACATAGGAGGCCTTTATGCAATAGGAAGCCTCCATAGCGGGCTTCTATGGAATAGAAAAGAAGGCGTCCTTGGGAGGCTCATAAGAAAGTTTTTTTATCAGTTCATTGGATGCTTCTATATAATAGAAGGCCTCCATCGGGTGATGCTAGGAGCCTCTAATGCAACAGCAAGCCTATATAAGTGGCTTCTATGTTATAGAAGGGCGCCATAGGAAGCTTCTATCGAATGAAAGGCCTCACAGGACGCTTTTATGGAGTACAGTCCTCCATAGAAGGTTTTTATAGAATAGAAGGCTTTAATAGGATGATTCCATGGAATTAAAAACCTCTATATGATATTTTTAGGTAATAAGAGGTATCCATAGGAAGGTCCTATGGAATAGAATGGCTCCATAGGAGATTTCTATATAAAAGAAGGCCACCACAGGGGACTAGTATAAAAAAACTGCAGGTATGGTTGATATAGCTTTCGGTGGAGTTATAATCAAACCGAGTGTAACTTGGATTGTCGTGCGATTGTCACACGCCAACTATATAAAACAGCAAGTCAAAGCCAAGAATAAAGTCTTCAAAGCATTAACTGGCACCTCCTGAGGCTGTGGTAAGGAAATAGTTGTAGCGATGTACAAAGTCGTCTGTCATTCTGCCCTTAACTCTGCAGTTCCAGCCTGGACTTTCTCTTTCCTCAGCGATATACAATGGAAAATTTTGCAAACATTGTAGAATAATGCATACCGACTTGCAGAGGGTATGGATCATCTTCATGTGGAGACCACGATGATGTTACATGGAAAATCTGTTCCAGGTATGGAAGATCTACTTAACGTATACATCCCACCGATTAATAACTGTACTTCTGGTTAAAGGACCAACATTAGTCCGGGTTTGGAAGATCATTGCCGACTCGTCTTCGGGGACTTTGCTCTTCGGTCCTAGGTAACGACCAGAGGGGTATAAAGCTGGCTGAGCGGATTGATAGTTCTATGTTTTGCACGATCGGTGAGAATGACATATGACGTAACCTAGCAACCCATAATTTTTCATGGGCCAGACCATCCATCTATAATTGTCTCTAACGGACTTTATCACCTCTGAATGATGTACTGATATCAATCATGGGAAAGCTAATTGACCTTGCCTCGGAGAGTACACCAATCACCGCTTTTGCGAAATACCTAACCCTTCTGATGTTCGCCTAGCAGAAAGTATGTTCCGAGACATCGTCACTGCTGGAGCCGCTCCCTATATAATGCATTAAAGTTTCGGATCCGTTACAATTCTTTAAAATGTAATATTTTGTGTCCAGGGGTTCTTTGTTACGTACAGAGAGCTTTTAACAAGTTGTTTCTGTACTTTGTAGTTGGATGGGATAACAACAACAATACTGACAGATCCTTGAGAATGGGGAGTGCAAAACAAAAGCAACAACAGAACATTATTAATTAAAAATTTATTTTTATTGGTTATAATTAGCTGTACTTTTGACTTAAATTTGTTTTTTTACTACATGGTAGTGTCATTATAGGAAGAATTTGAATTTGTTATCTTACCAGGGTTGCCATTTCCTACCACTTTTGCATATGTGCAACACTGTATCTGCTGCCGAATACCCTAATTGAGACCAAATGAAGCATCAGAGATGACGCGATTAGAAAATGAGCAACAATTGGCTAGATCAGCTGAAGAGTTATATCATTAGAGCCGGAATAAGTGAATTATGGGCAATGGTTATGTTGCGCTCAGATCCCCGAAGGAAGGAAGATAGAACCTTAGTCCCGTTTGGCGACGTTGTGCAGACTGATGAGAAAGAGTGCACATGTTATTTTAAACGACAGTTTGCCTAGCCCTAGCTGAGTATATAACAAAGCTTCTTAACCTGTTGCTTGCCTTACATAGTGTCCGAAGTGTGTAAAATGGGCTAAGTTGTCCCGCTGCTGAAGGCAGGCGTGTCGAAGTGTGTCGAACAGGCCGATTTTACTATTGTGGTCAATAGCAAAGGCCCTTGAGCCTCCAAACATCAGTGTTAGCTAACATCAGCTAGTTGGCTACCATCAACAGTACAGTACAAAAACAGCACAGCACCCCATCTTCCACATATGAATATTTGTCGAGGAATTTAGCGGGATCTGACTAAAGTATTTTATACGGTAAGTCATGCTAAGCCTCCGACTTAGTTTGAAACGTGGAATTCAGAACGAACAAGAAAAAATGTATCAGTCGGCTTTGCCGACAGAGATATAACCTCAGCCTAGGTGAATTGAAACTTTCATTTACGGACAGATCGAATGTATTTGGGATATTTTTCAAAATTTTGTGGCCTTTTTTGGACATTTGAACTTGCCAATAAAAATGTGGATTAGGGTAAAAATTCAAACGTGTCGCGGAGAAGGTACTTAAAGGAATGGACCGACATAGTCCATTATAGAAGTGATTCTTATTTTTGGAGTCATATCTTTTCGATAGATATCGTGCCTACTAGTAACTTCAGTGGGCTATCATATAACTTTTGGCCCAGTATGCAGAAAAAGCATGGACTTGTCTACGGAAGAAAAGAAAAATTCTTCGAAAGATCTACTGGCCAATCAGCGCTGACAGTGACTATCGACTTCGTATGAACCCCGTGCTGTATCTGCTATACAACGACATCAGTATAGATAAACGTATCGATATGCAACGACCGCGTTGGCTAGGCCATAGCATAAGAATGAGCGATGATGAACCCGCTAAAAAGGCGAATAAATACGGGCCACACGGCGGTACACACAGAACTGGTAGGCCAAGGCTTCGATGGAGCAAACTAGTGGAAAAAGAGATAGAAAGACGCGGTATTCCAAAAAGCGAAGCAAAAAATAGAGAGAAATGAGATTTTTTTAGTTCGGCTTATGGAACAACTGTTCTGTAATGGGCCAGCTAAGTAAGTCATTAAGGATCTTCGAACCAACTATAAACTGCACTTAGACACAAATGTTGAACTTGTATTTTGAACAGATATGGGTCGTTTTAGAAGTTAAACTTGGAAAAAATATATTGGGAGGTCCAAAGTTTCGACCAAATTGGTTGCCTGTTCAAGAAATATTGAACATACCATTTTAGTGACATTTTTATAATATTAGGGGGAAGTACAGGAAGTTGCGGGTCGGTATTGTCCCCTACCCCAAGGAAAGAACAGATATGGGCCATTTTAGAAGTTAAACTAAACTTGGACAAAAGTCCAAAGTTTGGACCAAATTGGTTGCCCGTTCAAAGTATGAACCAAATCGACCACTCCCTTCAAGAGTTATCGTGCGCACAATTTTTCCAAAAATTTTTGAACTTCTGTGGGGGAGGTACCTGAAGGACTGGACCGATATGCCTTATCTTCGAACTTAAACTAAGTTTGGACAAAATATTACGAAAGCCAAATTTTGGACCGACTCGGTCGGTCCTCTGATATGACCCACAATCCATAGCAGCGGAAGAACAACAGCTGCCCAGACAAACGAGAATTGTTTTAAGATATAGCTTTGTAATTTGGTACAGAAGTACAGTACAGAAGTTTCTATTACTCCTAGGATATTTGGTATTGCAAATGGGCTATATCGGTTTGCGTTTTCATATAGACACCACAGAACGGTACCACCCGAATTTCGATATTTTGAAGCTGATATAAGGTGAATTGAAGGTGATAGGGTACTTAGTTTTCGTTGGGGGTATAAAACTTTGCCTCAGAAAATTGTCGGTACAGGTTCGCGCCTTAGTATGGCCCACATAAAACGGTACGTTACACGCCTTCATATAGAACCCATAGAAAGGCACCACCCGATTTTGGGTATTTTGAAGGTTTAAGCCTCATTATCACACCGAAATGGCTGAAATTTGGTACTTAGTCTTCGTTGGGGCTATACAACTTTCTCCCAGAAATTTTACGGTATAGGTATTTTGAAGGTTGTTACCTCAATATCCCAGCGAAATGGCTGAAATTTGGCATTTGGTCTTTATTTGGGGTATTAAACGTTCCATTTGAAATTTGTCGGTATAGGTCCACGCCTTAGTATATCTCCCATAGAACGGTTCCTTCCTATTTCCAGTATTTTGAAGGCTGTTGCCTCAATATTCCAGCGAAATGTTTGAAATTTGGCATTTGTTCTTCATTTGCGTTCCATATGAAATGTGTAGGTATAGGTCCACGCCTTAGTATAGCCTCCATAGAACGGTACCTCCCGATGTTAGGTATTTTTAAGGTTGTGGCCTCAATATTTCACCGAATGGCTGTAATTTGACATTTGGTCTTCATTTGCGGTATTAAACGTTCCATGTGAAATTTGTCGTTGTTGTGGCCACAGAAACTCACCGAAATGCCTGAAATTTAATATTTAGTCTTTGTTGGAGGTAAAAGCCTTTCTGACCGAAATTCGTCGGTATAGGTCCACGTTTCGATATAGCCCCCATAGAACGGTACCTACCGATTTTCCTAATTCTGAAGTTTGTTATTTAGTCTTCCATGTCGTTATAAAATATTCGAGTAGGTATAGTTCCACGCCGATGGAACGGTACCTCCCGAATTTTTGTACTTTGAAGGTTAGCCACATTGTTTTACCGAACTTGCTGGAATCTGGTATTTTGTCTTCTTCATATACGAAAGGTAAATAATTGTTCCATTTTATTTCAATACAACTCGTGTTGGAGGGTACAACAAGTTAGGCTTATATATGTTGTTCCGGCTGCTTCATATGAAAGTCGAATATTTAGATGCATTATGTAACTGTAGCACAACAGGTCAGGTTTGTTGTCTCTATTACATACATATGTTACCACAAACATCCCAGAAGAAATAAGAGGGATCAATGACATGGGACCTACTTTCTACTGTCGAGTCCGAACGTTGTATATTATAACAGCATTAGCAGATGAGTTTTACATGGCTGAATAACACAGGAAATGCCAACAACATTGGGTATTGAATAGGACATTTGGGAACACCACTTCTGTTAGTCATTTGTTCCTCTTTTTACTATCATAGCCTGGAGGTCTTTAGCTGATTATTTTTTACTTTTTTTATATACATATAATTTCTTACTTAACAATAAACACTTCATATTGGGGTTGGATTTTTATAGCCAGCCCCAACAAACCCCCAATATTCCCTTCAAGCGTTCAAAATCAACTATTATTTTTAATGATAGCTTTTGAAAGTGGCCTTTATAAATTGGACCAAAGTCCCCCTCGCTTATTTGTGCTACCAAAACACAAAGAAACAAATCTCAAATTGACAAAATAATGTTAACATGAAGTAATTTTTTTTTTATTGGCATTTGGCTGGTGTTCACAAGTTGTCTGGTTTTGGCCAATTAAGCAAACGACCAACATTACAAAAGGCACAACACAAGGACGAGCATAATGAGATGATATGAATGAGAATGAAGGCACAAAGTCAGAAAAAGGAATGCCACCAAAAAAAAAAAAAAAAACAGCGAGGATGGAACATCCGCCGCCAATACGGACAAACATAAGCAAATATAAGTTGAGATGAATTAGCACGGAAACAGCTAACGAAATGAGAACGAAGGAGGAGAAGAAGACGATGATAAATTATGCCAAATAAATAATAGTTATATGTGCAATAAATATTCAAATACATTTTTGCAACAAGCTTTGCATACATATGGCGGAAGGATACAACGAGACACGTTCCGAAACAGCCATCCATCCACTCCCACAGCGCGCAATGTACATAGATATCCAAATGGCTGGTTTCTGGCCAAAAAATAAATGTAAGACAAGTAGAGGAAAAAAAATTGGAAATGGCAAGATTTTCTAGATACTGAGTATTAAGCAAAATATGTGATGAGGGTGAAACAGTTTGCAATTGGCTGAGTACAAAAGTAACTGGCAGAAGATGAAGGAACGAAAGGAAGATGTAAAAATAATGTTATGGTAACTGCTGATATGCTATATTTGTTAAAAAGCAATACCAAAAGAACATGTCTGAATATACTGTGTGGGTGTGTGTGAATTGTAACTTATGTTTAACTTTGTTAGATCTGAGCCAACATTTGTCTTACTCTTTCCATTTGAATAGTCATTGTGTCTGTGTGGATAGTTGCTTGTTACTATATTGCCTTTAACAAGTTATAGCTGTTATTGCTGCCCATACCAGTTTTTCCTGCACGAATGCCATTGCTAACAAGTCATGTTATTATTTTGTGTTTTGTTTTTTATGCATTTTCCTTGAATGCCAATGACCAGGACTTTGAATGATATCGACAATTGTATGGATGAATCTTGTTAATGATTATATGGAACTGAATATTCTTTTATGCTCCCTTTTGTTGAAGGTGGCTTTTTGTTATACTTAATTGCAAACAATTTGTTATCATTCATGTTCTTAATAATTCAATTTCTATTTAATAAAAATAATTATTTTTTAAACATTTAAAACAGAAAATGTAGAGACCACTCGGAGCCCCAAATACCTAATTTTAGCTAATTTGGTCAGCTAAAAACTTAAGGAAACCCTAAAATCGGGCGGTGTCGTTATATGAGTGCTATGCCACAACGTGAGCCTATGTCCACAATTTTTGGTGGAGGTATTTTGTGCCCACTGATGACCTCAAATGTCAAATTACAGATAGTGACCACTAGGAACCGCACATTATCTTCAATTATTTTATATCCTAAAACTACGAAAAGTGGGGAGGTACCGTTGTATCGAGTCTATACCAATGGAGATTATGTCCACTGGGTACCTCAAAAGTCAAATTACAGTAAGTTAGGGAGGTACCGTTGCAGGCAGACTATACCAAAATATTCACCTATGTGCGAAAAGGTTTTCAAAATCTGTATATAGATATTGTTGACCTTTGATCAGTAATTTTTGTTTCCATTTGTTCGGCTTAAGGTCAGAAAATTAAAAACAGAAAATTTTTCGGTTTTTAGTTTATGTTTTATTTCCGATATTTCGACTATCTTCGATAGTCATCTTCAGGGATTTATTTGTTTATTTTAGTATTATTTGTTGTTAAACTGCAACCGCTTTGTCATCCTCTTTTGCTGACATTTCCAGTTGGAAAGTTAATGTCAGCAAAAGATAATGACAAAGCGGTTGCAGTTTAACAACAAATAATACTAAAACAAGTAAGAAAAGTCTATAGTCGGACGGAGCCGACCATGGGATACCCTATACCACTATCCCTGGACAATCGCTCTCCACGGAACTTCTTTTCAATAATTGTGAAAATTTAATTATCAAATATCAGAGATGTAATGTATAATACATATGACCAAAACCAAAAAGTTATCTAGCATGGCAAAGACATTTTTGTAGCAGGAAAGGAAAATTTAGTTCACACAAACTAAAATGTAATGAAACCCACTTATGTAGTACTACTACAACTTCCGTTGTTCAACCGCTACGTTATTGAAATTTTTACCAATTTCACACAAAATTTCAGTCCATTTAACCCGCTAAGTATTATCTGATCTTCACGTTGGTTTGTACGCTTCTTCTTCATCATAAACTCAAACTTTGTTTAAAATTTTGCGGGTTATTATTATGACCTACAGAGCCGCTACAAAATTGGTTAAAATTTTGTTTTTGGTCCATTTCATCCCCTGAACATTTCACGATCATCTCCAAAAACTTATCATTTCTAAAATGGCCCGAACCCAACCTCCTTAAAAAATTTGTAACAATCGGTCCGTAATTGCGGCCTTAAGCTTGCTTACAATTTTTTATGGACGGACACACATCCCTAAATCGCTTTATCTAGTCGAGATATGAATTTTGGCATACCAAATAAGGGGTCTAGGACGAATATTTCGTGGTGTTACATAAACTTTTGGAGAGACAATATGTAGCATGGGATAAAAATGTGGTTCTCTACACAGAACCCATTATATATTAGGCAGTAGGCCCGTTATCTAGCAAACACTTTATTGCAATTTACATCAGAGGAAGGGTCAGTAGTTTTTTTCCATATGTAGGCTACTTTGCTCAAGGAATTAAAATATCGACCAAAAATAAAATTTTTATATTTTTCATACAAAAGTAATGGTCCATTTCACCCGCTAAAGAATATCAGATCATCATTCAAAATTGTAGGCATCTTTTTCGACCTATACTTTTACCCGGTGCAAAATTTCGTGACTATTGATGTATAATTGCGACTTCTAGCGAGTTTATTATTACACTACAAACAAATAACGGAATATATTAGGCTGTAACTGTGTTATCTGATCATGCACACCAACATAATTGGCATCAATTAAAAGGTCAAGCGTTCCACTTTCAAGCATATCTCACTTCTTCGGAATGTCTCTTCCAGGAATTAAGATATAAGCTGTATATTAAAAATTTTCACAATTTTCACACAAAAGTTTTGGTCCATTTAACCCTCTAAATATTATCCGATCGTCATCTCAAATTGCAAGCTTCTCCTTTGTGATATACTCTTACCTTATTTAAAATTACGCGTTGATCGGACTATTATTGAGACCTACAGAGCCGCTAGAAAATTTGATAAATATTATGTTTTTGGTCCATTTCAACCGCTAAATATTTCACGATCATCACCAATAAGAATAGGGATCTATTCTGATCAGAACCTGACCTCCATACAAAATTTCGTGACGATCGGTCCTTAATTGCGGCCTGGAGCGTGTTTACAATTTATAATGGACAGACAGACGGACGGACGGACGGACACACATCTCAAAATCGCTTTATCTCGTCGAGATATGAAGATTGGTATACCACATTGGGGGTCTCCGACGAATATTTCGCGGTGTTACATGAATTTTTACCAAAACAAACTTATAATACCCTTTTCCACATTGTGGTATAGGGTATAATAAACAAATAAATCCCTGATGATGACTATCGAAGATAGTCGAAATATCGGAAATAAAACACAAACTAAAAACCGAAAAATTTTCTGTTTTTAATTTTCTGACCTTAAGCCGAACAAATGGAAACAAAAAAAAAAAAAAAAGTTTTCAAAATCCGTAAAATCGGGAGGTCCAGTTATATGAGGTATGTATATACCATGTGGAAAACTTTTGGTAGATAAGTTTTGTGACCACCTCAATTCTTAAATTACGTATATCTTGGTCATTTAAAATAACTAAAATCGGGAGGTTCCGCTATATGGGAGCTATACCAAAACATGAACGTATGTTAACAAGTTTGTCAAACTACTGGTAGTTCAGACAAAAAATGCAATTAAAACCCTCAAAATACTTAAAATCCGGAGAAACCGTTATATGGAAGCTATACCAAAATATGGACCCATATGAAACATTTTAATGAAGATGTTTTGCGACCATTGGGAACCTCCAATGCCGAACTACAGGTAGTTTGGACAAAAAATCCAGCTAAAACTCTCAAAGCACCTAAAATTCGGAGGTACCGTTATATGAAGGCTATACCAAAATATCAGCTATGTTAAAAATGTTTGGTGGAGAAGTATTGGACCGCTGGTAACCTCAAATGCCAAATTACAGGGGCTATTCCAAAATGGGGGCATAAATCCTCAAAATACCAAAAATCTGGAGGTATGCTTATACGGGAGCTATACAAAACATGGACCTATGTTAATACTTTTTGGTGAAGAAGTTCTTCAAATGTCAAATTAAAGGTATTAGGTAACTGAAATCCTCAAAAAACCGAAAGTGGGGTGGTACCGTTATATAAGGGCTATTGCAAAACGTGGACATATGTTGATAATTTTTGGTGCAGACGTTTTGTATACACTAGGAACTTTAAATATCATATTAAAGTTCGATAAAACAAGTAAAAAAGTATCAGTCGGCTTTGCCGACAGAGATATACCCTCAGCCTGTGTGAATTGAAAGACTTTTTTTTCCAAAAAAGTATATGGCGAATAACAAAATTCCTTTACAATTCCATTTGAAAAAAATTAAAAAAATTTTTTGCGAGCACATCTACGATTTTTGGTATAGAGGTAAAGGAAAAAAATCCGGTTTCAAATCTACTCGCGTTCACGAAATTGGCCAATGCGCGCAAAAGTTATAGCGGTTTTTATTCTCATATAAAGAAAAAATATTTAAAAATATATTTTTTGTTGTTATGAGAAAATGTATGCATAAATCGTTAAGAGCATTCCATATCTATTCGTGGATGTTTAAAAAGTTATTAACTTTATTATTATTTTCGCGGAAAATCAACAAATAATAAAAAAATTTTGAAGTAAATCCAAATTATCCTTTCCCAGAATCCGTACAACCCTCAAAAAATAAATTAAAAAATATATGCGGAATCTAGACAATGCGTAGAAAAATATGATACCAAATTTATGGAGATTGGGTACATAAATTGCATATTATAGCAACAACAAAAGAGAAAAACTTATTGTTGGAAAATATTGTTGCAAATATTTTTTTGGTTTGATTCTAAAAATTCGAAAAAAATATTTGGGAGTTCTCCAACTATTTTGGTAAAATCCCATAGAATAATGAATGTATACTGTTAAAACTTCATCAAAAAATATGGTTTACAATCGCGAGAGTTTAACTGATTACTGTGATAACTTATATGTGTAGGAAATTAAGAGTAATATTGAAATTACAATCATTCAATTAATATTAAAATTAAAAAGCCCGTTATTCGCGAATTAGTTAAAGTCGGTTGATGCGCATTCGTTTTTGGATACAGCGAATCAATCTCTTTAAAAATTTATGCATATTTCGATGTTTCACTCAGGGGCCATTGTGTGCCGCCAGTTGCATCATACACTGCAAAAAATCTTAAAGTTGGTAAAAGTCGCGCAATGTGCATACGATTTTGATGCGCATCCGGTTTCATCAGCGCCTATCAAAAATACGTCAAAATATAACAATTTTAATTAGATTCTTCAAGAACCGCGGATGTGCCTCCATATTCAATTTTCTGTGAAAGACCCATATTACTCGCGTATCTCTTTTCTTTTATGACACGCGTTTTCGCAAATATTATAATCGCGAGTAAAGGATTCCATTTATGTAAAAAAATTTAAAGAAAATCGCGGTTTAGTACGCGGATTTGTCAAAATATATTTTTGCTGATTTTCCGATTTTCAAGGTATCTATATCCGCGGTTTTAGTAGATGGACTCTATCGCGGAAGGCTTCATTAGAACCGTCGCGTAAAAAAACTAAATTCACGCGGGTTTCAAAGGAAATGGAATGACAGTTGTAAATTTTACACGCAAAAAATAGGTTTTGTAAGAAAATTCACGCATCAAATTTTGGCCTTTCGACTCCAATTACTAGGATGCTGTAAGGAGCACACTCATGAGATATGCATCAAACGACGTAAAATCACGAGTTCTATAATCGTGTTAAGAGTTTGGAATATCATCTTCTTGCGCGTCCGGATTATTAAAAAAATTCAAAAAACCCCGAAATTCCGGCTTCAAAATGTCAGCATCAATTTTAGGTGGATGCAGTGGATATATCGAAAAATCATACACTGCAATCTTGTTGCCCATGGAGTATTCTGTGATTCTTTCTTTGGGGATATGTCTACAAAATGTAAGGTTAAGCCAAAAATCGTATGGGAACATAAAAAAACTTGTTGGCTTCAACCCATTTTTACACATTTTTCTACATTGATGCCAACACAGCTTCCACGAAAATTAATTTTAATGGTCGGCATTATGGGATTCCTCCTAAAACACTTCGTTTTAAAGAATTGTAGTCATACTTTATAGAATATGTTAACAGTTCGCGAATTCTGATAGGGTGAAACTCGGATTCATCGATTGCAAAACATTTTTGTTATTCGCCATATATTTAAAGGGTTTTGAAAATTTTTGCCGACAAAAATATGGATTTGGATAGAAGCTCAAAAAATTTTGCGGTGAGGTGTCGAAAGGAATGGACCGACATATTCCATTTTGAAACTGGGTCTTATTTTGGGTGTCATTCCCCTCGATAGATATCGCGACCACCTGTCGTTCCATTTGATCGCCATATAATTCACAGGTTTTGGGCCAATATATCAGGAAGCATGTACTTGCCTACGAAAAACATGATATCGCTGAAAACAGGACCACTAGGTAAAATTTGTCAAGGGATCCTCGCACAGACCCTTAACCGAGTTGCTCTGTTTATGATATATCGCGTGTACTATTTTAGCTAATATTTTCGAATTTTTGTGGGGGAGGTACCGGAAGGAGTGGATCTACAAGCACCACGTTCGAATTTCATATAATATTCGAAGAAATATTACGATATGCAAAGTGGGGATCAACTCAGTATTTGGTTCGAGAGTTGCCGTGCTCTCCAGCCACTACATGGTGCCATAGAGGATTTTTAAAACTTTCGGGCTGTTTTCTCAAGAAGTGTCGACTTGCCCCTGAAAAAACTTTTAGCGTCGTAATTGAGGCAGCGAATGAACGTTGCTTCAACAAAAATCAAAGTGATTCCAGAGCAGTTCTTAAAGTAAGCTTATCCAAAATTTTGTGTGGGAAGTACCCGAAGGAGTGGACAAATATAGTCCATATTCGAACCTGATATATATTTGGTAGATATATTGGGATGTGTAAAGTATGGACCAAATCGGTCACTACCATTTTCAAATTTTGGACGGAATCGGCAGATCCGTTCGAGAGTTATCTTGCACTCCAACCACTACACACGGTATCAGAGGGTTTTTTGCATCTATCAGGCTATTTTCTCAGGAAGTATGGACTTGCCGCTGATGAAACTTGTACCATCGTATAGGGGGCAGTGAACACAGTTTGTTACAACAAAAATCAAAGCGATTCGAGAGGTGGTCCTAAACTGAACATTTCCAAAATTTTGTGTTGGAGGTGCCAGAAGAAATAGACCAATTGAGTCCATATTGGAAACTCATATAAGAATGGTAGAAATTTCATGAACCAAATCTGTTACTCCCTTCCAGAGTCATCGTGCGCACAAATTTTCCGAACATTTTCGAACTTTTGTGGGGGAGGAACCGGAAGAAGTGGACTGATATAACCCATAATCGAACTTAAACAAAATATTATGGACAAAATATTACGAAAGCCAAATTTTGGACCGAATCGGTTGATCCGCTCAAGAGTTATCGAACGCTTCAGCCAGACAGACAGACAGAGTGACGGATCAACTCAAGATTGTCTGAAACGGATTTCGTCCAAACATACTAGGGGTCCAAAACCATTACTTCAATGAGGCACATTTTTCCCGTATGAAATTGTATATTAGCATAAATGCTGAGGGTAAAAAAGTGTAAAATATAATTAAAATATGCAAATATAACACCAAATAACCCATATCGTAGAGGTAATAAATGTGTAACAACAATTTAAATTAGAAATTATATAGAGAACATAGACATTTTTAGGTTTATGACGTAAACGACTTTTTACACGTTTCATACAGGTATGTGATGTTTCCGACGTTTACAACTTTACGACCGTAGAAAAGCCAAAAAATCGTCAAACAGACCATCTCTGATTTTGCCCAAACTTAGTTTAAGTTCGAAGATGTGCCATATCGGTTCACTCCTTCGGGTACCTTTCCCACAAAAGATCTAAAGATCAAAAATGATGTGAACGATAACTCTCTAAGGGACTATATCGGTCCAGTCCTTCGGGTACCTCCCAAACAAAATTCAAAATAAGTGAAGTTTAAGACCTCCTTAAGGACGGCACCGATATAGTCAATATTCCAACTTGATACATGAATGGATGAAGCAAAGATGGACCAATCAGAAACTCCCTGCGAGAATTATCTTGCGAAACTGCAATTTTTGTTGTTGCCGTCAGGGTTTCTTTATATTAAAAAAAAATTATATGATGTGCAAAGTTTGGGACAAATCTATTGCTCCTTTCGAGAGTTATCGTTTACACCATTTTACAGAAAAGTTTTTAAAAAAGTACTCGAAGAAGTGGACCGATATGGCCCATCTTCGAACTTCAACTATGTTTGGGCAAAATATTACGTAGTTCAATAATTGGTGCGAATCGAAAAATCCGTTCGAGGGTTATCGTGTTGGGGGCAGTGAATACAGGTTGTTGTAAGAAGACTTAGAGTGATTCGAGAGCAGGCCTCGAACTGCACTTTTCCCTAATTTTGTGTTGGAACATCATCTATGTCCGGTAGATATTTTACGATGTGCAAAATATGAATTAGCCCGGTTACATATTTCGTGAGTTTTCATGCGCACAATTTTAGCGACAAGTTTTGAACTTTTGTGGGCAAAATATTTCAAATCGGTTAATCCGTTCGAGAGTTAGAGTGCGCACCAGCCAGACAGATGGACAGGACATGGCTAAATCAACTCCAAATTGACTAAAACGGATTTCAATGAGGCACATTTTGCCCGTAGAAAGTGTATATACCCCCGTTAGCATAAGTGCTGACGGTATAATTAAAGGTAGTTCGATCAAAAAGTGTAGCAAAAATCCTCAAAATACCTAAAATTTGACGATACCGTTATATTGAGGCTATACCAAAACATGGACCTATGTCGACAATTTTTGCTGAGAAGTTTTTTGAGAACCTCAAATGTCACAGTATAGTCCGAACAGAAGATGTACCTAAAAACACTAAAATACCTGAAATCGGGCGATTTAGGCATGGGTTTTGAACGCTTTTACAGCATCTTCTGGCTACGAAAATCGTTGGCAACACCTTTTTTCTTTATATGCTGGAATCAAATAAAGTCATTGGATGCCCAGTCAGGGCTGTACGGCGGATGACCCATCAATTCCATGTTTTGTTCGGTCAAACAGGCGCTGGTTTGAATCGATGTGTGAGAGCTCGCATTGTTGTGATGCAGAATGATTCGTCTTCTCCTGTTAATTTTTTCTCAGGAGACTTCTGGCAAACTAATTGTAGTGTACCACTCAGAATTAACCGTCCCACATTTCTCAAGACGCGTTGTCGCCACACGGTCAGTTTTGTTGAAGAAATATTCGACCATTTGCTTCGAAGTGCTTCTTACATGAAAAACTTTCGTTGGATTTGGATCGCTTTCGAAGACCTAAACGGTCGATTCCTGTTTTGTTTCGGGCTCCTAAGCACAGATCCTAGATTAAAAACGTTGTTTCAAGCACAACAATCGTTTTTATTGACAATTGCTGTGTACTAGTCCACAGGAGCCTCTTTTTGAGCGATTGTCCAATTTTTCTGGATCTAACGAGAAAAATTCATTTATGGGTCCAGGGGCTGGGTGACGTAGGGGATGGAAGATACCAAGGAACGGTCCTGACCGGTTTTAAAAGAAAAACAAACCCCTCTAAAGTTGACGAACCCCGCAAACGTTTTAAGGACCATGATCTGCGAATCTGCACCTGGAATGTTCGCACTCTTTATAGAGAAGGTGCAGTCTTCGCATTGGCAGACGTACTTGGAAAGTACAAAGCCGATATTACTGCCATACAGGAAATACGATGGACTGGGAAAGATGTCACAACAACACCTAAAGGTGACGCACTGTATTATAGCTGCCATGACACCAAGCATGAGTTTGGTTGCGGTTTTGTAGTTGGTCGGAGGTTAAAACATCTGGTCTCCAGCTTCACCCCAGTGAATGAAAGACTTGCTACAATTCGATTTAAAGCAAAATTCTTCAACATCAGCTTTATCTGCGCGCATGCCCCAACCGAAGACAAGGACGAACAGACCAAAGAAATATTCTACGAGAGCTTAGAAGAAACATATGACCGTTGTCCTGCCCATGACATTAAAATTGTTCTAGGCGATTTTAATGCCAAAATTGGAAAGGAGAATATCTTTGGAAAACAGTTGGGAAATTCAGTCTACATAGTGAAACATCAGACAATGGAATGAGGCTGATAGACTTCGCAGCGGAAAAAAACATGGTAGTTAGCAGTACCAGATTTAAGCATCTCGATATTCATAAGGGCACTTGGCTGTCTCCAGACCAAAGAACAATAAATCAAATTGATCACGTTGTGATAGATGTAAGACATTCATCGAGCGTGTTGGATGTACGATCGTTCCGAGGAGCAAACATAGATTCGGACCATTACCTCGTTGCAGCAAAGGTACGTACCCGTCTAAACGTTGCAAATAAAGCACGGACAGACACAACACGAAAGTTGTACATCGCCAAGCTGCAAACACAACAGATAGCCACAGCATATTCCACTCAACTGACCCAATTGCTTAATGATAGCGCTTCTAGTCCCGATAACATATCAGCACAATGGCAAAATATTGCCCACTCCATGCAAACAGCCGCAAAATCAGTACTTGGATACCAGAGACCTCCACCAAAGAATCCGTGGTATGACCAGGAGTGCCGTGCTGCTACCGAAGAAAAAAATGCGGCATATAGGGCTACTTTACAATCAGTAGCAACGCGTAGCGCACGAGAGAGGTATCGGGAGAAAAGGAGAGAGGAGAAACGTCTTTTCCGCAGGAAAAAGAGAGAAATGGAAAAGAGGGAGTGTGAACAAATGGAGATGTACAGGAGACAGAACGAAGTCCGAAAATTCTACCAAAGAGTGAAGCATCAAACTGATGGCTTTGGTACAGGAATATCCTCCTGTAGAGATCAACAAGGTAATTTGGTAACTGATACAGATAGTGTGCTCAGGATATGGAAAGAACATTTTTCCAAACTGTTGGTATCCGATAGCAGTGAAGACGGCGAAGATACCACAGATCCAATCCCAGATGATGGTATTGAATGTATACCGCCCAGCCAAGATGAGGTAAGGACAGCAATAAACCGGCTGAAGAATAATAAGGCGGCAGGAGCAGATGGCCTACCAGCCGAGCTGTTCAAAACCGGAGGCGACACGCTGATAAGGTGTATGCATCAGCTAGTTAGCACCATCTGGCAGGAAGAACGCGTACCCGACGATTGGAACGTGAGCATCCTATGTCCAGTCCACAAGAAGGGTGATAAGACTGTGTGCTCCAATTATAGGGGCATAAGTCTGCTCCCTATTGCATATAAGATAGTATCTGGTATATTGTGTGAGAGACTAAAGCCTATGGTCAATGAAATTATTGGACCCTATCAGTGCGGCTTTAGACCTGGCAAATCCACCATTGACCAGATATTTACCTTGAGACAAATCCTGGAAAAGACCCAAGAAATGCAGATCGACACCTTCCATCTTTTCGTCGATTATAAAGCAGCATTCGACAGCCCTATACGTTCAAAGGTGTTCCAAGCCATGTCTGATTTTGGTATTCCTGCAAAGCTCATTCGACTTTGTAGAATGACATTAACTGAGACGAGATCCTCAGTTAAAATTGGAAAGAACCTCTCCGAAGAGTTTACTACCAAAAGAGGTTTCAGACAAGGAGACGGCCTGCCGTGTGATCTATTCAACATCCTGCTGGAAAAGGTAATACGAGACGCGAAGGTCAAAAGAAATGGAACGATATACACGAACAGCCACATGTTACTGGCTTATGCCGACGACATTGACATCATGGGTCGACCGGTAAAGGAAGTAACTGACACCTTTGCAAAAGTCGAAAGAGAATCTGCTAAAGTTGGTCTGGCAGTAAACGGCGTAAAAACCAAGTTGATGGTATCGACGCGTAATATGTCCATAAACACAGCACCATCTGTGAATGTTGGTACCTATAATTTTGAGGTAGTAAAGGACTTCGTCTACCTCGGCACCGCCATAAACACAACAAATAACATCAGTTGTGAAATACGAAGAAGAATAGTGTTGGCTAACAGATGCTACTTTGGGCTGAGTAAGCAGTTTAGGAATAAAGCCACCTCTCGTCAAACAAAAATAACACTGTACAAAACACTGATACTACCCGTGCTAATGTATGGTTCCGAAGCATGGGTACTTGCTCAAGCAGATAAGGCAGTGCTTTGTGTGTTTGAGAGAAAAATTCTTCGAAAGATCTACGGGCCAATCTGTGTTGACGGCGAATATCGGCGTCGTATGAACATCGAGCTGTATCAACTATACAATGACATCAATATAGTTGAACGAATCGAGATACAACGATTGCGATGGCTAGGCCATGTTATAAGAATGAGTGATGATGAACCCGCTTAAAAGGCGTATAAATACGGGCCGCATGGAGGTTCTCGCAGATCTGGAAGGCCAAAGCTTCGTTGGAGCGAACAAGTGAAACGAGATATCACAAAGCTACATATCCCAGATTGGGAAAATACAGCAGCAAACAGAGAGGATTGGAGATTTTTTCTTAGTTCGGCTTATGGAACAAATGTTCTGTAAAAGGCCAGCTAAGTAAGTAAGTAAGGGTCCAGGGGCTCATGCAATATTACATGTTAGTTGGTGGAAGAAATGCCCAGGGATGCCTCTATCTCACGGTAAATAGCATTGCGATCTTGCATTATCCGTTCACTTACTTAGCTGCCCCATTACAGAAAATTTGTTCTATAGGCCGAACTAGGAAAATATCTCCATTCCTCTCTGTCTATTGATTCTCTTTCTGGAATACCGAGCCTTGTTATCTCTTCATCCACTTGTTTGCGCCATCAATTCTTTGGCCAATTCTGCGTGCACCCCCAAGCGGCGTTCACGAACGGCTTAATTTTTTTCTGACACAGGCGCCGATTTTGGGCGACCCTTACGAATTTGGTTTTTTGGCCACGACAGAATTCATTAAACCAGTTTTTCATAGTGCTATAGGATGTCCCTTTATCGATATACAAAGATCTAATTTGATCGATGCACTCCTGCCGTGATTATCCAAGTTGAAATTTGTGAATTGATCGAATGAAAATGTTCACAAGTAAATTTCATTTTTTTTTTTTGCAAGGTGATTTTTTCAACTCCTGTAAACAACACTACTCAAGGTCGTATGACAAAATTTCCTGCGCAAGCTGCAATCACAACAGATAGCCACAGCATATTCCACTTAACTGGCACATCTGCTTAATCAAAGCACTCCTCGTCCCGATAACATATCAGCGCTATGGCGAAGTATTGTCCACTCCATACAAACAGGCGCAAAATCCATACTCCACCAAGGAATCCATGGTATGATCAGTAGTGTCGTGCTGCTACCGAAGAGAAAATTGCGGCATATATGGCTACTTTACAATCCGTAGCAACGCGTAGCGCGCGAGATAGTGATATCAGGAGAAAAGAAGAGAGGAGAAACGTCTTCTCCGCAGGAAAATGATAGAGATGGAAAAGCGGGAGTGTGAAAAAATCGAAATGTACAGGAACCAGAACGAAGTCCGAAAATTCTACCAAAGAGTCAAGCATAAAACTGATGGCTTTGTTACAGGCACATTCTCCTGTAGAGACCAGCAAGGTAATTTGGTAACTGATACAGATAGTGTGCTCAGGATATGGAAAGAACATTTTTCAAAACTGTTGGTATCCAATAGCAGCGAAGACGACGAAGATACCACAGACCAAATCCCAGACGATGGTATTGAATGTATACCACCCAGCCAAGATGAGGTAAAGACAGCAATAAATCGCCTGAAGAATAATAGTGCAGCAGGAGCTTACCAGTCGAGCTGTTCAAAACCGGAGGCGACACGCTGATAAGGTGTACGATTATTCATCAGCTAGTTAGCACCATCTGGCAGGAAGAACAAGAAAGGAGATAGGACTGTACGCTCTAACTATAGGGCCATACGCCTACTCATTATTGCCTACAAGATCGTGTCAGGGATATTGTGCGAACGACAAAAGCCTATGGTCAACGAGATAATTGGATCATACTAATGCAGCTTTAGACCTGGCATATTCACCATTGATCAGATATTTACCCTGCGGAAAATCCTGGAGAAGAACCAAGAGATGCAGATCGACACCTACACCTTTTGGTCGATTATAGAGCAGCCTTCGACAACCCGCTACATTCAAAGGTATTCCAAGCCATGTCTGAATTTGGTATCCCCGCAGAGCTCATTCGGCTTTGTAAAATGACTCTAACTGATACAAGATCTTCAGTTAAAATAGAAAAGAACCTCTCCGAAGAGTTTTGTACCAAAAGAGCTTTCAGGCAAGGAGACAGCCTTTCGTGTTATCTTTTCAACATCCTGCTCGAAAAGGTTATACGAGAGGCAAACGTCAAAAGAAGTGGCACAATTTACACTAATAGCCACATGTTACTTGCTTACGCTGATGATATAGACATCATGGGACGATCAGTAAAATAAGTAACCGATACCTTTATGAAGGTCGAAGGAGAATCTGCTAAAGTGGGTCTGGCGGTAAACAGCGAGAAGTCCAAGCTGATGGTGTTGACGCGCAGTGCGTCCATTGAGATCGGATCAACTGGTGAAGTTGTTTCCTATAATTTTGAGGTAGTACAAAACTTCGCATACCTCGGCTCCGCAACAAACGACATCAGTTGTGAAATAAAAAAAATTATTGTATTGGCCAACATATGCTACTTTGGCTTAAGTAAGCACTTTAAAAACAAAGCCACAACTCGTCAAACAAAAATAACGCTTTACAAAACACTGATATTACCCGTGCTAAAGTATGGTTCCGAAGCCTGGGTACCTGCGCAAGCAGATAAGGCAGTTTTTGGCGTGTTTGAGAGAAAATTTCTTCTAAAAATCTATGGACCAATCTGCGTTGACGGTGAATATCGACGTCGTATGAACCACGAGCTGGCTAGGCCATATAATAAGAATGAGCGATGATGAACCCGCTAAAAAGGCGTATAAATTCGAACCACATGGCGGTGCACGCAGAATTGGCAGGCCAAAGAATAGATGGCGCAAACAAGTGGATGAAGAGATGACAAGGCGCGGCATTCTAAAAAGCGAAGCACTAAACAGAGAGAATTAGAGATCTTTTCTTAGTTCGGTCTATGGAACAAATATTCTGTAATGGGCCAGCTAAGTAAGTAAGTAAGTTAAAATTGTTAACTGAACTAACTTTAATTTGACATTTGTGGTTCTCAGCAGTACTTTCCGATCTTCGGTATTTTGAAGATCTTAGCAAACATTGTTTGACGGAACTACACGTAATTTGACATTTGAGGTTCCTTGCAGTTACCACTTTGTTCACACTTCGATGGTTAAACACATTTTTATACCCGCCTTTAGGCTAACAAGTGTATACACATTTTCATACGGGCAAAATGTGCCTTATCCAAATAATGGTTTTAGAACCCAAGTATGTTTGGATGTTCGTCTGTCTGTCTGTGCGCACGATAACTCTCGAACGCAGCAACCGATCAGGTCCAAAATCTCGCATTCGTAATATTTTGTTCAAACTTAGTTTTATTTCGAAGATCGGCCATATCGATCCACTCCTTCGGGCACCTCCCCACAAAATTTTTTCGCTAAAATTGTGCGCGCGATAACTCTCGAAAGGAGTAACCGAATTGGTCATAACTCTGAACATCGTAATATTTCTACGAGACATAGATCAAGTTCAAATATGGACTGCTACTGTACCTGATCTATAGTTAAAAGCCAGGAGAAAAATGCTCAAACATCCCTTAAGAATATTGAAAAGAGTTTGGAAGTCACCGAAAGCATATTGGTAAATTCACATGAAGATAAAACAAGAAATATACTAAGTATTACTAACTTCTTGGTATACAAACGGATCTACATACATTATCTATGACGATACAATGCCTTGAGTATGTGGCAGGCTTACTCTAGCCTTGTGATTTTTTCGCTCTAATAGATTTCTATACAATTTTAAAACAAATGCTTTCAAAAGTGTTTAATAAAACATCAATATTTTTTTTTTTGTTTTAAACATCAAAATATTTTTTCAATACAATTTGTTATTTGATTCAAGATTTTAATCCAAGCAAATTAAAACTAATTTCTCCTTTCATATTTGTATTCAACAAAACAATTCCAAAGAATTTATAATTTGTTGATTAAAACTTTAAATCCGCCTCGGCGATTGTTTGCTTTGTCTAGCCTGTATCTGCAAAATTCACTGTAAATTGCAAATTTTGAATTTCACGCTTTGTTTCATCCCAGCCTTGGGCGAATATCAAAATATAAATATCACGAAGAAAAAAATGATAGTTGGATTTCTTCTTCTGCTTAAATTCGACACTCATCTTCTGGTTGTGACAGTTTTCTTTAATGAAAAGGGTTATTTTGAAAATGCAAGGCCAAAGCGAAATACTTATGATTCTTTGTGTTGCTTTCTGTGTGTGTGTGCATGTCCGAGTGTCTCTGAATGTAGCTTAAGGCCCCCCAAAGAATAGGCAAGACCTATTTCAATTGGTCTGCAATGGCAAAACGAAATGAATGTCGTCGTCATCAAAATAAAATTTATTTTGTCTATGGCAGTCATCAGTGGCAGCGGCGGTGAATAATTCATAAAAATCGAGTTCACTGACATTTGTGCTGCAGGAGTGCCGTTAAGGAGATTTCAGGTTTTTTGCTTCTCCTTGCAAATCTTGTGTTTCAGTTAATGTGTTCTTCTGCCGATGTTTACTATTGCTGCCACTACGATTTTCCCAAACTCTTGACCTTGCCGCACAAGTCTCAAGTATAATAAGCTTCTTTGTTGTCATATAAACGGATAGATAATTAAGCGTTTATTCCATCGTCTGGTCCAGTGACAAGTTGTTATTAAAAAAAAGCAAAACAAAAAAGAAATGAATCAAAATGAGTTAATTTGTGTCACCTGGATATTCAAAAAGAATACACAATAAACAAAAGGAGGTTGTTTGAATGAAAATCTAATAAATCATTGAAGATAGACACTAATACATGAACATATATATGGTAATTTTCAAATTTCCTTTAAAATTCCATAGAAAAAAAATTAAATATTTATTTGGCGAGCACATCCGCCATTTTTGGTACATGGGTTACGAAAAAAATCGTGGTTTCAAATCTGTTCGCGTTCACAAAATTGGATGCTGCACTCAAAAGTTATGGAGGGTTTTAATCTCTTATAAAGAAAAAATATTTGAAAATTCCTATTGTGTTGTAATAAGAACATGTATATATGAATCGTTAACAGCATTTGATATCTATGCGTAGATGCTAAAATAGTTGCTAAATTTATTTTTATTTTCGCGGAAAATCAATAAATATTGAACAAATCATGGAGTAAATTTTATTTATTCTAACTCAGAGTCCATAAAAATCTCTAAACAAATAATTTAAAAATACGTACATAATCTAGACAACGCGTAGAAAACTGTTATAAAGATCGCGTTTATAACTTGCATATTACAGCAACAACAAAGAACGGAAACTTATTGTTAGAAATTATTTCAAAAATATATTTTTTGGTTAAATACGAAAAATTTGAAAAAAAAATTTGGGAGTTATTCTATTATTTCGCTAAATTTCCATACAAATCCTGAAGTATTTTGCTTAAATTTCTACAAGAAAAGTAATAAGTCATCGTGAAAGTATATTTGCTTTCTGTGATAAGCAATAGAAATAAGAAGTAGAGAGTAATATTGAAATTACAATCAAAGAAAAAACATAGAAGTTAAAAACCGTATAATTCGCGAATCCGTTTAAATCAGTTGAGGTGCACGTGATTTTCGGATACAGGGAGTCCATGTCTATCAATATGCATGGATTTTCCCATGTTTCATTCAGCGGCCAAAGTGTGCCATCAGTTGCATCTTACTATTCAAAAAAACTTCAAGTGGGCAAAAATTACGCGATGTGCATATGATTATAAGGTGCATCCGATTTCAATGGCCACCTATTAAAAATACGTCAATATAAATTATTTTAGACAGATTCGCCAAGAACTGCGGATGTGCCACCACATTCTATTTTGGTATAAATAGGTATATTACTCCCGAATCATTGTAATTTGTGACACACCTTTTTGGCAAATATTATAATCGCGTATAAAGGATTACATTTCTGTAAAAATAATCAAAGAAAATCGCGGTTCAATTCGCGGAATTGTCAAAATATATTTTTGCAGATTTTCCTACTTTCAGGGTATCTATATCCGGCGTTTTAGTGGATGGATTCGAACGCGGAATGGCTTATTAGATCCGGCACGTAAAAAAACTAAAATCACGCGGGGTTCAGGGGTACCTGTACGACAGTTGTAAATTTTAAAGCCAAAAAATAGGTTTTTTTAGAAAATTTACGCACCAAATTTTCGCCTTTGGACTCATATTACTAGAAAGCTGTACGAAGCACACTCATAAGATATACATCGAACGACGTGGAATTGCGAGTTCTACAATCCTATATACTAGTTTCGATTATTATCTAGTTGCACCCTTTAATTATAAGAAAAATTCGAAAAACACTGAAATCAAAACTTCAAAATGTCAGCATCGATTTTAGGGGGATGCAGTGCATATATCGAAAAGTCATACACTAGAACCATGTTGCCCAAGGGGTATTCTTTAGTTCTCTCTTTGAGCACAGGTTTGAGTTTTGCTTGATTTGGCCAGAAATCAAGAAAGAACACAAAAAAACTTGTTTACTTCAACACATTTTTCTCATTTTTTTATGTTACCACCAACGCAGCTTCCACGAAAATTATTTGTTATGGTCCATATTATGAGATCGTGGCTAAAGCACTTCAATTAATATAAATATATTCATATTTTATAAAATATATTAACAGTTCGCGACTTATTAAATGGTAAACCTCAACTTCAACGATTGTAAAACTTTTTTGAATATTACCATATGTACGTATGAATATATTTTCTTTAATATTTTGTTGAACATACTTCTAAAAGAGAAATGCCACATGCCATATTAAACCTTTTATCTCACATACTCTTAAGCAGAGAACATTCAAATGACCTTTTGAAGGAAGAATACTCATTCATTCCCTCAACATGTTTGAAGTAAAATGGAACAATTAGTTTCCTTTCGTTTATGAAGAAGACTAAATACCAAATTTCAGCAAGTTCGGTAGTAAGGAACATGCGGACCTATACTGATATTTTTCATCTGAAATATTTTATAACCCCATGGAAGACTAAATAACAAATTTCAGTCTTTCGGTGGGATATTAACGTCACAACTTTTAGAATTACGAAAATCGGGAGGTACCGTTCTATGGGAGCTATATCGAAACGTGGACCTATACCGTCAGTCAGAAAGGCTTTTACCTCCAACAAGGACTAAATACCAAATTTCAACCATTTCGGTGGATTGCTGTGGCCACAACCTTCAAACTACCGAAAATCGGTAGGTACCGTTCTACTAAGGCGTGGTTTCTGGGGAAAGTTTTATACCCCCAAAGAAGACTAACTACCGAATTTCAGTCATTTCTGAGGAATATTGAAGCCACAACCTTCAAAACACCGGGAGGTAAGTTCTATGGGGGCCATATGAAGGCGTGAACCTATACCGACAAATTTCATATGGAACGTTTAATACCCCAATTGAAGACCAAATACCAAATTTCAGCCACTTACGTGGATCATTGTGGCCACAACCTTCAAAATATCGAAAATTGGCAGTTACCGTTCTATGGGGGCTATATGAAGGCGGGGACCAACACAGACAAATGTCTGGGGGAAAATTTTATACCCCAAATGAAGACTAAGTACCAAATTTCAGCCATTTCGGTGTAATAATGAGGCTAAAACCTTCAAAAAATACCGTGGACGGATATAGCCCATTTGCAATACATAACATCCTAGGAGTAATAGAAACTTTTATACTAAATTACAAAGCTGTATCTTAAAAATTGCGATCTGTATCTTGATTTCAACAGACGAACGGACAGACGGGCATAGTTATATCGACTTAGAATTTTACCCTGATCAAGAATATATGTACTTTATAGGGTCTACGATGAATATTTCGATGTGTTGCAAACGGAATGACAAATTTAATTATACGCCCGATTTTCGGTATGTTAATGATTTTAGCTACAATTTTTAACCGAACTAGCTGTAATACGACATTTGAGGTTTTCAAGGAACACGAAAGTTCAGCCCGGTGCCTTCAGATTTTCGGTATTTTTAGGATTTTAGCTACAATTTTAAACCCAACAGATGTAATTTGACATTTGAGAACCTCAGTGGACAAGAAAGTTTTTACCACAATTTTTATCCACTAATAAATTAGTTGTTTTAAAATAATAAAACAAAAACAATGAGATTAAGCCAGACTATTTTGAAAAACACAATTTTTATCTTTAACATATGTATGTATGTCTATGCCTTGCTATAGCTCCCATATAACGGTACCACCGATTTGGCTGGCTGGAGCGCACGATAACTCTCGACCGGATGAACCGATTCGCTCCAAAATTTGGCCTTCGTAATATTTTGTCCAAACTTAGTTTAAGTTTGAAGATGGTAATATCGGTCCACTGCTTCCGGTACCTCCCCCACAAAAGTTCGAAAATGTTCGGAAAATTTGTGCGCACGACACTCTTGAAGGGAGTAACCGATTTGGTCCATACTTTGCACATCGTGAAATTTCTACCAGACTTAAATGAGGTTGCAATATGGACTCAATCGGTCCACTCCTTCGGGTACCTCCCACACAAAACTTCGAGAAAGTTCAGTTTAGGGCCTGCTCTCGAATGGCTTTGATTTTTGTTGTAGCAACTTGAATTCACTGCCTCCAGCGTTATGCAAGAGATCGCACAAGTGTTATCAGTGAACTTTTTTCTCTCCTCACACACAATTCAACTAATTAAAAAACATGCACTCACACAATGACCCCCCGTTAAGTACTTACTAACTTAGCTGGCCCATTAAAGAACATTTGTTCCATAAGCCGAACAAAGAAAAGATCTCCAATTCTCTCTGTTTGCTGCTTCGCTTTCTGGAATGCAGGGCCTCTTCATCTCTCCATCCACTTGTTTGCTCAATCTAAGCTTAGGCCTGCCAATTCTGCGTGCACTGCCATGTGGTACGTATTTATACGCATTTTTACCGGGTTCATCATTGCTCATTCTTATGGTATGGCCTAGCCAACGCAATCGCTGCATCTCGATACGTTTATCTATACTGATGTCGTCGTTGTATAGCAGATACAGATCGTGCTTCATACGACGTCGATATTCACCGTCAACACAGATTGGTCCATAGATCTTTCGAAGAATTTTTTTCTCAAACACAGCAATCACTGCCTTGTCTGCAAAAGGAAATGAGACAGACCCATAGTTCCTGACTCGATTTACGCATGTCTGTCTGTCCGTCTGTCCATGTATTTTTGTAAACAAAGTATAGGTCGCATTTATTGTCCGATTCTCATGAAAATTGGGGAAGATAGTTTTTTGGACAAAGGACGAACGCTATTTATTTTGGTAAAAACCGGTTCGGATTTGGATATAGCCACCACATATTTTCGCCCGATTTGAGGCATATGGTGCACCAAACACCCAAATTCTGTCCGATTTTTATCCAATTTGGAAAATGTCTCCAAATTCAGAAAAGAAATAAGTGTGCCAAATTATATCGAAATCTGTTCAGATTTGGATATAGCTTCCATATACATTTTCGGCCGATTTTAGGTATTTGGTGCACTAAACACGTAAATTTTGTTTGATTTCAATGAACTTTGGAATGTGTGACGGAATTTAGTCTGGAAATAAATGCGCCAAACTATATCGAAATCGGTTCAGATTTGGATATAGCCCTCATATATATTTTAGACCGATTTGAGGTATTTGAGGCACGAAACACGCTATATATGTCCGTTTTTAATGAAATTTGGAATGTGTGACGGTGATTAGTCTGGAAATAAGTGTGCCAAATCATATCAAAATCCATTCAGATTTGATATAGCTCCCATATACATATGTATGTAGTGGGCCGATTTTAGATATTTGATGTATGAAACATATATATGTCCAATTATGATGAAATTTAGAATAGTTGACGGAATTTGGACTAGTAATAGATGTGCCAAATTATATCGAAATCTGTTCAGATTTGGATTTAGCTCCCGACTTTGATCCTTCCTTACTGGTTTTGTTTTTAAACTGCTTACTTAAGCCAATGTAGCATCTGTTGTCCAATACAATTCTTCTTTTTATTTAACAACAAATGTTGTTTGTTGTGTTTACAGCTGTGCAGAGGTAGACGAAGTCCTTTACTATCTCAAAATTATAGGAACCAACGTCAACAGTTGGCCCCATCTCTATGGACGCATTGCGCGTCGACACCATCAACTTGGTCTTCTCGCCGTTTACCGCCAGACCCTCTTTAGCAGATTCCCTTTCGAAATTTTCAAAGGTATCAGTCATGATGTCAATGTCATCGGCATAGGCAAGTAAAATATGGTTGTTTGTATATATTGTGCCACTTCTTTTGAACTTCGAGAGGCCGTCACCTTGTCTGAAACCTCTTTTGGTACCAAATTCTTCGGAGAGGTTCTTTCCCATTTTAACTGAGGACCGAGTATTTTTTTTTTTTTTTCCTTGGCAACATTTATTTAACAATTATAAAACACATTCATATGTACATTTGAACATTGCATGTATAATTTTTTGTTAAAAATATGCCGTTCCTACACGGAACATAGGGCGGAAACTAGTTCGTTCCAACGTTGTCTATCTTGGGCAATTCTTCGTATTTCTGGCCATGTGCCGAAGTTCTTGCTTTCTGCCTGAATTGTTCGTATCCATGTCATCTTGGGACGTCCTCTGCGCCTTGTACCCTGGGGATTCCATTCGAAGGCCATTTTATTTAGATCAGTGTCATCTTTTCTGAGTGTATGGCCTATCCATCTCCATTTTCGCCTTTTTATTTCCCTTTCTATAGGTTCTGATGACGTGAGTTGCAGAAGGTCTTCATTGGATATTATGGTCGGCCAGAAAATATTGCATATTCTTCGTAAGCATTTGTTTATAAATACCTGCAGAGCTTGATTAATGGTTTTGGTCACCTTCCAAGTTTCGCATCCGTAAAGTAGTATTGGTTTGATGCTTGTGTTGAATAGACGCAGCTTGGTACTTCTGCTGATGTTGCGGGATGACCATATTTTCCTCATGTTGTGGAAAGCAATTCTAGCTTTATTGATACGGCTTTGTACGTCAGTATCGGCGCCCCCGTCCTTCGTGATTATGCTCCCCAAATAACATAAGCTGTCGACGTCATCCACGACAGTGGGTGTGCTGTCCACCATTACAGTCAAAGGGGAAGTGTTTTGAGTTTCTTTGAGACCGAGTATCAGTTAATGTAATTTTAAAAGCCGAATGAGCTTTGCAGGGATACGAAATTCAGATATGGCTTGGAACGTAGGCGGCTTTCGAAGGCTGCTTTGTAAATGACAAAAAGGTGGTAGGTGTCGATCTGCATCTTTCGGATCTTCTCCAGGATTTGCCGCAGAGTAAATATTTGGTCAATGGTGGATTTGCCAGGTCTAAAGCCGCATTGATATGGCCAAATTATTTCGTTGACCATAGGCTTTGGTCGTTCGCACAGTATCCCTGACACTATCTTGTAGGCAGTATAGAGAAGACTTTGCCCCTATAGTTAGAGCATACAGTCTTATCTCCTTTGTTGTGGACAGGGCATAGGATGTTCAGGTTACAATCGTCGGGTACTCGTTCTTCCTGTCAGATGGTGCTAACTAGCTGATGAATACACCTTATCAGCATGTCGCTTCCGGTTTTTGAACAGCTCGGCTGGTAAGCCATCGGCTCCTGCTGTTTTATTATTCTTCAGTCGGTTTATTGCTGTCTTTGCCTCATCTTGGCTGCGCGGTAAACATTCAATACCATCTTCTGGGATTGGATCTGTGGTATATTCGTCGTCTTCGCTACTATCGGATACAAACAGGTTGGGGAAATATTCCTTCCATATTCTGTGCACCTTATCTGTATCAGTTTCCAAATTACATTGCTGGTCTCTACAGCAGGATGTGCCTGTACCAAACCAATCTGTTTGATGTTTCACTCTTTGGTAGAACTTTCGGACTTCATTCTGTGGATCTCGATTTTTTCACACTCCCGCCTTTCTATTTCTCTCTTCTTCCTACGGACGTTTCTCTTCTCTTCTTTCCCCCCGATACCTCTCTCGAGCGCTACTCATTTTTCTCTTCGGTAGCAGCACGACACTCCTGGCTATACCACGAATTCCTTGGTGGAGGTCTATGGTATCCAATTATGGATTTTGCGGCTGTTTGGAGTGGGCAATATTTTGCCATTGTGCTGATATGTTATCGGGACGAGGAGTGCTTTCATTAAGTTGAGTGGGATGCCGTGATATAACTCCCAACGGATATAACTCCCAAAATGATTTTGGGAGTTATATCCGCCTTGGATTGCGGATATAACTCCCAAATTTTTTGCAAAAATATTTTCACTTGTAAAGAAAAAAAAGTTTTTGTAAAAATGGGCAAATACTTTTTGAAAAGCGAATAGCGCAGCAGGCGAACATATTTTTGAAAACAATCGCGCGATTTCCTTAACAAATATTTTCACAATTAAAGGAAATACAAACATTTTGTAAAAATATGCAAATACTTTGAAAATCGCTCCATTAAAAAAATAATTTTTGATAACTACTCCAAATTAAGAAAAAAAAAAAAAATATTAACATGTTTATATTGAAAAATTTTAATAATTATGATGTATACAAAATGTCTTCGTCGAATAACGTAGTATGGTAAAAATTCTCTGAACTACTACTGACATAATTTCGTTTTCAAATAGTTTTATGAAATCAGGAGGATTTTGTGGATACTTTGGCATTGGTTGGCACATAGACCTTTTCAAATGTATAATTCCGCTTACATTCTAACTTCTACTCTATAATTTATTAAAATTTTTATAATCATTAATTTCAAAACTAAGCAAAGAAATAATTTTGGGAAATAATTTTTGTGAGTTATGTTCGCTTTGCTTCAAGGACATAACTCCCAACGAATTTTGGGAGTTGTGTCCGGGAACCGTTGAGTGGAATATGCTGTGGCTATCTGTTGTGTTTGCAGCTTACCGATGTTAAACTTCCACGTTGTATCTGTTCGTGTTATTTGCAACGTTTAGATGGGTTCATACCTTTGCTGCAATTAAGTAGTGGCCCGAATCTCTGTTTGCTCCTCGGAACGATCGATGAATGTCTTCCATCTATCACAACGTGATCAATTTGATTACTTGTTCTTTTATCTGGAGACAGCCAGGTGTCCTTATGAATATGGAGATGCTTAAATCTGGTACTGCTAACTACCATGTTTTTTGCTGCTGCAAAGTCTATCAGCCTCATAGCATAGTCAGATGTTTCACTGTGGAGACTGAATTTCTCGAATGTTGAGCCAAAGATATTCTCCTTTCCAATTTTGGCATTAAAATGGCATAGAATAATTTTAATGTCATGGACAGGGCAACCCAGTGAAGTATGCAATAGAAAAAATATGGTGTCTATCGCTGGTGTAGGCATGCACAAAATAAATTTTTATAGATTTTCTTTATTTTTTAATATGGTCAAATAAAAAAAGTAATTTTAAATAACTAATATTAAATTTTATATTTTATTTCTAATGTACATAGAAGTACTATTTAAGTCAGCGTTAGGCGATTAGGCGCCCGTGTGCGCTCATTTAACGTTGCTCTCTCCACACACACAATTCAACCCATTGAAAAAGCATGCACGCACACAATGACACCCCGTAAAGTATGCAATAGAAAAGTATGGTGCCTGACGTTGATTCGTTGATATCTCACCAACGCACATAGGTTTCAATCAGGAAATTTTTGGCCAAAACCCTATTTTTGAAGTTTCGAAATTTTATTTTTTTTTGCACAGAATAATAAAAAACACATCAAGTCATCTGAAAATAATTAGTTGTTGTAATAACGTTAGTATTCGTTGATTGGCGCAGTACCAAAGTTGACACTTTTTTATGTAAAAATAAAACAGACTTTGTGCTGTAAAATATACAATTTTTGTTGTATTGCGTCGCTGCATAAATATACAGAAGTGAGAACAAAGTTATTATGAATCGGGAAGCTGTTAATGAGTACTTTGTTACAAAAAGAACGATGAAATTTGTAAAATTAGCGTAGTAAAATCAATGTTTTTATATATATTAAAAATTATTTTTTACAAATACTTTTTAAATATTTTTAAACTTTTAAAAAAATGTCCAAGTTTGTCCACCTCCAAATTGATTTCGGAAGATAGCTGGGGGACTGAACTAATAAATTGAGAAATAAATTCTTGCTCAAATTTGCCACAGTTAAAATAAAGTGGATTTTTCTATTTCAAGTTGGGAGAATTTTTTGTAAATACCTGTTGTGATTGTACGTAGTATCCAATTGAAATAGAACGGTAATACCCGCATCTATCAACCGATTTTTCTTAAAATTCATATTTAAGTGTTTCAGAGTGTAGAAAACAAGTATGTATAATTTTTTTGAAAATAGGTCCATTTTTGTCATAGCCCCCACATAAAAGTACCGTCCGATTTTAGATATTTTTTGGATTTTAGCGACACTTTATGACCGATTCGGCTGAAATTTGGTATTTTGACCTCTTGGAAGATATGAATCCTTCGTACCAAAAATTATTTATATAGGTCAATGTTTTGGTTTAGACCCCACACAACGGGACCACCCTGTTCAACAAATGTTGGCAGTTTTTGGTCATTTTGGTCTATAAAACGTAAGAATTGCTGTTTATACACATTTATTATAAATAATAATTAATTTCAATACTAAATGGACGTTGAAATAGTTTTGGCCAGAAAATTTGGATTTGGGACCATTGTGCAACGGCTGAGTGCAAGAAAAAACAACACACGAACTGAAATCGACGATATAGTACGCTTTTGTTCATTACTAAAATCTTGAATGCAATTCTAAACAGTAATTGTTGTTGTAAAATTAATTCAAATAAAATAAATGCTTAAAAAATTTGCACAATAACTTAAATGCTCCATTTACTTTCGTAACAATATACACTGCCGCTCATTTGAATAGGACCCCCCTGTAAAATGTTATTCAACCTCCATTTTTTTCCGAATGATACAAGATAAGAAGTTTTTAACTTTTATTATATGTTGCTTCATGTGTTTGGAGTAAACTTAGTCATTTGCATTCAAATGTAATTTATATAAGAATTATACAAGAAAAACAAAATAAAGTCAAAAATTGAGGTAAAAATTTTTTGGCTCATTTGAATAGAACCCCCCCTTAAAAACTTGCGAATACAGAAAGATTGTACTAGAATATCGATGCATATTCACTCTATATTGAAAACGCAGTACTTTCAGTACTATTCAGTAAAAATACATCCCTCCTGATTAAGGATACACCCGTATATCCCGCTTTGGCAAGGATTCTTTAAATAATCAGGTGTAATGCCTAACAAAGCTTGCTTTTTTCTGTCAACAAGTTTATTTTTGAAACGTACTGTCTCCTAGAGTCGTATATTTTACGCATAAGTCATTCCCATTCAGTTTAGAGAATATTTACCACTGTAGAATATGGTGGCCCCTTCAGGATATCCGCATTTCTATTCAAATCTTTAAGTTTTGATGACTCGAAATGTACAAAAGTTTATAAAATCGTGATAAAATTTCCATCCGGGATATCCGAAAATGTTTCTCAATACTGGAAATGCCTGTTTTAGAACTCTAGAACTCGAAAAAAATTGAGGTTGAATAACATTTTGCAAGGGGGTTCTATTCAAGTGAGCGGCAGTGTATACCCTGATTCCATTATGAATCCACTATTAAATACTTGATAATTTATCATCTTTATTTCAATGAGTTCGCAAAGACAACACCAGTCTGGCCCGCTGGGCCACGGCTTTCCTCTTAATTTAATTTCATCCGTATTTGTTTCCGCTTTATTTACTACACTTTCGGAAAGTTTTTCATCTTCCGACCACAATGTCGTTAAATGTACTTTCTGTTGGCGAAGCTACTGTTGCTGCTGCTGCAGGAGGTGTTTATAATACTTTTTTTCAACAAAACTTTTTTATGTTCTTTTTTTTAAATATTTGTCCTTTTGCTTTCGTTTATTTTGTGTTCTGTATGCAAAATATTTGGCTGCGACGCATCGTTTTTAAGGATGTTAAGTATTTTTCCAGTGTATGTGTGGGTATGTATATGTATGTGCGTGTGTGCCACATAAAATAATGTTTTGTGTAAAGACTTTTACGCAACGTCGAATCACTTTCAAAGCAAGAAAACAACAACAAAGATTTTTGTTTCGTAAATTGTTTTTAATTTCTTTTTTGGCACTTGGGTTGCATGCGGTTTCATTGTTGTTCATTTTCATCATAATTTCGTTTTGTTATTAAATGATAAGGTCCTTAATAAAAGTGCAGACACATACGCACATACAAGCATAAATGCTTATAAAAAATTCATAACAAATAATAATAAGAAAAAAAGGAAACAACAACAACGGAGTCTGTGCCACGCATGTGATAGATTGTGTTTGTGAAACACACAAAATAGTGAAGGAAGTTATGAGGTTTGTGCCTTGGTGCTCCTACACGATTTTGTTAGGCACACTTTGTGCGAGGAAAGACGATTTACACGGTCTACACGTAAAGCCAATGGTGAGCTAAAGATCTTGTAAACAAAATGTGGGTAGTATTTATTTATTTAATCTTTTACAGTTAATCTGAAATCTAGAAATCCAATTTTTTACATTAAATTTTAAAATTTGAAAAATTATAATTATACTTATTTTTATTTTTTCCTAGACTGCTATGAAATCCTTTATAGCCACCTCCCTGACACACATGGTATATGTCGAATGAATGAAATTTCGTCTGTATGCCTGATTATTTTTCATTTCCAATTTATTATGTTGTTTTCTTGGAAATAAGCAGTCAACCTACAAATTTAAAAAAAAATATTTTGTTGCTTTTTCATGGTTTCCTTGTGCATTATTATTTACAATCTTTTCGGTTTCTGTTTGTCTCACATTTGTATTCATTTGTTCGCGAAAAAACTGTAGCAGCGGGAAATGACTAAATAAGAAAATGACGGACTGCGTATGATATATTTAGGTGTACAGCGATAGCAAATAAAATAGCAAAACCTACACTAAACTACACAAATCGCGTTTTTTTTAATTATTCAAGGTGAGAGTGTATTTTCATAAGTATTCCGGATGAAACTTGGGAGAATTTTTCCATATTAAAGAGTACATTCCGATTCATAATGAGTTATAATGTGCGATCACATTTTTATAACCACATACGAGCACTGCCCACTCATTCAAAATTCATCCGGGCCCAACTTTCTATACCCTCCACCACGAGTTTTATTGAAGTCAAATGTAATTAAAGGTTTCCTTTCCTTCGTGAAAGTACAAAGCTTTTCTGAAGAATATCGTTTTCTTTTAAACCAATGAAGAGACATGGAGTTCAACCGTCAAAATACATAAAATCTACTATATACCAAACTATGAACCTATACTGATTATTATACCCTCCACCATAACATGGAGGGTATTATTAAATTTGTCATTCCGTTTGTAACATATCTAAATATTCATCGGAGACCCTATAAAGTACATATATTCTGTCTGTCCGTCCGTCTGTTGAAATCAATATACAGGTCGCAATTTTTAAGGTAGAGCTTTATAATTTGGTACTGAAGTTTCTACTACTCCTAGGATATTTGGTATTGCACATGGGCTATATCGGTCCACGTTTTGATATAGCACCCCTTCAACGGTACCTCCCGATATTCGGTATTTTGTAGGTTTTAGCTTCATTATCACAACGAAATGGCTAAAATTTGGTACTTAGTCTTCTTTGAGAGTATACAATTTTTCCCATTATTTTGTGGGTATAGGTCCACTCCTCATAGAACGGCACCTCCCGATTTGCTGTATTTTGAAGGTTGTGGCCTCAATATTCCATCGAAATTTCGTATTTAGTCTCCATTTGTGGAATACAACTTTCCATTTGAAATTTGTCGGTATAGGTCCACGCCTTCATAAAGCCACCATAGAACGGTACCCCCGATTTTCGGTATTTTGAAGTTTGTGGCCTCAATATTCCTCCGAAATGGCTGAAGTTTTTTTATTTAGTCTTCGTAGGTGGTATAAAAATTCCCCCCAGAGATGCGTCGAGTATATGTCCACGCCTTACTATATCCCCCTTAGAACGGTACCTCCCGATTTTCGGTATTTTCAAGGTTATGGCCACAATAATACATCGAAATGGGTGAAATTCGGTATTTAATCTTCGTTGGGGGTATTCAACTTTCCCCTCTAAATTTGGCGGTATATTCCACGCCTTCATATAGCCCCCATAGAACGGTGCATCCCAATTTTCGGTATTTTGAAGTTTGTGGTCTCAATATTGCAGAACCTTCCACCTGAAATTTGTAGGTATATTTTGTAGCTTCAATATTCCACCGAAACGATATCTGATATTTAAATTGGTATTTATTCTCCGTTGGTCGTATACAACTTTCCACCCGAAATTTGTCGGTATAAGTTCACGCCATCAACGGTAACTTCCAAAATCCGGTATTTTGAAAGTTAGCCACATTGTTTTACCGAAATTGTTGGAATTTGGTATTTGGTCCTCTTCATAAACGAAAGGAAACTAATTGTTCGGTTTTACTTCAATACAACTCGTGCTGGAGGGTACAACAAGTTCGGCCGGGCCGAACTTAACGCCATTCTTACTTGTTTTCGTAAAGTTTTTCTACACATTGATAACCTGAAATACCAAGTTACCGTCACTATACACGGTGTGCCTTAACCAAATTTAAATGGAAGGTGCTTACACCTGGGAAGTTTTTGCAGATTCTGAAACTACAATGCTCATAGTTGAGAAATATCAAGAAACAAAAAAATCGCCGGAGGGATTTTCAAATAAATCGCGATTTAAGTTCACATTTTTAGAGGTTCTTTAGGTTTTCACGATTTGGCAACCGCGAGTCCTATGTAAATGGGCCTAAAGAAAATGTTGTAGCTGTGAAAATTCTCCACATGATATTTTCGTAGGTTTTATCGTTTTTGAGATATAGAAGTTCAAATTGAGACAATGCACTGACTGTATCGCCTCCTTATAAAACAGTGCGCCTTAACTAACTTTTGATAAAAACCGCTTACACATGGGAAGTTTTTGCAGATTCTGAAACTACAATGCTCATAGTTGAGAAATATCAAGAAACAAAAAAATCGCCGGAGGGATTTTTAAATAAATCGCGATAAAAATTCACAATTTCAAAAATTCAAAATTTTTGCGGAAAAGGTACTTAAAGGAATGGACCGACATAGACCATGGGGGTGCCATAGGGGGTTTTTACACCCTTCGGGCTGTTTTCTCAAGAAGTATGGACTTGCCCCTGAAAAAAACTTTTACCATCGTAATTGGGGCAGCGAATGCAAGCTGCTTCAACAAAAATCAAAGTGATTCGATATCAGGTCTTAAAGTGAACTTACCCGAAATTTTGTGTGGGAAGTACCGGATGGAGTGGACAAATATAGTCCATATTTGAACCTGATCTATATCTGGTAGATATATTAGGATGTGTAAAGTATGGACCAATTCGGCCACTCCCTTCAAGAGTTACCGTACGAACAATTTTTCAGAACATTTTTGAACTTTTGTGGGGGAGGTACCTGAAGGAGTAGACCGATATGGCTTATCTTCGAACTTAAACTATGTTTGGACAAAATATTACTAAGGCCAAATTTTTGGACCGAATCGGCAGACCGTTCGGGAGTTATCTTGCGCTCCAACCACCTCAGACGGTGTCATAGGGGTTTTTGCACCTTTCAGGCTATTTTCTCAGGAAGTGTGTGAACCTTGTACCGTCGTATGGGGGCAGTGAATACAAGTTGCTGAAACAAAAATCAAAGCGATACGAGAGCAGGTCCTAAACTGAACTTATCCCAAATTTTGTGTTGGAGGTACCCGAAGGAGTGGACCGATTGAGTCTATATTGGAACCTTATCTAAGTTTGGTAGACATTGAACGATTTGCAAAGTATGGACCAAATCGGTTACTCCCTTCAAGAGTTATCGTACGTACAAATTTTCCGAACATTTTTGAACTTTTGTGGGGGAGGTACCTGAAGGAGTGGACCGATATAACCCATTTTCGAACTTAAACTAAGTTTGTACAAAATATTACAAAAGTCAAATTTTGGATCGAATCGGTTGATCTGTTCGAGAGTTATCGTGCGCTCCAGCCAGCCAGACAGACGCGTAAATGAATAAAAATAGGTAAAAACACGTTGAAGCAAACGAGTTTTTTACGTTGTTATTCGATTGGCGGTAAACCGTTTAAATTACGGATATCTGTCCAAAGTAAAAGTAGAAGAATACAAAATGAAGATTACACTTCTAATGTATCACATTTCAAAATCTCCACTACATCCACCTTTTATGGATGCTGACATTTTGAAGCCAGATTTTAGGTGTTTTTTGTATTTTTGATCTAACTGCGACGCGCATTCGGGTATTTCGGAAAACATATAGTAGTATCAAAGTACTCGCGATTACGCATAATTTGATATGTATATTGACTATGTAGTCCAGACAGCATCACAGTAATCCCCTGCCAAAGGCCAAAATTTAGTGCGATATTTTTTTGAAAAACCCTACTTTTTGGGTACAGTATTTACAATATCCTTTTGATTGTGCTGGGACCCCAAGATATTTTAGTTTTTTTGACGGTCCGGATCATATAAATCATAGATCGTGAAAATGCATCCACTAGAACGACGAAAACAGCAACTGCAAAAACCGAAAAATTTCCCTAATTTTTTTTTTTTTTTTGAAAATATCGCGGATTTAATCGCTTTTTCTGTGGATCTTTTCCTTTTCAATGAAGAAACTAACACATCACTCGCGTTTTTGCAAAAACAGCGGTTTAAAAAATTTAGTGGCATGGGAGCTGTATCCGATTTATCCCAAAAATAGTGTGTAATGGTACATCCACGGTTCTTGATGGATTTGATCGAAATAGGATTAGATCGATGTATTTTTCCACGGTTGGTAGTGAAATCGGATGCGCATAAAAAGTGTATGCACTTTGTGCAAATTATAAGCGTTATACCGTTTTTTGCACACTACGCTGCAGGCGACGCTACATCTTAGCCGCCAAAGTAAATCCTGGCAAATGTGTACAAATTATAAGAGAAGAATTCGCCGTATTGATAAACCGCATGCGCATCAAGTGATTTTGAGGATTTCGCGATTTCCACGCATTTCAAAATGAACATTACCCGATACAGTTTTATTTGAAGATTATATCCCATTCAAAGGAACCCAACATTTAGTTAAACGTTACCCATATCTTCCGCTAGATGTTAGCGTGTACTCGAGAAGTGATTAGAATAAAAAATGTGATTTTATGCGTGAAATTTAATTGAAACAGAAGATTAACTCCGACCTAATTTTCTTACATTTTCTTCAACTAACTCACAAAATAAATTTGAAAAAATATTTTCTCTTACAAAAATTTTATAACTTCCCTCAATATATTTTTTTTGTTTTTGCTATAATATGCAAACCGCTAAACAGATTTGTATATTTTTGGGTTCATTTGAATCGTCGCGATGTTTAGATTACGTACATATTTTTAAAATATTTCTCCGATGCATTAACATAATAATTTTATTAAAACAAGTTGCAAGCAAGCAATTTATTTGAATTCTTTCTTAATTTCCGCGAAAATTTACAACTTTTTCACTAAAGTTATGGGACCTCAGTAATCATGTAGTACGTAGGAAGCCCTTAATTAACAATGTTTCGCAATATAATGAGTAGAGTTGTTTTAAGATTTATTTCTTATTATCAGAATTAAAACCACCATAACTTTTGCGCGCAACAACCTAAATTAGTATCTCGAACAGATTTGAGAATAATACTTTTTCCCAATCTATGTACCAAAAATCTTTCATGTAGCTTAAAAATTTTTTTTATGGACCGATTCGGTCCAAAATTTGGCCTTAGTAATATTTTGTCCAAGCTTAGTTTAAGTTCGAAGATGGGTTATATCGGTCCACTCCCTCCGGTTCCTCCCCAACAAAAGTTCAAAAATGTTCGGAAAATTTGTGCGCACTGCTCTCGAATCGCTTTGATTTTTGTTGTAACAACTTGTATTCACCGCCCCCATACGACGGTGTGAGCTTCATCTGGGGCAAGTCCATACTTCCTGAGAAAATAGTCCGAAAGGTTTAAAATAGCCCTATGGCACCATGTTTAGTGGCTGAAATGCACGATAACTCTTGAATGGATCAATCGAATCGGTCCAAAATTTGGACTTCCCTTTGGTTTTTGTTGTAACAACTTTTATTCGCTTTCCCCATTACGACGGTACATGTGTTTTCAGGGGTAAGTCCTTACTTCTTGAGATAATAACTCCAAAAAAGCCTGCCGGCACCAACTAAACTGGATAGTACGTAAGATAACCCTCGAAGGGAGAAACCGATTTGGTCCAAACATTGTACATCGTATTATATAGACGTCAGAAGTATTGTGTGTTACTTCTTTTCTTTAGGTCCGAGGCTGAGGCGTGGTCACTGTTATTCTGATTACAACGGTAAATATTTTTTTAGTGGATAAGTCAAGGCATCCTAATATAACTACTCAAAAGTTCTAAAAATCCTACGGCGCCGAACGGTGGTTAGCACAAAATTAAATCCACTTCTAGTTAAGTCGATACCTTCCCTTAGGAATCTCATCTGCCAAGAAAGGTTCAATACTTTTGCGCTTTATCCAGTCTATGGCAACCCATCGGAGTGTATGGAAATGTTAATAGCGGATAGTCGTTGTGATGTTTACTAAAAGGGGAAGCTTCTGCCGCCAATTGATTTTTTGTGAAAGTTTGACAGTTTTTGCCCTAAGCGTACTCATACGACCATGTGTTGTGTTCTTTACAGTGAATAGAAAAAAATAATTTGCAAAAAAAATGGAATTTACTTGTGAACATTTTCGTCCGCACATATCTCACAATTTTCGACGTGGATAATCAGGGCAAGAGTGCAGCGACCAATTAATTACATCTATGAAAAATTAGTTTAAGGGGTTATCCCTACTTGTCAATTTCAAAAAATCTAAAAAAAATTGTATTTGGATTATTTAGAAGTACAGGTAGTATTGAGTGTGCCGCATCGATCAGAGCAAAATTGAGATATGACCTTTCAAAGTGGAGAACCGCAGGGGTTTGTGTGTTTAGGCGTAATTTATTGGTTTATCATACCACTGCTTTTTGCATCATTTTAATGTACCTCATAAGGGCTACCTGTTGGGAATTCCTTAAAATTAATTCTATTAAATTCTAATCCATATGGCGAGATAGAAGTCTATGGGATCCCGCCTTCGAAGTTTAGTAAAAAGTAACAAAAAGTTTGGAGGCAAAGGAATGTTGACAGGAAAATTGATTGACAAGCTCACTGTCTACTATGGACTTGCAATTCGACGCAATTCTAATTCAATTCTCGATATACATGAGGCAATATGGGCGACATTTGATCATTACAGTTCAAGCGATACAAATCCACGTCACGAGAGATGTCCAACCGGTGAAGACTCGTGGTGTTCATATCAACGGGCTCGGGCAAGAAAAGGGGCTTTCATACACGATTACAGACCACTTCCATCAAATGTTTTAGATGATATTAGACCTGTATACAACGATCTAAGTAAAGAGTCTTTACTCGAAAGATGCGTCGGCGGCTTCAATCAAAATAGCAACGAAAGCTTCATTCAACTTATTTGGAAAATTTGCCCCAAAACCCTTTCAAGTGGAGCACTCGTTGTAAATTTAGCAGCTTACATTACGATTGGTCGTTTTAACGAAGGTACAAATCATTGTTATTTTATTTGAGCTCGATCGGAGTGAGCTGCCGACAAATCGCACGAGAATATGCTAAACAAATAGACCAACAACGAACTGCACTAGCAGAGAGACTTGCGGCCGAGTGTACTCGTGAAGGAAGAATGTTGCGAAGGCAACACCAAATTTCCATTTTACAAGCTGCATCGTCGGCGGAAGAGCTCCTGTATGGACAAGGAATATATGATTCCTTGTAATTTTAGCAAAAATACATTTTTTATTCATGTAAACCGAAATAAAAACTTAAAACGCGTTGTAGGATTTTAACTAAAACACATTGAAACAATTTTGATGAATTGCTTAAATTAGGTTTTATTTAGTAGTAATCCTTAAAATTATTTTTGATCGGAATTGATGTTCCGTGATCTTAAAGCTAGTAAAATTGATGTTTTACACAGTTGGCGGTTGCTTAAAGACTAAAAGCTTTTTACAAACTATTTCACAACTCTGTTAGTACATATGTTGATCTCGCTCTTTAATGATATTGATATCCTTATTTTAGTACATACACAGTTCTAATCTATACAGTGTTGTATTTCTAATACAATTTAATACAATGTTGTATTACTGAAAGGTAAGGCCACTACGTATACTTCGTGTGTTATACCCAATTCCCACAGCGTTTTTCTCGAAATGTAATTTTTGAAGTCATTTTGTGTTAAGTTTTTGCAATTCTTTAAACTTCCACAACTGTATCATTTTATGACAATATACATAATATCCAATAGGTTGTCTGCATGTATCTTCGTACGTATGAATACTTGAATAATATTCCATGCTGGAAAATTTATTGTTTTTACGTTGTTGGTGAACAGCGAAAAACATAATTTAAACATGCATCCACTTAATGAATGTGTTGATGTATTGTTAAATTGTTCGATGTTGCAAAAACATCAGCAGCCGTAGCAGCAGCAACAATAACAATCATAATAAAGCAACAAAAAGGCAACAGCAAAAGGAAAAAAATGACAAGACTTCAAATAACACTGGTGACGATAATGTTAAAAGTGACAACCATTTTAAAAGGCCATACAACTGTTCATCGTGGTGATGTTGATGCTGATGCTGCAGTTGTTGTGACAGCTTTTCCTCTGTTGATAAAGATGACAATGTGAATGAATGACGACGGCGACCCATATGATGAAAGACTTTCCAACAAAAATGGAAAAAAGCTTGAAATGAGTGAACAAATTAAAATGTCAACATTATCCGAAAAATACATTTAACCATCCACATGATGGCGCAAAATGGGCAGAATGCGTAAAGAACACATTTCCATCAGAACACAAAACACACGCACACACACACACTACTCCATCCAGCATCTTTATGTGACGAATATTAATTAAGTTGAAAAGCCACGTAAATATCTTCATAAATAATCATAAAGCTTGGTGCAAGAACATGTAGTAAGCGGGAGAGTGGGGTCGTAAGAGGTATGGATAGTGCATTTTACCAATGAAGGACTGGGTTTGAATTAAGTTCAAGAGATTCACAAGGTATATTAAGTTAATTTTATGTTAATTTGTTACAGAGCAGAAGTTATCAGTGGGTATCGTAATAACATTGGTATTCCACATTTAAACCCAAGTGCTTTCGAAGAGTTACATGAACATCTGATAACAGATGCAGAAAACGTGATAAGATTATGGAAAGATCACTATTCCAAACTGTTGGTATACCCTAATCTATAAAATTCTCCTGTCACAGTGTTAGACTTTGAAATCCTCAGAAACGGCTGGACCGAATTTGATGAAATTTTGGGTGTAGAATCGTTAGGTGTGAGAATAGGTTTTAAGCTATTTTTATACCGAAAACGGGAGGGGGCGGGGGACCTCCCTCACAACGTGAAATCTTAGAGATAGTTAGACGTATTAGTATATAATACAATAGTAATTATATCCTGTATCGAAAATTGGTGTATTGGAAGCAGAATATCGCGATGGCGCCCGTTTTTTTAAGTTTCATAATTAGAGATAAGATCTAAATTTAGTTAGTTGGGCTGCGAAAACGCCACGTACATTGATTTCAATGCTTGGAATAACTTGGAATATTTGAGTACTGTAAAGTCCAGATAACTGCAACTTTCAACACCAGGGACGTACGCAGGATTTCATTTCGGGGGGGTCCCAACTTGACCAAAAATTATGAAATTAAAAAATGTTGTGAAGCATTACGTAAAGCTATTTTAAAGGGGTTTTAGTTGATTTTATATGAAATATTGATACAAAGTATATAATTTCAATTGAGAGAGTTTACAATATTTTAGATATAACTTTGAAATTCGGTGCCACCGTGGTGCAATGGTATGCACACCCGCCTTGCACGCTGAAGGTCGTGGGTTCGATTCCCCGGTCAAGCAACATCAAACAATTTTCAACGGTGGCAAAATACCCCTCAGTAATGTTGGCGACATTTCCTGAGTATTTCAGCCATGTAAAACTTCTCTATAAGTGGTGTCTTAAGACACGCCTTTCGGACTCGGCGATAAACAGTAGGTCCCATATCATTGAGCTAATATGAATTGGGGTGCACTCATTGATATGAGAGAAGTCTCCCTTGTCCCATCTGGGATGTTTGTTTGTGAATAATAAATAAGTCTGTGGATGTTTAGAATTGAAATTAAATTAAATATCAGAACATGTTCAGTATAGTCCCCATACACAAATTCTGCCTGGTATTTTGAAGATTTTAACCAAATTCTCCAACGCCATTGACGCAATAACTAAAAAATCTTTCAAATGAACATTTCCCATATAGGTTTACGTTTTAATGTATCCCAGAATTGTTAACCACATTAGGTCTTATTTGGCATTTTCGATTCTATTTCAAAGATTTTCAGTATTTCTTCTTCTTTAAAGTACATATCCATATATCCCATATTAACTTCAGTCCCATTAAAAAAGTTTTGCCTTATTAAGTTATCAATTGGACACATTTTTACCACGAGGACTGATTCTGACAAGAATATCTATTTAAAAACCTATTAATGTTATTTGTATACCATTAATTAATTGAAATTAATAACTCCAAAAAAGAATAAATCGAATCCGCGAGTGCAGATAGGCTTGTACCGAACTATTGTTAGAAAATAATATTCTTTAATGTCATAAAAACACCAAAACCAAAATAGAGTTCATGCAAGCCAACTAAAAAATTCAGAAAATTACATTTATGGCCTGTTCCAGTACTGCAAGAATCTACTCATTTTCAGTAGCAAAAATATGTAGATTCCTGAAGGTTCTGGAACAGGCATTTAGAAAAAAGGGAAAACATTTTTATCAGGAGTCGGGCGATACCAACTACGACTCATAGACTCCGAATTCTACTCGCAGTACTGTTTGAGACTACGAAATCCACATTCTGTCTCGGCAAAATTTTAGTTAAATCCTGACAATATAGGTTAAGTCGAAAGTCAGTAGTGCGATTGTCTAACACATTTTTTGAGTTACCGACAAAAATCAATAAAATTTAAACCCAAAATTATATATGAAAAGTTCAATAAAAATTGAAAACAGTCTTACTATCGGTATAACTTTACACTGCTTTTAATCGTCGCTAACTTACCGAAAAAATCGGTAATTACCGAAATTATAAGTATTTTAATTTTACCGACAATTGTCGGTAACTCAAAAATTGAGTAAGAGAATCGCTCTACTGATATCCCAGTTGTTGTTGTTCCGCCTTATTTCTATCTTAATTGTACGATTAGATGTTTATGAACTCGATGACATTTAAAACTTTCCAAGGACTATGACTTCTGTCGGCACAGCGCACACTGGTCGAAACCACTGATCTAGCGGCGCGAAAGTCAAAAAATCGAACTATAAAATTGCGAAATATTTTCCATTGTATCGATTACAGACACTTTGCAGACAAAGATTTTGTTTTTTCATTTTTGTTGTTGTAAATATTCACTCAATTATTCACTATCAAATACAAGAGTTTTTGTTTCATCAGATTTTAAAAAATTGTTGCAAAAAATTAGCTTCATATTTGTTTAAATGTTAGATAAATTCGTAATGAAAATGGACAAGATATATTTTTAATTAATAGCAGAGGGTGTGATTTAAATTATAAAAATTACTTTGGGATCTGGAGGTACTTAGTTATATAGCAATAAATTTTCAAAAAATTAAATTTTTTAGTGTTTTTATGGGTTGTACGCGCTTGTTCCATAGAGTGCATCTTGTAAACTTGGCCGAACTTAGGTCCGATTAGTTTTTGGGGAATGAAATTGGACTCTCTGGATACTGAATAACCACACTCGGGCTGCAAATACTTGCAAATCTTTTGATGACTGCACTTTTAAAATAAGAGATTTTGCATGAAATTAATACAAATTTAGCTGTGCATTTGTATGGGAGCTAAATCAAAATATGGACCTATCTTGAGAAATGTTTGCAAGGAGGACTTCTACCCCCGAAGACACAATAATACCATATTATAGCTAAATATGTTATTAAATATGGGATAACACGTAAAAAACGAATCGGGGGTACCATAAAAGGGGCTACATCGAAACATAAATCCGTATTGAAAAAGTTTTGAAAGAAGATTTTATACGCACTGAGAACACGGAATACAAAATTACAGTCAAATTGAATTAAAAATGTGGTCATGATATTCAAAATACCTTAAATTGGGAGGTACGGTTACATGGGGGCTATATCAAAACGTGGACCTATGTTCATAATTTTTGGTGGAAATATTTTGTGACCACTAGGAACCCTAAGTACCAAATTACCGCTAATTTGCTACGAAATTGTGGCTTAAATCCTCAAAATACCGAAAATCGGAAGGTACCGTTATATGGGGGCTATAGCAAAACATTAGCCGATATTGTTCATATTTGGCCCATTATTACCCACATAAGAGCGCAAAAGTTTTGCACTTTTGTGGAGAAGTACCTGAAAGAATGGTCCATTTTGGAAGTGGACCTAATTTTGGAAATCATTCCTTTTGATAGTTATGGTGTCAAGCCGTTATTTTAGCTGGTCATGGTAAGATTTAGAGCTTTTGAATCGTTATGTTAGGAAGCATGGACTTACCACGAAAAATAGAATATCGCTGTAACCAAGACCGCAAGCAGTAGCATTGGTCAAAATGTCCAAAGGATTCTCGAACAGCCCATAAATTGCACTTATGTTGAAATTTGTGAGGGAGGTATCCGAAGATGTTGTCGCATATAGACCCTCTTGGTATTTGATATACATATCGCTCAATTACTCAAAGAGTGGCATAACTCAAAAAATGCACTTTCTGAGTTAGCAATTTCTATTTTTTCTACGATAAAGTAGAAGTATCTTGTGTCAAATTTTCATGCTGATATCTCTAAAACTCGACGAGTTACAGCTGATTTACTACGAGTTTCGTATAGTTCAACACAAAAGTTTTTGGAGTTTATGAAACAATAAAACACTTCAAATCATCTTGCACAGAAATATAAAACTGATATCTGGCTAGGTGTTTGAAAATATGGTCCACGTAGTTATTTTGTTTTTTATGTAATATTCTTTTTAAGTTGGGAAGTCAAATTTCAATCGCAATAAAACGTATTTTTCTCGAAACTCGTTTTTTGAATAAATGAGCGATATGTTCGTCCGGAAGTAATTTTAGGATGTTCAAAGTTTCGGTGAAATCGAATATTGAAATTTTGTGTGCGAGGTACCTGAAGGAGTGAACCGATATAATCCATATTCGAACCTAATCTATGTCTCGAAGAAATCGATTTGGACCTTCGAGAGTTATTGTGCGCACCATTTTAGCGAAATATTTTGTATATTTTTGCTAAATCGACGCCAACTTATTTGAAGCGGCTTTTGTCGAAAGATATGAGAAGTCAAAGGTCATTATTTTGATGAGGTACATTTTATCGTTAGCCTAAAGCCGAAATTACAGCAGATTTTAATACGATTTAACCAATGTTTGAGCATTAATTTCGTTTACGGTTGTTTTCAGCTACAACTTTGTTAATGGTAGGAAAAAAATTCTTGTGGGTATGCTACTTATAGCAGATATTAGCACTTTATGACGCACAACAAGAAATTTTTCTCCATTAAATAAATAATAAAAAAATTGAGGTAGTAAAACAATTTTCTAATTGGTTTTAGAGATATACTCCACGGAAAACACTTGATATATCGTACATATTGTCCAGTAAACATGTCATTTCATGCACTTCCAATCCGCACAATAATAAACTCGTCATTTTTTGAATACAGAATGAGTTTAAAGCCTCAAGACCTTTATATTCATTATAGAATTCCTCGACCCTTTATTATTTGATAATGAAATTACATGAGATAAAGAAGTAATTCAGATTTTACTGGAAGTTTTACAAAAAAAGAGTATTCAAACAAAAATTTTTTTAAATATTTCTTAGACAACTTGTTCATACAGTACATTTTTAGTACATAACCCTCGGAACAAACTAACTTTACTTTTCAAAATTCCAAAAATAAAAATCATTTTAGAGAAAAAACGTAATAATTTGTTAAAGTAGCTCAAAAAATTGTAGTCGACCAAATCATTTCGGGGGGGGCCGGGCCCCCAGTGCCCCCCCCCCCTGCGTACGTCCCTGATCAACACAAATACAAGGGTTGCAAGTGAGAGACCAGCAAAATAGTGAACAAATAAAATAACTTACGGAACGCATAGAGAAAATGGAACAAAAATCAATTGAAAGGAATATTGAAATAGGCAATATATCAAATGAAAACATAGAAGTACAACAAGTGTTAAGACAAATTAGTGAATCTGTTGGTGTAACTATAAACAGCACTGAAATAAACAAAGCATACAGAATAAAAAAAAACAAGTAAAAAAGTGTCAGTCGGCTTTGCCGACAGAGATATACTCTCAGCTAATGTGAAGTGAAACTTTCATCTCGGACAGATCGAATGTATTTAGGGTCTCCTCAGAATTTTGTGGCCCTTTTTGAACATTTGAACTTGCCGACAATAATGTGGATTAGGAATTAACTGCACAAATACACAAATGTTGAACTTTTGTGGGGGAGATACCCTTAGGGATGACTGATATGGTCCATTTTAGAAGTTAAACTAAATTTTGACAAAATATTAGGAGATCCAAAGTTTGGACCAAATTAGTTGCCCCATTCAAGTTATATCGTCCTAGAATTTTAGTGACATTTTTAAATATTGGGGAGAAGTACCGGAAGTTGTGGACCGGTATTGCCCCATGAATCTAAGTTTGGATGAAATATGACGAAGACCAAATGTTGGACCAAATCGGTAGAACAGTTCGAGAGTTGTCGTGGCCGCTACATATGGTGACATAAGGGTTGTTACACTTTCCGGGCTGTTTTCTTGCCCCTGAAACAAGTAAAAAAGTATCAGTCGGCTTTGCCGACAGAGATATACCCTCAGCCTATTTGAATTGGAACTTTCATCTACGGACAGATCGAATGTATTTAGGGTCTTTTCAGAATTTTGTGGCACTTTTTGGACATTTGAACTTGCCGACAAAAACGTGGATTAGGATTAAAAGGGAATGAACCGACATAGTGCATTACGGAAGCGGATCATATTTTGAGAGCCATATCTTTTTGATAGATATAGATAGTCATGTCAGTGGGTTATCGTACACCTGTTGGAGCAGTATGTCAGGAAGCATGGACTTGTCCACGGAAAACATAATATGGTTGTACATCATCGGTATAAGTTTCCAATGGATCTCCGAACAGACCCTAAACTGCACTTGGACACAAATGTTGAATTTTGTGGGGGAGGTATCCTAAGGAGAGGACCGATATGGGCCGTTTTAGAAGTTAAACTAAGTTTGGACAAAATATGACGAAGGCAAAATTATGGACCAAATTGGTCTATCAGTTCGAGAGTTATTATGCTCTCCAACTACTACATATGGTGCCACAGGGGTTTTTACAACTTTCGGGCTGTTTTCCCAAGAAGTATGGACTTGCCACTGAAAAAACTTTTACCGTTGTAATTGAGTCAGCGATTGCAAGTTGCTTCATCAAAAATCAAAGTTAGTCAAGAGCTGGTCTTAAAATTTTGAGTAGGAGGTACCCGAAGGAATGGGCAAATATAGTCCATATTCAAACCTGATCTATATCTGGTGGATATATTAGGATGCGTAAAGTATGGACCAAATCGGTCCGTCCCTTCAAGAGTTATCGTGCGCACAATTTTTCCGAACATTTTTGAATTTTTGTGGGGGAGGTACCTGAAGGAGTGAATCGATATGGCTTATCTTCGAACTTAACCTAAGTTTGAACAAAATATTATGAAGGCCAAATTTCGGAACGAATCGGCAGATCCGTTCGAGAGTTATCTTGCGCTCCAACCACTACACACGGTGTCATGGGTTTTTTGAACCTTTCAGCCTATTTTCTCAGGAAGTAGGGTTTTGCCCCTGATGAAACTTTTACCGCCGTATGGGGAGCCGTGAATACAAGTTGCTAAAACAAAAATCAAAGCGATTCGAGAGATGGCCCTAAACTGAATTTTTCCGAAATTTTGAGTGGGAGGTACCCGAAGGAGTGGACCGATTGAGTTCATATTGAAACCTTATCTAAGTCTGGTACAAGTTTCACAATGTGCAAAGTATGGACCAAATCGGTTACTCCCTTTAACAGTTATTGTGCGCACAAATTTTCGGAACATTTTCGAACTTTTGTGTGGGAGGTACCGGAAGAGTGGACCGATATAGCCCATCTTAAACTAAGTTTGGGCAAAATATTACGAAAGCAAAAATTTGAACCGAATCGGTTCATCCCTTCGAGAGTTATCGTGCGCTCCAGCCAGCCAGACAGGCAGACAGACAGACGGACGGACATTGCTCAATCGACTCCAAATTGTCTGAAACACATTTCGTCCAAACATACTTGGGGTCTAAAACCATTATTTCGATGAGGCACATTTTGCCCGTATGAAAGTGTCTTAAAGTGAACTTATCCGAAATTTTGTGTGGGAGGTACCAGAATATAGTCCGTATTTGAACCTGATCTATATCTGGTAGATATATTAGGATTTGCAGAGTATGGATTACATCGGTCACTCCCTTCAAAAGTTATCGAGCGCACAATTGGTGGACCGATATAACCCATCTTCGAACTTAAACTAAGTTTGGGCAAAATATTACGAAGGCCAAATTTTTGACCGAATCGGTTGATCCGCTCGAGATTTATCGTGCGCACCAGCCAGACAGACAGATGGACGGACATTGCTAAATCAACTCCAAATTGTCTAAAACACATTTCGTCTAAACATACTTGGGGTCTAAACCATTATTTCGATGAGGCACATTTTGCCCGTATGAAAGTGTATATACCCTCGTTAGCATAAATGCTGAGGGTATAAAAAAACCTTAAATTTACATGTTCCAAATTTTGTGTGGGAGATACCCTAAGGAGTGGTACGATGTACGTTCCATATTTGGACGTAATCCAAGTATATACGCTAGTGTTATGTTAGGCACAACCAAGTTTATCTGCCAGCGCCAGTTCCTTTATATTTGGCTACCGTTTATTTGAACTCGCGACATAGTGCAACGTTTTTTTTTTTTGAGGTTATGCGCCATTATCTCGGGAACTATGGACTTGCCCTCGAAAAAATTACAATGGCGTAACGGGGCCGCACGAACATCCTGCTACAAAAAACTTCATAACGATTCGTGAGGTGTCACTAAACTGCACTTATTTCAAATTTTGTGAGGGAGGTACCTGAAGGAGTGGACCGATATAATCCATATTCGAACCTGATGTATGCCTAGATGTAGTATTATAAAAATAAAATTATTGTGGAGTTCGTTTCTCTTAACAAAAAAAAGAGAAATTATAGACAAAATTAATTTACTACGTAAATGATGAACTCACGACACATAACACACGCCTGGTTGGCGAAAATGAAGGCCAAAGAATCTAATTGGATATATGTGTGGGTTAAAAATGGAATTCACCTTTCACAATAATACACAACACTTCAGATATTGAAAATATAACTGGCTTAAATTAAAGAATACAGAATATCTATATATATAAAAGAGCTTAGTGAGTGAGTGAGTGAGTAACTGAGTGACTGAGTGAGTGACTGACATATCATCGCCCAGACGAAACCGCTGAAGCTAGAAAGCTGAAATTTTGACTGTGGGTTGCTGTCGGTGTGTAGGGGTGAGATAAGGCTGGGTTTTTGGAAATTCGACCTAGAAGGGTACGAAAAGTACTAAAAGGTACTAAATATGGTAACCTTTGTATTAGGCAAACGGGAAGAGCTAGAATTCTGAAATTTGGAATAAGGGGAAACTGATGGAGAGTTAGAAAGATGTACCAAAGGGTTTTTGGAAATTCGACCTATAAGTGTACGAAAAGTTACTAAATTTGGTACCAATTGCATATTTTGAGCAGATATAGCCACAATCTTCATATTTGGTGTGGGAATCAAGGTTGGGAAGTGGAGTTGATATAAGGAAATGATTTTGGAAGTTCGTACTTATGTGTACGAGAAGTACTAAATGGTACTAAATTTGGTACATTTTGGATTTGGGTGAACGGATAGAACTGAAAACCTGAAATTTGGAATTTAGATTAACGTTGAAGTGTACGATTGATATATGGGGGTAGTTTTGGAAATTCTTACTTATGGGTACGAAAAGTAGTAAACGGTACTAAATTTGGTACAAATTGGATTTGGGTGAACGGATAGTGCTGGAATCCTGAAATTTGGAATTTAATAACTTTTGGAGTGTAAGATTGAGTTAGTCTTGGAAATTCGTACTTATGGGTACGGAAAGTACTAAATGGTACTAAATTTGGTACAATATAAATGTAGGTGGTCGGATAGAGCTGTAATCCTGAAATTTGGAATTAAAATTACACATGGAGTGTAGGATTGATGTAGTTTCGGAAATTCGTATTTATGGGTACGGAAAGTACTAAATGGTACTAAGTTTGGTACATTTTGGATTTGGGTGAACAGATAGAGCTGGAATCCTGAAATTTATAATTAAGATTACTAATGGAGTGTAGAATTGAGGTAGTTTTGGAAACTCGTACTTATGGGTACGGAAAGTACTAAATGGTACTAAATTTGGCACAATTTATATTTGGGTGAACGGAAACAGCTGGAATCCTGAAATTTGGAATTTAAATACTTTTGGAGTGTAAGATTGAGTTTGTCTTGGAAATTCGTACTTATGGGTACGGAAAGTACTAAATGGTACTAAATTTGGCACAATTTATATTTGGGTGAATGGAAACAGCTGGAATCCTGAAATTTCGAGTTACGGTTACTGTTGGAGTATAGGATTGAGGTAGGTTTGGAAATTCGTACTTATGTGTACGAAAAGTACTAAATGGTACTAAATTTGGTACAATTTGGATTTGGGAGAACGGATAGAGCTGGAATCCTGAAGTTTGAAGTTATGATTACTGTTGGAATATAGGACTGAGGTAGTTTTGGAAATTCGTATTTATGTGTACGAAAAGTATTAAATGGTACTAAATTTGGTACAATTTGGATTTGAGAGAACGGATAGAGCTGGAATCCTTAAATTTGGAGTTATGTTTACTGTTGTAGTATAAGATTGAGGTAGTTTTGGAAATTCGTACTTATGAGAACGAAAAGTACTAAATGGTACTAAATTTGCTACACTTTGTATTTGGGTGAAAGGATAGAGCTGGAAACCTGAAATTTGGAATTGAAATTACTATTGAAGTGTATGATTGATATATGGGGTAGTTTTGGAAATTCGTACTTATGTGTACGAAAAGTACTAAATTTGGTACAATTTGGATTTGGTTGCACGGATAGAGCTGGAATCCTGAAATTTGGAGTTATGTTTACTGTTGCAGTATAGGATTGAGGTAGTTTTGGAAATTCGTACTTATGTGTACGAAAAGTACTAAATGGTACTAAATTTGGTACAATTTGGATTTGGGAGAACGGATAGAGGTGGAATCCTGAAATTCGCAATTACTATTGGAGATAGTTATTGAAATTCGTACTTTCATACTAAAAGTATTAATGGTATTATGAATAGAGGTGGAATTAGGAAATTTGGTATTATACCGCTGTTGGTATGTAGGGTTGAGATATGGATGTGGTTGTGGATATACGTACAATAAGTGTACCAAAACTACTAAGTGGCACAGAATTTGGTCTAAATTGTTATTGTGCTAATTGTGCTAATTGTGAAATTTGGTATTAGCATAGCAGTTGACGTTTAGAGTGGAGATAGAGAGGATGTTTTGGAAATGCGTACTAATGTATACGAAAAATACAAAATCGCGTTTGGATATAGTTTTGGATAAAAGGAGGTAATTTTTGAAACTTATACATACATACTATAAGTACTAAATTTGTTACCAGTATGGTGTTGCATGAAGGGATATATATAAGTGGATGAGATGATGTTGTATGAGGGATTGTGTTGGTGTTTAGATACGGATTTTTTGAAATAGATACCCATTCTAAAATTAGAGAAATACGAAATGTACTAAATGCTATTAAATTTGACGTTGGGTGTAGCAATGAAGATGGAAGTATATCATTAGTGCGTGAAAAGTACAAAATTGCAATAAATTTGGTATTGAGTTAAGGAATAGAAGCGAAATTCTGATATATTATTGATTTGTCAGGTTCATTGGTAGAGGTGGTCGTACAATAAGTGTACTAGAAGTATTTAATAATACTAAATATTGAGGCACTGGTATTGGGTGAATCGATAAATAAAATTTGTTATGAGGATCACCGTTTAGATTGGATTAGAAAATTTATTTAAATTAGCCTTTAAATGTATGAAAGGTTTCTACATGTAATACCATTGACAATGGGTGAACAAGTAGAGCTAAAACTGGAACGTTTGAGCTAAGGTCCTGGATTTTAAAAATTGTACTGAATAATGTACTATTGTTTCTAAGTTAAAACGAATTCGGTTTCTAAATAATGTACTGAATGTTTTTACATCCTGAGAAAAAAGGCCTAAAATAAAATATCTCAAAAATTAACTGTTAGGGTAACATTTTCTGAATAATGGTATTCTACATTTTTATATCACAAATTCCAAAATTGGGTTGGAAAATGTGGATTAAATTTTTAAAATACCCATACCGCTCTAATAAAGCATGGACTGGAATTTAAAATGTAGGCCGCTGTTGAAGTATAGAGGTCTTTTTTTTAAATTCGTACAAAACTTGTACGAGCAGTACTTGAAGGAAATTAAATATCAATTCAAATAGGTATTAGTACATCAAAATTCTCAGTGTTCTCCATATTAAATATTGTGTATTTGTATATTATTCCTTTTCCGCATACAAAGTAGCGGGTATTTTGCTAGTATAGTATATTAGAAAATCAAAAAATAAAGACACTTTATAAAGGAAGATCACAACACGCATACAAAATACAGTGATAAATAAAATCTGAAATATAAGGAAACAGAATAAATACTTATAACTATAACTATATATAAATAAATAAATAAAAATAACTAATATATAAATAAAATAGATAAATAAGATTAATACAATAAATAAAATAAGAAGAATTAAAATATGAACTACACGGATGAAACTCTAAACTGTATTAACGACATAATTATGAATTATCTGAACTACAATGTGTCGGTAATACATTTAAACATCAGATCTTTAAGAAACAACTTTTTGCCATTTATAACAAATATATCGAAAATAATAAATAAACTCCAATTAATTGTATTAACTGAAACAAATATTTGCGATGATGAAAACCAATACTACTTAAGAGATGGATTCAACGCAATGTTTCGAAGTAGAAAGCGAAGAGGTGGTGGAATTGCAGTTTATATCAGAAGTGATACTTTGTATGAAGAAATTACAGTTCAAATCGAATGGGCAGAATCAATACAAGTTAATATAACAACGACAAACAATAAAAAAACTACGGTCACACCAAAATATCGACCACCAAATGCGAACATTAGAACTTTTCTATTCGAAGTAGTAAGTTTTATAAATTCTATAAACAAACAAAATAACCTAATTTTTTTGGGCGATATAAACATAGATACAATGAAGCAAAATGCAACAACAACAAGCTAGTTAACTATATTGTCGTCCTACGGTTTATACAATATGATTAACAATGTGACTAGAGAGGATAATCAATCATCGACATGCATTGACCATCTATTCACTAGGTGGGATAATAAAATGACGCATGTTCATGCTGCAGTGATAAAAATCGACCTATCTGATCACTTTGTCATATTCGGATGTGTTGATGAAAGCAAATTATCGTAAAAAAAAACAAAAACAAACAAAGACACATAATCAGTGAAAATCTTTTATTAAACAACTTTAAAATTAGTCGACAAATAAATAACACAGATTGGGAACACATAATTAATACATCAGATAATACAAATGATTTGTTTAACAATATTTACTATACGTTCGATAATATATAAATAAAAACTCCAAAACCCAACAAACAAAAATTAAAAAAAGAACTCAATACCCTTGGCTCAATGAACATATGTATTTTAAAATGCTGCGGTATGAAAGATAAACTTTACAAGAAATGGATAGTCCCAATTTACATTTGGCATGTTTATTTGCGGCAAGTCCCTTGTTGTAGAAAAGACACGTAAGGGGAATGGAAATGGAAAAAAGTGCTCGTACCGGTAATTCCTTTTATATTTTTCGTATTTGACATTATTTTCATTGTTTTGAAAGCAAAACTTGTCGGAAAAGAATTGCCTTTTATAAACGCAAGAGGCAAGTTTAAAAAGGAACGAGAAAAATTGTCGCAAGTAAACTCGCCTAATGTAAATCGAGACATACAAAATAAAAACAACCAAGTAAATGAAAAAACAAGTAAGAAAAGTCTATAGTCGGACGGAGCCGACCATGGGATACCCTATACCACTGCCCCTGGACAATCGCTCTCCACGGAACTTCTTTTCAATGATTGTGAAATTTTAATTATCAAATACCAGAGATGTATTGTATAATACTTATGACCAAAACCAAAAACTTATCAAGAATGACAAAGACATTTATGTAGCAGGAAAGGAAAATTTAGTTCACGTAAAGTGTAATGAAACCCAATTATGTAGTACTACTACTTCCGTTGTTTAACCGCTACGTTATTGAAATTGTTACCAAATTTACACAAAAGTTTCAGTCCATTTAACCCGCTAAGTATTATCTGATCTTCACGTTGGTTTGTACGCTTCTTCTTAATCATAAACTCAAACTTTGTTTAAAATTTTGCGGGTTATTATTTTGACCTACAGAGCCGCTACAAAATTGGTTAAAATTTTGTTTTTGGTCCATTTCATTCCCTGAACATTACACGATCATCAGCAAAAACTAATCATTTCTATTCTGGCCCGAACCCAACCTCCTTAAAAATTCGTTACAATCGGTCCATAATTGCGGCCTTAAGCTTGTTTACAATTTTTAATGGACGGACACACATCGCTAAATCGCTTTATCTCGTCGAGATATGAATTTTGGCATACCAAATAAGGGGTCTAGGACGAATATTTCGTGGTGTTACATAAACTTTTGGAGAGACAATATGTAGCATGGGATAAAAATGTGGTTCTCTACACAGAACCCATTATATGTTAGGCAGTAGGCCCGTTATCTAGCAAACACTTTATTGTAATTTACATCAAAGGAAAGGTCATTAATTTTTTCCCATATATAGGCTACTTTGCGAAATATATATGTCCTCAAGGAATTAAAATATCGACCAAAAATAAAATTTGTATATTTTTCATACAAAAGTAATGGTCCATTTCACCCGCTAAAAAATATCAGATCATCATTCAAAATTGTAGGCATCTTTTTCGACCTATACTCTTACTCGGTGCAAAATTTCGTGACTATTGATGTATAATTGCGACTTCTAGGGAGTTTATTATTACACTACAAACAAAAAACGGAATATATTAGGCTGTAACTCTGTTATCTGATCATGCACACCAACAAAATTGGCATCAATTGAAAGGTCAAGCGTTCCACTTTCACGTATATCTCACTTGTCCGGAATGTCACTTCCAGGAATTAAGATATAAGCTGTATATTAAAAATTTTCACAATTTTCACACAAAAGTTTTGGTCCATTTAACCCTCTAAATATTATTCGATCGCCATCTCAAATTGCAAGCTTCTCCTTTGTGATATACTCTTACCTTATTTAAAATTACGCGTTGATCGGACTATTATTGAGACCTACAGAGCCGCTAGAAAATTGGATAAATATAATGTTTTTGGTTCATTTCACCCGCTAAATATTTCACAATCATCACCAATAAGAATAGGGATCTATTCTGATCTGTACCCGACCCCCATACAAAATTTCGTGACGATCGGTCCATAATTGCGTCCTGGAGCGTGTTTACAATTTATAATGGACAGACGGACGGACTGACGGACGGACACACATCTCAAAATCGCTTTATCTCGTCGAGATATGAAGATTGGTATACCACATTGGGGTGTCTCCGACGAATATTTCGCGGTGTTACATGAATTTTTACCAAAACAAACTTATAATACCCTTTTCCACATTGTGGTATAGGGTATAAAAAGGAACGAGAAAAATTGCCGCAAGTAAAGTCGCCTAATGTAAATCGGGACATACAAAATAAAAACAACCAAATAAATGAAAATATATCACCAATATTTTTGAACATTTAACATAGCTGAAGCCAAGGTTTACCCTTTTAGAATACGCGACTTGTGGTTCTATATTATACAAATTAAATATTTTTGGATAAAATGAAATGTTGTTGGACGTGGCATAAAATATTGGCCTTAAAAGATAATTTGTGTGGAAGCTGTGGCTATATTTTTGTTAAAAAATGGGTAAAAATGGGTTGAAGCCACCATGTCTTTTTTTGTTTTCTCTCGATTTGTGAGTAAGCCACACTTCTCTCGATTTTCCTGTCAAAGTAAAAGTAGAAGCAAACTAAATAAGGATCATCTCACTAATGTATTACTTTTCAAAATTTGAACTGCTTCTACCATTAAATGATGCTGACAATTTGAAGCCAGATTTACAGTGTTTTTTGACATTTTCTTCTAATTTCATTCCGCAAACAGGTTTTAAAAAAATTATATATAGGATTGTAGAACTCGCGATTCTGAGTTATTTGATATATGTGTCGTGAATGTAGTCTACACAGCTTCATAGAAATCTGCATCCAAATACGGAAATTTTCTGCGAACATTTTTCTAAAAATCATATTCTTCGGGCCTAATTTTTACAATTGTCATTCGATTTCCTCGTACTTGATTGCACATCTTAGTTTTTTACGTTCCGGATCTAATAAATCATTCCCCGTGAAAATCCATCCACTAAAACGCGAGTTACAAGAAAGTCCAAAGTAGAAAAATCACCTAAAATTGTTTTTGGAAATATAGCGTATTTTATCGCGTTTTCTGCGGTTCGTTTCCACTGCAATGAAACAACTAATACAGCATCTTCGTTAAAGCGGAAACAGAGATTTGAAAACTTCACTGCTAAGGGAGCTACATTCATTTTATCCCAAAAAATAGTGTGTGATGCTACATCCACGGTTCTTAATTGATCGCCTTCAAATATATATATATCGATGTAGATTTTCATGGTGGACATTGAAATCGGATGCGGACAAAAATTGTATGCACTTTGCGCAAATTAGCGATATTTTATAGGTATTTCAATAAGATGCAGCTGATGCTACATTTTAGCCTCCAAATTAAATTTCGAAAAATATACACAAATTAACAGATATGGTCTTGCTGTACATGAAAATCACATGCGGACAAAATGATGTTGATAATTACGCGATTTACACGTATTTTAAAATGCATATAAATAAAAGTGGGTTATTTGACCTCTATTTCCATTTCAGAAGCTTTGACATATATCCTCATCAACCCAATTATCTTCCCTAATGGGAAAGCTTTAATATGAATGTCAATAAAGCACAATCCGTCTATTTTGTTAGGAGATTTAAGCAAAATGAAGGAAGTATTCCTATAAATTTTTACAATATTTTCTACTACATAATGCATGTGAAAAACATATTTTTTCAAACAAAAAATTATTTTTTGGTCAAAATATGTGCTTATTTTGGCTGTAACATCCAAACTATAACACCAATCTGTATGATTGTAGTCTCATTTGATTCGCCGTGAAGTTTTGATCCACAACAAATGTTTATGTAATTATATGACCACTAAATGGGCCTTAATTTTGAAAAAAAGTTGACTTCTATTCAATAATTTATCAATTTTATATGCATTCCGCGAATTCTGTGTAACATTTTGCAGGTATTATGCAATCTACTCGCTGAAGTCACTTCGAGAGAACTTTAGTCTTCTTTAGGCGTATAAAACTTTCCCCCAGAAATTTGTAGGTATAGGTCCACGCATTCATATAGCCCCCATAGAACGCTACCTTCCGAATTTCGGTATTTTGAAGGTTGTGACCACATTAATCCACCGAAATGGCTGAAATTTGTGGTGGAGGGTATAAAAAGTTCGGCCCAACCGAACTTAACACTTTTCTTACTTGTTCAAATTAAATGTTACACCAGTTTAAAAACGGTACTGCATTCGTTAGCAATAAATCAATGGACACCGCAACAAAAACCCTTCAAAGTGAACTGAATATAATCAGCAGATGGTGTCACGCCAATGGCTTAATCGTTAATTCTTACTAAACCAAAATAATGAGCGTTCGGCCTAGAAGCTAACCAAAATCAAATATACAAATCCTATACCATGACACAGATTGTCTGCACATTAACAACAACCAAAACTACCAATGTAGCAATTGCAATCCCGCGACGGCCGGTTCTATGCACCGGATTGACTCGGAGGAATCTTCGACCAGGGGCCGTCACCTCAACAATTATGTGTTTGTGTTCGTGTATTTTTTCACCATGGGAGCGGCAATTTATCCCGGAATGCCTGCTCCGAGCTCTTCTGGTCCGTGCCGGGATAGAAATGAACCCCGGGCCAGTATGGATCTGTTCCGTTTGCCAGATCCGCATCCACCACATGTCAACAATGGTGAGATGTAATGGATGTATGGAATGGGTGCATTTTCGTGGGTGCTCTGGCCTTAGTAGCACCCGGGATTACAGCGACAGGTTTGTTGCTGCTTGCTGCGTCAGCGCATCACCCAGTGCGTCTTCTACGTCGTCGTCTGACTCTTCGTCGTCCTCGGAATACGAGACGCCCCCGCAGTCTTCCCAACAACAACAAATGCAGCATCTAACGCCACATGTTGTTGTTCAACGGCCCGGAAATGCATCATTCCTGCAATTCAATTGCAACGGTCTCCGCAATAAGGTCAGTGAAATTGTGGACTTTATGAGTCGGAAAAACATCATGGTCGCCGCGATCCAGGAAACAAAGCTCACCGCCACCTGTAGCTTACGTTGTGATGGTTACAACGTTTTGCGGAAGGATCGCACAAGAAGCGGAGGAGGAGGACTTGCCTTCCTAATACACCAGTCTGTCCAGTACAGACCTATCTCGCTTGAGCTTGGCTCTAGTGACCCATACATGGAGTGTATGGGGGTAGCAGTAAAGTGTGGTACTGCCGAGGTAGAGCTGCTTAATGTGTACATACCGCCGATGAATAGCTGTGCCCGACGTTATATGCCCAATATTAGTTCGCTGTTAGAGGGCGATAACCGTCTGGTGCTAGGGGACTTCAATGCTCATCATGAGCTTTGGCACTCCGTCCTAGGTAATGACCAGCGGGGTACAGCGCTGGCAGAGCAAATCGATAGCTCCACGTTTTGCACGGTGAATGAAGACGCTCCTACGAGGATTAGAGGAAACTGCCACAGCTCGCCAGATATCACCATTGTGGCACCAGGTCTGATAAATGACGTAACCTGGCAATCCGTCATTTCCCTTAGTTCGGACCACCTCCCTATCATCGTCTCCGTAAACAGACCACCCGACTTCATAACCTCTGAACGCCGTACTTTCCTGAACCATGGGAAAGCTGATTGGCAAGGTTTCAGAGAATTTACCAATCACCGCTTCAGTCAATTGCCCACCCCCTCAGATCCTTGGGTAGCTGAGAGAACTTTCCGAGACATCATCACTAAAGCAGCCGCTCGCTACATACCTGCTGGTCGAATACCCGAAATAAGACCAAATTTCCCAGCAGAGGCGACGGGACTAGCAAGAGTTAGAGAACTTACTCTTGAAGTCAACAGGCTAGTGGGCGAACATAAGCGGAAAAAGTGGCTAGACCATCTGAAGCAGTGCAACATTGGTGCAGGAATAAGTAAATTGTGGGCAACGGTTAAATCACTCTCGAGTCCGGAAAAGAAGGATGACAGAACGGCTGTTACTTTCAACGGCGTGACAGTAACTGACCCAAAGAGGTGCGCGTGTTATTTTAACCGGCAGTTCATAGAGCACCCCGAGAGTGATAGGGCGAAGAGAAGTGTGCTACGCCGTATAAGAAGAACTCTTCCAGCCGAGGAGGTACCACCACAATTTACGATGAGCGATGTTGCAGATGCCATCCGAAACGCTAAATCATCCAAAGCGTTGGGCCCGCACCGAATATCGATGGTAATGCTTAAGCAGCTGGATGAACCTGGAGTTGAGTATTTAACAAGTGTTCTCAACCTATCGTTAGCCACCCATGTTGTACCGGATGCCTGGAAAGTTGGCAGGGTGGTCCCGCTACTGAAGCCTGGCAAGGATGCCAGCAGAGGTGAATCGTACAGGCCGATTTCACTCCTGTCGCCAGTAGCAAAGATCCTAGAGGCGCTACTCCTCCCCACGATGAGAAGGTGTTTTCCAGTTGCCCAACATCAACATGGATTTCGGAAAATGCATAGTACTACAACAGCATTAGACGCCATATCCACACATATCAGTAGAGGACTGAACCAGAAAAGGCCGTGCGACCGAACAGTCATGGTGGCTCTTGACCTATCGAAGGCCTTCGATACCGTCAACCATGCCAAGCTGTTCGAGGATATAGAGAAAACTAATCTCCAGCCATGTTTGAAACGTTGGGTAATCAACTATATGTGTGGACGCCAGTCGTTTGTAGAATTCAGAAACAAGAAGTCCAAAACCCGTAGAGTGAAACAGGGAGTTCCCCAAGGAGGGGTGATATCTCCGGAACTGTTTAACCTCTACCTTTCTGAAATTCCACACCCTCCAGACGGCATAGAGATCGTGATGTATGCGGATGATTGTACGATCTTGGCGTCGGGTCCTATCGTCGATGACATATGTGATAGGTTAAATGTCTACATAGCTGACCTAGTGCAGTTCTTCCATCTGAGGAATATGAAAATATCCGCCGCTAAATCCACAGCCACGCTATTCACCACATGGACACTGAGATGAGGCTCCCACTGAACATATTGGTCGATGGTGCACTGATTCCGACCACTAACTACCCTAAAATACTGGGTGTAACGTTCGATAGCATGTTCAAGTCGTCCGCGCATGCCACAGCTATTTGCAATAAGATCAGAAGTAGGAACAAGGTTCTCAAGTCGCTGGCCGGCAGCACTTGGGGTGCTGATAAAGAAACCTTGTTGACCACCTACAATGCAATAGGCCGGTCTGTGGAAAGCTATGCGGCGCCAGCGTGGTCCGCAAAGGTTAGCGCATCGCAGTGGAAGAAGATTCAAACCTGCCAGAATGCCGCCCTGAGGACTGCAACAGGGTGCCTCCTCATGACACCAGTGGACCATCTTCATGAGGAGGCGAAGGTTTTACCGGTGCGTCAGCACAATAAGATGTTGTCGATGCAGTACCTGCTTGGGTGTTACCGCAGTGAGCATCCCTGTCACGATTTAATGGACAGGCGCCCCCACCCAGGCACGTCAGGAGAGACCTTCATGATCTAGAGAGAGAGGTCCAAAGGTATAAAAGAGAACCGCTAGATCAACGAGCCTATCAGGCAGGCTTGAATCGCATTCACACCAACATGGTTGCGCAAGCAGTACGAAGATACAGTGTGAATGCCGTACTTGGAAACCATCCCCCATCCATCGCAGCAGAAGAACGACAGCTGCCAAGGCAAACACGAGTGGTTTTAGCTCAGTTAAGATCCGGACGATGCAGCCGCCTCAATTCGTATTGGGCCAGAATTGACGCCACGATACCCAACATATGCCCAGCATGTGGATTGGGACCACACGATACTCTGCATTTATTCAACTGCCCAGCTAACCCCACTCACCTGTCTCCTCATTCTTTACGGACGCAACCAGTCCAGGTTGCAGAATTCTTGAGTCTGGATACAGAGGAACTTGATAACTGAAATAATACACGAACAAACATAAATGCGTTGCTACAACAACAACAACAACATGTAGCAATTGCAACTGCACTACAAAACTTGAATTCGTAGAAAGTTACAACTATCTTGGAGTCCAACTAGATGATAATTTGAAATGGAATGTGCATTTTCAACACATACAAAATAAACTTCGACAATCCGCTTACGCACTTTATCACCTGGGCAACACAGCACCATATTATGTATTGAAGAAAGCATACCCAGCAAAATGTTCGATGTCAAAGATGCTATTCAAGAATGGGTGCAAGTGAAATGGAATGTCATTTTTTCAGCATCTTCACTCATTCTTTTTACAAGAGCGTGACCCCCAAAAGATGCAATTCATTTTCAGATCCTAAGCATGTCATCTTTACTAACTCGATGGAATGGCATCTTCAACAATTCTTTGGCATGGCATCTATACCAATCCTTTGGCATGCCATCTTAACCAATTCCCAAGAATAGCATTTTCACTAATCTTTGGCATGTCATTTTCACCAACCCTTTGGCATGTAATTTTCACGTCTTGTTCGGAAAATGGAAAATGCTGTATTGAAAAATGATTTTCATTTTTTTTATTTTATTAATTCAAAGGAATTAATGAAATAACTATAATTTATTTATCATCATAAAGTTTACATCTATAATTGCAGTTTGTTCTCGTTGTTGTAACAGTAGTTAATATGTTTTTATTCTCATTTTTCTGCTTAATCTGACTCTGGGTCTATCAGTCATAAGAATGTGGCTATTTCGCTATTTATATGGTTTGTAACCACAAAGCTGCAAACTTAAGTTTCTTAGCAGGATTGGTCGGGCAATTGAAAAGGAGCAGTGTGTCGTGGGGGCCTGTGCTGTATGCTGGGCAGATGTTTTCCACGGTGTCATCAGTACTTGCCCTATAGGAATTTTGACGGCTGCACCATCCCGAGCGTATTGACACAAAACTACTCTGGTTTGTCCTTACAGCTGGCGCTTCTCAGCATCGATAGATGGTGGATGTTCTCCAAGGAACGCATTCATACGATAACTGTTTACTGCATCTGCGACTGCATTCGTGTGAATGCTACTTAAACCTGGTTGAAAGGCTTGTTGATCTAGAGGTTCTTTCTTGTAACGTTAGACTTCTCTTTCTAGTTTATGAAGACCCCCTGGCTTCCTGGGTATGTGGTCTGAATTCTGCTATCATCGACCATGACATTCAACACTATTGTTCCCAACTCTGCCGCCCAGGTAGTGAACAGAGTGGCCGTAGATTTATTGGCTGGTATTTGCATACTCCTCGCGTGGAAAAAATGGGAAGATCAGACAAAAAGGAGTTCAGTCTTTCACAAATGTCGTCAGGGAAGGCACCTGACGCCAAGATAGTACAATCATTCGCATACGTTACGATCTCAATGCCGTCTACAGCGTTTGGAATTCAGAAGAGTTTTTCTTCACTCTACGGGTCTTGGACTTCTTGATCCTAAATTCTACGTACTACTATCGTCCACACTTAAAATTTATTATCCAACGTTTCAAACTTGGACGGTGCGTAGTCTGCTCGATGACATCAAACAACGAGGGTGCTTGACAATATCAAAGGACTTTGCAAAATCAAGTGTCACTATCACTGTTCTATCGCACGGCTTGCTCTGAGTGAGTCCTCGGCTAATATGGAGATGGAGATGGCCTTCAGCGCAGTTGTTGTGCTGCTTACGGATCCTATGCTATTGATCGACAACTGGAAAGTTATTTCTGATGCTGGAGTCTTTGTTACGGGCGACTAAAGCGAAATTGGTCTGCACTATTTACCTTTGATGGCATACTTTCTAGGCTTCAGTAGCTGGTATATTTTCCAGACTTCGGGAACGATGTGTGTGGCTAGCGACAGGTTGTAAATTTAAGTGAGAAACTTGACTTCCGGCTGTCCCAGCTGTTGCAGTCTAAACACCGCCGCTGCACGCAACAGAGTTTACTTCCTCCGCAACAGATTTTGATTCATCTTACAAAAGGTTTTTTACTTCCCATCACCAGTACAGATTTCGACATGAACTCCAACTGCAGATTACTATTTCGAGAATTTTATTTTACAACGTTTTTGAAATGTTTGTTGTTTTGTAGGGATTTACAAATCGACTTGTTGAGCAGGCAAGGAAACTTTTATAATTGGTCTGTTCCTTTACTTTTAAAAATGGTAATTGTTGCAAAAATGGTAAAAGTGGTGAACTGCTCTTGTATGCTTTTAAAAGTAAGGAAACACTTTGCGGGTAAAAACTGGTAACCTCAGGCACGTTAAAGAACACGACTAATACCAAAGAGTGCAGTCCGACTCTACTTTTAGCTCAATGATTGGGACTTCCTAGCATAATAAATCTTACATTGCTTTAAAAGTAAATACATATTTAGATAAATAAACGAATATATACATACATGTGTAAAAATAAAAACACAAAATTCATTTCTATTGGATCGATGGAATGGGTTCAATGCTAAGGAAAAGATCGGATCTATCACGACTTCTTTTGAATTGGTTCAAATGCTGATGAAACGATCGGATCTTTCACGACTTCCTTCGAATGGGTTCAAATGCTGATGAAAAGATCGGATCTTTCACGACTTCATTTGAACCAATGCAAAAAATCCAGTGAAATCATGGCATCTCATGTAACCACTTCCATAAAATTTTTCTGGGTACTTCTCTTTAGTCGAATCGCATCTCAGGCATGGGATTACAGCATGTGAAAATGCTAGATGTACCAGACTCCTACAAACGACACAAAATCGGATAGTTAAGATCCTAAATATGAAAATGATGAACCAAACTCAGCAAATAAATCAACCCAACATAGACAAAACCTCAAAAGAAATATTAAAAAAAGTGTTTTTTCTTTTTAAACTACTGAGGTTTTTTATGTTAACAAATTTAAAATGATAAGGTGGTCAATGAAGCAATATTATGTAATTTTCGGATTTTCTGTCATAAATCTGGAGACATTATTGCATAATATTATACCAAGGTACTTAGTTATGGTAAATTCTGTGCGAAAATTTCACTGAAAATTAAAAATAAATAAATTGTAAAAGTATCAATACTTGGGCCCTTCTTAAAATGAGGAACATTTTTAGGTCAGGTTTCCCTCTAGCAAAAGGCCAGAAATGCTAAATTATATACATAGATAGTTTTGAAGTGATTGGGTTAATGAGGTTTATAGCTAGAGAAGTTTATGTGCAAGTGACGTACGCGGCTCCTGTTTTCAGCGAGAACATTGCAAGAAGCAACCAACTGCGTATTCATCTAGAAAGAGTGCAAAGGAAATGTACTATAAGAGTCACATCGGCATATAGACGCAGAAAAATATATGTTAGAAATATGTTTGGATGCAAACAAATATTTGTTTGGGACTGGTTGCAAACAAATATATGTTTGGATCCAAACATAATTTGTTTGTTTAATAAGAGACGAGTGTTTTTTGAGCTTAAGGTCTTTATTGGGATGTAATTTATTTTTTGTTGTCACCAATATTCCGTAATAGTTTACATTGCATCTTTAGGGTACATTTACAAAATGAACATATTATCTTTATTGTATTCCAGCAATGACTAAAAATTAGTAAAAACAGGCACATAAAAAACATATAGATCGCTACATTGTAAAAATGTTTCTAAAAAACTAGTGTCAAGTTTACTTAAATCTACGATAGTCAGTCTATTCTATCATCGGCGAATGTAAATATTGTACTGAGTTATTTAGTATTGCACGATCTATTTCTTCTGTATGAGAAGACGGTATTATAGTCAAAAAATCAAGATAAACACAGATAAGCACAACTTCATCTATAAAATCGAATGCGAAGGAAATAATGAGGAGAAATGTGGCATGATGTACGTGGGCACTACAAAAAACAAATTGAAAAGTCGTCTGTCTGCTCATAAATGAGACATAAAACTAAGAAACCAAAACATTGTTCAAAAAACGGCTCTTGTAGACCACTGCATGAAAAATAACCACAAGCCGAACTTTGACAAAGTACAGGAACTGCAGACAGAAAGCAACTACAACAAAAGACTAACACTAGAGATGTTACACATAGACAACCTCCAAACTTCAAAGAGAATAAATTTTATGAGCGATACCGATAAATAGCGGCAAAAGACTAACACTAGAGACAACCTCCAAACTTCAAAGAAAATAAATTTTAAGAGCGATACCGATAAAAAGCGACTTACTGCTACCGTCATCTAATACAGAAGAAATATATCGTGCACTACTAAATAACAAAAATTTATTGCCCCATGTGTAGTGGCTGGGGCGCACGATAACTGCACGATAACTGCACGATAAATCTGCAGATTCGATCCAAAATTTGGCCGTAATAGTTTGTCCAAATTTATATTAAGATTGAAGATGGACACTGCCGGTGCGCACCTTCCGGTACCTTAAGTTAAAAAATGTCACTAAAAAAGTACTCGCCATATCTATTGAAAAGAGCAACCGTCCACACTTTGGATCTCTTTAATATTTTGTCCAAATGTAGTTTTACTTCAGAAATAGTTCATATCGGTCTTCTCCTTAGGCTACCTCTCCCACATAAATTTTGTTTAAGTGCAGGATCTGCTCGAAGATTCTTTAGCAAATCATAGCGTAATCCTGTTTAGGAGATATTATGTTTTTCGTGGGTAAGTCCATGATTCCTGACATAGTGGTTCAAAACCTCTAAGCTATACGATGACCAACTGAAATATCTATCGAAAAGAATGACTCCCAAAATAAGATCCACTTCTAAAATGGAGTATGTCGGTCCATTCCTTCCTGTACATCCTCCGAAACACTTTTGAGTTTCAAACCAAATATATTTTTTTGTCGGCGAGTTCATACTTTCAAAAATGGGCACAGAACGGTGTATCCTGTATTAGATTCGATATTAACAATAAATGAAACTTTCAATTCACACATACTGAGGGTATATCCCTGTCTGCAAAGCCGACTGATACTTTTTTTATTGTTTGACCATTTGGAGAATTCGTGGGCTTTCGCCTCTGTAACATTCCTATCTTAATTGTTTTAGATACTAGAGTGATTACAAAAATTCCCTCTCCATTAAGTTAAAAACAAAATTTGGCTGCACATTCAAAGTGTGCGTAGTAACTACACATGTATATCCTAAATAAAATCCACTTGTTACTGCCTACCCAAAAAAAGCTTCTAGTTTTCCATAAATATTAAAATATTGCCTACTGCCTTTCGCTCTGTCATTCTGGTTTTTAGGTCACACAAAAAAATATCCAAATACAGATATTTTATCCATTAACGTAATTAAATTTATTCGGTTTCGTTTTTTTTTTATATTTTTGTCATGTCGCTGTTGTCCTTCATTTTGTATTCGGTAAATAAAGGGGGATGTCATTATTTCCAAATTCAATGTTAATGTAAATGTCACAAAAAATTATTTTCATTATCTGTCTGTGCCCATCCTTCCGTATCGGAATATGGCCTTAGGCTAATTTGAGGAGGCTTTCAACTTGCCAACAAAGTATGAAACCACAAAATTTCGGAAATCCCATTGTTTTTTTTTACTTTTTCGTTTACAAATAGAAATTATAGATAAAAATAATGTAAGCGCTGGAAGAAAATTGAAAATTGTGTGGGTTTTGGCAAATGATAATTGAAAATTGTAATGAAAGTAAATAGAACTTAAGTTACTATGATTCCCTGCATATTAAATGAGTGCTAACTTATGTTTTTATAAGCTTGTATTTTGGGTTTATTCCCAATATAAGCCATTTTTTTTTATAAGAAATCACAAAAAAAAACCAGTTAACCCATGACAATTCTGAAGTTCAAAGGGAGACCTGTTCCGCATACGTGACTGAATGCAATACTGAGATAATGTGGCACTATGCTGAAAGGTTTTAAACACTACAGAAGAAACTGACACTGTCTTGGAGATTATCTACAGTGTACTTTGAGAACTACACATATACTCGCACGTACAACAAATTCCATCAAAAGAAAAAAAAATTTCCCCTGAATAGAACTCTTTCTTACAAAAATCCCCAAAGGTAGAAGTGAGAATTCTCTCAATTAGCGCAGCTCGATTGTATTATTAGTTCAATGATATGGAATGTCCGATTTTATCACAGAGATCGACCGGCATATAGCCACAATTTAGCCCTTAAGAAACGATTTATTGTCACTAAATATAACTCAACATTATATTCAAAAATTGATGTTGCATTTTTTATGAGATTTTTGCTTGTTATTCGGTTTTCGTTTGCTTTCATTTGTTGAATAACTAAAAACAACTGATTAATGGCATCTCATTTGTAAGTGTAAATTTTTAATATTTTGTATTTGAAATCCTTCCTAACCAGTTGTCGTGAAGAAATTATTCGCTTCGGGATTTCCCTTTGAACTACACTGTGGCTACTTACAACAACTCAAACCACCTTTTGGTAGCAGCAAAACTACTCTTTGGATGCATTCATCAGTAACGTTATGGCAATTTTAGCATCAAAGACTCAATGTAATATTAGAGCATATTTTCTTCTTGCTTAAGTTTTTTTCTTTTATTCTTTACATGGCGTTTTGAAGAGAAACTTTAGAAAAAAAAATACATTGAGAGAAGTATTTCATTTAATTATAAAAATATTGCATTCTCGGGTGCCAAGTGATGCTGGCGACATTTCGGGGATATTTCAGTCATGTAAAACTTCTTTATAAGTGTTGTCGTAAGGCATGCCTTTCGCACTTGGTTATAAAAAGTAGGTCCCATATCATTGAAGTACTGTGAATGGGGATACATTCGTTGATATGAGAAAGGTCCCTCGGGGATGTTTGTGCGAACATATCGCTTATTTATTCATAGAGTGGCATCTTGTGTCAAATTTTCATGCTGATATCTCTAAAACTCGACGAGTTACAGCTCATTTACGACGAGTATAGCATAATTCAGCACAACAGTTTTTTGAGTTAATGAAGTGCTAAAATACCTCAAATCATGCTTGATCTTGCACATAAATTTAGCACCGGTATCTGACTAGAGGTTTGCAAAATATAGTCCAAGTAGTTGTTTTAGGTTTTGTGTAATAATCTTTTTAAATTTGGAAGTCAAATTTCAATCGCCAACTTAAAACGCGTTTTTCTCGAAACTACATTTTTTGGGATGTGTCACTCTTTGAGTACATGAGTTATCCATTTCGTGGCTTCAAAAGTCAACGTAAATAAAACACATATAAAATATTGTTTTCATGATATTTATTTTTTATAAAGTTTGAACATTGACATTATACATGTGTGAAAAACTACTTAATTTGAAAGACCTCCACGCGAAATGTTGCAAGCATTTATTCTTTTGAGGTAATTTTCCACCACTTTTTGACACATATTGGGCGGTATCTCAGCCTTAACTTGACGAATGTTGGTTTTAAGTGCTCAAGAGTTGAAGGTTTATCTGCATAAACGCGGTCTTTCGCCCAATCCCATAAAGAAAGTCTAATGGTGTCAAATCCCATGATCTTGGTGGTCAGTTGATATCGGTACGACGAGAAATTACGCAGTCAGGAAATATATCTTGCAATAAAGCGTATTCGCTCGAGTTGTGTGGCATGTGGCACCGTCTTCTTGAAACCACATATTCTCCAAGTCGTATTCTTCAATAGCAGACAAAAAAGTCGGGTATCATATGACCATAACGCTCCGAATTGACGACGTTCCATCGTCGTTTTCGAAGAAGTAAGATACAATAAAACTGGATGTAATGGCTTCTCTTCAACTACTTGAGGATTCTCACAACGCCAAATACGAATATTTTGTTTATTAATATACACGGTGCTGTTGAACCAAATTTAAATGGAAAGTGCTTACACCTGGGAAGTTTTTGCGGATTCTGAAACTACAATGTTCATAGATGAGAAAAATAAAAAAAAAATCGCCCGAGCGCTTTTTAAATAAATCGCGATTCAAATTGACATTTTTAAGAATTTTTTATGTTTTCACGATTTTGCTTGGAAACCGCAAGTCCTATCGAAGATGGATTAAAGAAAATGTTGTAGTTATGAAAATTCTCTACAAGGCTGTCTTTTATGATATCTTCGCAGTTTTTACCGTTATTAAGATATATAAGTCAAAATTAGGACAATGGATTGATTGAATCGCCTCCTTATAAAACCATGTCATGACTGCAATTTCCCAACTTAAACTTATATATCTCAAAAATGGTACAACCTAGGAATAAATTACGAAAGCCAATCTTGTACAGAATTGTTATTGCTACAATATTTTCTTTAATCCCATTTCGATAGAACTTGCTGTTTCCAAGCAAAATCGTAAAAACCTAAAAATGCGAACTTCCAGCACGGAAGTCTGATAGATTGGCAGTGGCTTAGATGAGCTGAATTAAACCACCAGCGAAACAATCGTAGCATTTTGGTTGGATGTGTTTGGACTTCGCTAGATATCACTTTTTCAATACAAACTCCTTAGGTCATGATAGCTCAATTAATTCAATTAAATAAAACTATCACAAATAAATGACCTTCGTCCTAATAAGACAACAATTAAATAAGAATTCATAGCATGAGCCATGCTGCCCCGGCTAAGGTTTGAACCTGGTTCCTCTCCAACAAACAGACAATGTTGTCGAGGTCTTAGCGTTCTAAGCCGCTGTCAATCTATCAAACTTCCGAACTGGAAGGCATTACAATTCACGAAGAAAAACCATCTTCGATTGTATATGTGTGTATTGAAGAAGGATTATATGAAGACCAGAGACGCTAGGCTGACTTGATAGTAAAAAGGCTTCAAAAATACTTCACAACTGTAAATTTGCAATAAGTTTAGTATATATACAAGCTTTCAGCCTTAGTCTCACATACAATATGCCTGATGAGCTGAATTGAACCACCAGCGTAACGATCGTAGCATTTTGGTTGGATGTGTGTGGACTTCGCTAGATATCACTTTTTCAATACAAACTCCTTAGGTCATGATAGCTCAATTAATTCAATTAAATAAAACTCTCACAAATAAATGACCTTCGTCCTAATAAGACAACAATAAATGAAGATTTTTTTGGTTTTTTGATTTTTCTCATCTATGCACATTATAGTTTCAGAATCCGCAAAAACTTCCCAGGTGTAAGCACCTTCCATTTAAATTTGGTTCAAGAGCACCGCTCTTATCCACCGTGTCGGAAATGCATGGTGAAGAACATTTGTTCAAAAATCACAAAAAATCACTATTTTTGTAGTAGGTTTTGATAACTCTTATGCGTTGTGTGATAGTTAAGCGATTCATTTTCGTCAATATTAGACTTTCAGCTGAAAAGATAAAAATTCATTTAACAACTTGGTTTGACAGATGACGAATTCAGTCCCATAATTGAAACCACGAATGGATAACCCTACTCACTTTCAGAGTGTTTCAGGTATGATTAAGTGTGTTATGCTTTTTCTACGTTTCGTTTGGACTTGAGGAAGATTAATAGGATGTCCCTAAGGTGATGGGCAGTTTGCAATGCTCTTCAAAGGGTGAATCCAGAATTTAAATTTTTCAGGGGGGTTACTCATTTGACCCATGGAGATATGACGGCGGCAATGGCTTCTCAAACAGGACATAAAACGAAGACCAAATATCAAACAATAAGTTAGCGGCAGCACAATACCCTCAGCCAATGACCGACCGAACTTTTTGTACCCTCCACCATCAAGTAAAATGAAATAATTAGTTTTATTTCCTGTTCATAATTTTAGGGAAAGAAGTCTTTCGACCCCGGACTCCTAAAACGTCAAAATTAGGTAATAAAATTATTTAAAATGTCTTTAATAGGGTGGTACCTTTATATTGGGCATATATCAAAAGTTAGACCTATGCTGACCATTTTGATGAACAAGTGTCATATTACTGTTAGTTCGGTTAAAAACTGCAGCTAAAATGTTTAAAATACCGAAAATAGGCAGGTACCGTTATATGGGAGCTATTCCAAAGCACGGACCTATATCGAACATTTTTGGTTACCATAGTGTTGTGACCAATGGGAATCCCAAATGTCAAATTACAGGAAGACATTTATCGAGCGTGTAGAATGTAGATCGGTGTGAGGATCAATCAGCCACAGAATATTCCACTCAACTGGCCCAATTACTTAATGAAAGTACTACCCGTCCCGATAACATATCAACACAGTGACAAAGTATTGCCATCTTTATGCAAAGAGCAGCAGAATCCATACTTGGATAACAGAGACCTCTGCCAATGAACCCAAGGTATGACCGTGCATCTATCGAATTAAAAATGCGGCATATTGGGCTACTCTACATCAGAAATGTTTAAAATATTTCGTGCGTTAGTAGTTGTATGGGAACATTCCCATTGTCAAACTACGGTAGATGTGAATACAAATTGAACAAGAGTGGTTGGTATATAATTGTTTGCATGGGGCCGAACATTCAATGCGTAGCGCCCGAGATATGTATCGAAGAAAAGGAGAGAGGTGAAACGTCTTTTTCGCAGAAAAAAGAGAGAAATGAAAAAGCGGGGGTATGAAAAAATCGAGATACACAGGAACCAGAATGAAGTCCGAAAAATTCTATCGAAGAATGGAACATCAATTTGGCATTGGTAACTGCGCATCCTGCTTTAGAGACCAGCAAGGTAATTTGGTAACAGATACAGATAATGTGTTTAGGATAAGGAAAGAGCATTTTTCCAAAATCTTTGTATCCAATACTATCGATGCCGACGAAGATACTACAGATGAATGTATACCGCTAAAGACAGCAATAAACCGGCCAAAAATAATAAGACAGCAGGAGGAGATGGTCTACCAGTCGAGCTGTTCAATGCCGCAGGTGACACGCTGATAAGGTGTATGCATCAGCAAGTTATCAACATCTGGCAGGAGGAGATTTGACTTTGTACTTTAACTATATGGTAAAAACCAAATTTCCTTTGAAATTCCATTTGAAAAAAATTAAAAAATTTGTTTGTGAGCACATCCACAGTTTTTGGCATAGAGGTTAAGAAAAAAATTCTGGTTTCAAATCTGTTCGCGTTCATATAAAGAAAAAATATTTAAAAATATATTATTGGCTGTTATGAGAAAATGTATGTATAAATCGTTAACAGCATTCCATATCTATTCGTAGATGTTTAAATATTTATTAAATTTATTATTATTTTCGCGGAAAATCAACAAATACTAAAAAAATTTGAAGTAAACTCAAATTATCCTGTCGTAGAGTTCATAAAAACCCCCAAAAATAAATAAAAACAAGTAAGAACGGCGTTAAGTTCGGCCGGGCCGAACTTGTTATACCCTCCACCACAAGTTATATTGAAGTAAAATGGAATAATTAGTTTCCTTTCTTGTATGAAGAAGACTTAATACTAAATTTCAGCAATTTCGGTAAAACAATGTGAGGCACCATTCTATGGGGGCTATTTCAAAACGTCGATCTATACCGACAAATTTCTGACGGAAAGTTTTTAGGCTCAAAGAAGACCTATATTTCGGTAAGAGAATGTGGCTAAAACTAAAAAAATACCGAAAATCAAGAAGTAAGCTTCTATGGGGATATAGGAAGACGTGGGCCTATACTGATAATACTCTTCTGGAATATTTTATAACTCTTGGAAGACGAAATAACGAATTTCAGCCATTTCGGTTGGATATTGACGTCACAATCTTCAGTATTACGAAAAAAGGGAGGTACAGTTCTATGGGGGCTATATCGATACGTGGACCTATACCGACGAATTTTAGTCAGAAATGGGGCAATATGAAAGCGTGGACCTATACAGACATATTTCTGGCGAACAGTTTTATATCACATTGAAGACTAAAAAACAAATTTCAGCCATTTTGGTGGAATATTGAAGACACAACATTCAAAATACGAAAAATCGGGAGGTACTTTTCCATGGGGCCTATATGAAGGCATGGATCTATACCGACAAATTCAAAGGGGACGTTTGAGTACCCCCTACGAAGTCAAAATTCCAAATTTCAGCCATTTCGGTGGAATATTGAGGCCACAACGTTCAAAATACCGAAAATCGGGAGGTACCGTTCTATGGGGGCTATATGAAGGCATGGACCGATACCGACAAAGTTCGGGGGGAAAGTTTTATACCACCAACGTAGACTAAGTACCAAATTTCAGCCATTTCGGTGTGATAATGAAGCTAAAACCTTCAAAATACCGAAAATCGGGAGGTACCGTTCTATGGGGCTATATGAAGGTGTGGACCGAAACCGACAAAATTCTGTGGGAAAGTTTTATACCCCTAAAGAAGACTACGTACCAAATTTCAGTCATTTTGGTAGGATAATGAAGCTAAAACCTTCAAAATACCGAAAATCGGGAGGTACCGTTCTATGGGGGCTATATGAAGGTGTGGACCGATACCGACAAAATTCTGGGGGAAAGTTTTATACCCCTAAAGAAGACCACGTACCAAATTTCAGCCATTTTGGTAGGATAATGAAGCTAAAACCTTAAAAATACCGAAAATCGGGAGGTACCGTTCTATGGGGGCTATATGAAGGTGTGGACCGATACTGACAAAATTCTGGGGGAAAGTTTTATACCCCTAAAGAAGACCACGTACCAAATTTCAGCCATTTTGGTAGGATAATGAAGCTAAAACCTTAAAAATACCGAAAATCGGGAGGTACCGTTCTATGGGGGCTATATCAAAACGTGGACCGATATATCCCATTTTCAATACCAACCATCCTGCAAGTAATAAAAACTTCTGTACCAAATTTTGACTCTCTATCTTTAAAATTGCGAGCTGTATCTTGATTTCAACAGACAGACGGACGGATGGACGGACGGACAGACGGACATGGTCAAATCGACATAGAATCAATGCTGATCAATAATATATATACTTTATAGGGTCTCCGACGAATATTTCGATGTGTTACAAACGGAATGACAAATTTAATTATACCCTCCATATGGTGGAGGGTATAAATATATGCGGGATCTAGACAATGCGTAGAAAAATGTAAAACCAAATTTATAGAGATTGGGTATATAAATTGCATATTATAGCAACAGCAAAAGAGAAAAACTTATTGTTGGAAAATATTGTTGCAAATATATTTTTTGGTTTGATTCGAAAAATTAGAAAAAAAATATTTGGGAGTTTTCCAACTATTTCGCTAAAATCCATACAAAAATTAGTGTGTACTGCTAAAACTTCATCAAGAAATATAGTTTATCATCGTGAAAGCTTAGTTGCTTACTGTGATAACTTATAAGGATATGAAATTGAGAGTAATATTGAAATTAGAATCATTCAAAAATTTGAAAATTAAAAAGCCTATTATTCGCGAATTAGTTAAAATCAGTTGATGCGCATCCGTTTTTGGATACAGCGAGTGAATCTCTTTTAATATTTATGCATATTTCGATGTTTTATTCAGCGGCCAAAGTGTGCCGCCAGTTGCATCACACAATGCTAAAAACCTTAAAGTGGGTAAAAGTCGCGCAATGTGCATACGATTTTTATGCGCATCCGGTTTCAGTAGCACCCATCAAAAATACGTCAATATACGCATATTTCAAATAGATTCTTCAAGAACCGCGAATGTGCCTCCACATTCTACTTTGCCTAAGATACCCATATTACTCGCGAATCTGTAATTTATGACACGCGTTTTCGCACATATTATAATCGCGTATATGGGATTCCATTTACGTAAACAATTTTAAAGAAGATCGCGGTTTACTACGCGGATTTGTCAAAATATGTTTTTGCTGATTTTCCTATTTTCAAGGTATCTATATCTGCGGTTTTAGTGGATGGATTCGATCGCGGAAGGGCTCATTAGATCCGTCGCGTAAAAAAAAACTAAATTCACGCAGGATTCAAAGGAAATTCAATGACACTTGTAAATTTCATACTCAAAAAATAAGTTTTTTAAGAAAATTCACGCATGAAATTTTGGTCTTTAGACTCCAATTGCAAGGATGCTGTAAGGAGCACACTCATGGGATATACATTAAACAACGTAAAATCACGAGTTCTATAATCCTATTATGATTTTGGAACATAATCTAGTTGCGCGTCCGGATTTTTAAAAAAAAAATTCAAAAAACCCCGAAATTTCGGCTTCGAATTGTCAGCATAAATTTTAGGTGGGCGCAGTGCATATATCGAAAAATTATACACTAGTATCATGATGGTCATGGAGTATTCTGTCATTCTCTCTTTGGACATAGGTCTATAAAATGTAAGGTTAAGCCAGAAATCGGAAAGGAATTAAAAAAAAACTTGTTGGCTTCAACCCATTTTTCTACATTGATGCCAACACAGCTTCCACGAAAATTAATTTTAGTGGTCGACATTATGGGATCCCTCCTAAAACTCTTCATTTTAAAGAATTCCAGTCATACTATATTGAATATGTTAACAGTTCGCGAATTCTGAATGGGTGAAACTCGGATTCATAGATTGTAAAACATTTTTGGTTTTTCCCATATATTCTTGATGAGGGTAAAATTCTAAGTCGATATAACCATGTCCGTCTGTTGAAATCAAGATACAGCTCGCAATTTTTAAGATACAGCTTTGTAATTTGGTACAGAAGTTTATATTACTCCTGACATGTTTGGTATTGCAAATGGGCTATATCGGTCCACGTTTTTATATAGCCCCCATAGATACCACCCGATTTTCGGTATTTTGAAGGTTTTAGCCTCATTATCACGCCGAAATGGCTGAAATTTGGTACTTTGACTTCATTGAGGGTATTCAATTTTCTCCCAAAAATTTGTCGGCATAGGTCCACACCTTCATATAGTCCCCATAGCACGGTACCTCCCGATTTTTGGTATTTTGAAGGTTATGGCCTCAATATTCCATCGAAATGGCTGAAATTTGTTTTTTTGTCTTTATTTGTGGCATTTAACGTTCCATTAAATTTGTCGATACAGGTCAATGCCTTAGTACAGCCCCATAAAACAGTACTTCCCTATTTCCGGTATTCCAAAGATTGTGACCTCAATATTCCACCGAACCGGCCTAAATTTGGTATTTCATGTGGGAAATTAAACGTTCCATATTAAATTTGTCGGTGTAGGTCCACACCCTCATATAGCCCCCATAGAACGGTACCACCCGATTTTTGGTATTTTGAAGGCTTTAGCCTGATTATCAGACCGAAATGGTACTTTGCCCTCATTTAGGGTATAAAATTTTCTCCCAGAAATGTGTCGGTTTACATCCACGCCTTCATATAGCCCCTATAGAACGGTACTTCCCTATTTCCGGTATTTTGAAGTTTGTGGCCTCAATATTCCACCGAAATGACCTAAATTTGGTTTTTGGTCTTCACTTGTGGTATTAAACGTTCCATATGAAATTTGTCGATATAGGTCCACGCCTTAGTATAGCCCCTATAGAACGGTACTTCCCTATTTCCGGTATTTTGAAGGTTGTGGCATCAATATTCCATCGAAATGGGCTAAATTTGGTATTTGGTCTTCATTTGGGGAATTAAACGTTCCATATGAAATTTGTCGGTATAGTTCCACACCCTCATATAACCCCAATAGAACGGTACCACCCAATTTTCGGTATATTGAAGGTTTAAGCCTCATTATCACACCGAAATGGCTGAAATTTGATACATAGTCTTCGTTGGGGGTATAAAACTTACTCGCGGAAATTTGTCGGTATAGGTCCGCGCGTTCATATAGCCCCCATAGAACGGTACCTCCAGATTTTGGGTATAGCACGTTTCGGTATAGCCCCCATAAGACGATACCTAGCGATTTTCGTAATGCTGAAGGTTGTGACGTTAGTATCCCACCGAAAGACTGAAATTTGTTATTTAGTCTTCCGTGGGGTTATAAAATATTCCAGAAGAGATTTATCAATATATGTCCGCGGTTTCCTAAATCACTATAGAAGCGTACCTCTTGATTTTCGGTATTTTGAAGATTTTACCGAAATATCGGAAATTCGTTATTTAGTCTTCTTTGAGTCCGCCAGAAATTTCTAGGTATAGATCGACGTTTTGTTATAGCCCCCATCGAGCGGTACCTCCCGAATTTCCGTGTTTTGAAGGTTAGCCACATTGTTTTACCGATTTTGCTGAAATTTGGTATTTAGTCTTCTTCATAAACGAAAGGAAACTAATTATTCCATTTTACTTCAACTCAACTCGTGGGGGAGGGTATAGCAAGTTCGGCCTGGTCGAACTTAACGCCGTTCTTACTTGTTTTATAAGATGGGATCCTGCTCCTGCCTTTCTATGAGAAGATCACCGGCTCTTCTATGAAAAAACGACCTACCCTTCTATGTGAAATAATGGTTTTAGACCCCAAGTATGTTTGGACGAAATGTGTTTCAGACAATTTGGAGTCGATTTAGCAATGTCCGGCTGGCTGGTGCGCACGATAACTCTCGAACGGATGAACCGATTTGTTCCAAAATTGGACTTTCGCAATATTTTGTCCAAACTTAGTTTAAGTTCGAAAATGGGTTATATCGGTCCACTCTTTCCAGTTCGAAAATGTTCGGCAAATTTGTGCGCACGATAACTCTGGAAGCGAGTAACCGATTTAGTTCATACTTTGCACATCGTGAAATTTCTACCAAACTTAGATGAGGTTCCAATATGAACTTAATCGGTCCACTCCTTCATGTACCTCCCACACAAAATTTCTGAAAAGTTCAGTTTAGGACCTGCTCTCGAATCGTTTTGATTTTTGCTGTAACAACTTGTATTCACGGCCCCGCACACGCCGGTACAAGTTTCACCAGGGGCAAAACCCTACTTCCTGAGAAAATAGCCTGAAAGATTCAAAAAACCCCTACCACACCGTGTGTAGTAATTGAACGCAATATAACTCTCGAACCGATCTGCCGATTTGGTCAAAACTTTGGCCTTCATAATATTTGGTCCAAACTTAGTTGAAGTTCGAATATTAGCCACATCGGTTCATTCCTTCAGCTACCTCCCCCACAAAAGTTCAAAAATGTTCGGAAACATTGTGCGCACTATAACTCTTGAAGGGAAGGACCGATTTGGTCCATACTTTACGCATCTTAATATATCTACCAGATATAGATCAGGTTTGAATATGGACTATATTTGTCCATTCCTTCGGGTACCTCCCGCACAAAATTTGGGATAAGTTCACTTTAAGCTCATGACTAACTTTGATTTCTGTTGAAACACCTTGCAATCGCTGTCTCAATTACGACGGTAAAATATTTTTCAGTGGCAAGTCCATACTTCTAGGGAAAACAGCCCGAAATTTGTAAAAACCCCCTATGGCACCATATGTGGTAGCTGGAGAGCACAATAACTCTAGAACTGATAAACCGATTTGGCCCAAAATTTGGCATTCGTCATATTTTGTCCAAACTTAGGAAATGTATACCGATGCTGTTCGTTGTTGTCCTGCTTACAGCGGTATTATGTTTTCCGTGGACAAGTCCATGCTTCCTGGCATACTGGTCCATAAGTTATACGATGACCCACTGACGTGACTAGTGGGCTCGATATCTATCGTAAAGATATGATTCCGAAAATAAGATCCACTTACCTAATGCACTATGACGCACCGTTCCCTCCTACGCAACAATTTTGAACTTTAACCCGTATCCATGTTTTTGTTTGTGTCCAAAAAGGGCCACAAAATTCTGAAAATACCCTAAAAACATTCCATCTGTCCGTAGATGAAAGTTCCAATTCACATAGGCTGTCGGCAAAGCCGACTGATACTTTTTTACTTGTTTTTTATACATTTATAATCCGTCTCCAAACTTGACTTTGGAAAAATAGTATGATATACAAAATTCGGACAAAGTAGGTTGTGCTAACTGGAGATAGCGTATTAACCAGCCAGGCAGACATCGGATAAATGGACTAGTGGACATGCCCAGACCGATTCAAAATTCTCTGACAACGATTCGGTATTAACACTGAGCTAAAAATGTTTTTTATATTATTCCAAAAGGCTGTATAAATATATTTTGGTCAGGGGTCAAACAAACGAATTTTCTTTTTAAAATATCTTGGCCTTAATACTGAGAGACAGTTAGAATTCCTTTGTTTAAAATTTCCTCAAGTGTATTTTTCACACCCCAAGACACATTCACAAACACACTCACACACAACAATAAGTTAGTTGAAGGTTTTGCATAGTAAGTAGTTACTTGTCTAAGACTACTTAAAGCAGAGTTTTCCTTTTGCCCACACTTGTATGAATTCATTTGTTCTTAAAACACTCACACCCACACACACCTTACACCCTTTATGACAAAAATGGCCTAGTAATACATACAATGTAGATGGACGGATGGATGGATGGGTGTCTTTGTGCCCTGCGCTAAGGATATTCAAATGCAAAATAAGTGATGATGTAGTAGTTTTCAAAATGGAAGAGCACCATGTATAAGTAATAAGAAGACACAAAAACTATGTTAAGCCAAAGTAAAATGTAAAGAAGAAGAACAAAAAAAAAAAACTCGAGCAAGGAATAAGAATAATAATAAAGCAGCAGCCACTACTACTGACGATGCTGCTGCTGCATTATACTACAAACCTAGCCATAACGATGGCAAAAGAAAATAAAAAAGGGAAAAAAGATTTGACGACGACGATGTGACATTAAGAAAATATGATGAATTCATCATGGTATGCAAAATGCTGCTATTTTGCACAGCATAAAAAATTTAACAGCAACTCAAGTAAAAGACGGCCAACAAGAAGAAGATAAAAAAGAACGGGCAAAAAGAAAAGCAGCAAAAGAAATGACGTTGTTTATGGTGATGGAAATGGCGATGACGACGATGCTGGTGCTGATACTTTCTGAAGACTATGATGACGATAATCATTGTGAACAGCCCAAGCATGCAGATGAGGATGATGAAAAAGAGTTCAGCCAGAACTAAGAGCTAACATTGTCTGTACAACGTATAACGACTGTGATTATGGTTATAATGATATGACAGACCAACAACAACAACAGCAAGGGAAACTTAAAAGTAACAACACAGACTATGGATTCAAAGGCAGCTCCTGCATCATCCCCCATCTCTCGTTCGACTCACAAAGACTAGACCAGAGAATGAATTGAATTGTGTGGTCCACTGCTGATGAATAGTCAGTCGTCTTTGATTTAAGAAACCATTTAAATTGTTTGCATAAACTTTGCAAATTTATTCAGTGTAACGCCTTTGTTTGATGGCGGTATGGCTTTAGGAAATTGAATTGTCACTCATTAGTATTTAAAAAAAAGAAGATGAGGAAGAAATGAGACAAATATTAATGATAGCACCAACCAGACATTTGGCTAGAGTAGGTTGGTTTAGATAAGGTTTGCAATGCTGGAGCTGTAGCGCGAACATACACACCATGCGAAATACACACGCAGAAAAATATATGTTAGAAACATGTTTGGATCCAAACAAATTTATTTTTGGGTCTGGTTACAAGCAAATATATGTTTGTAACATATCTCAATTTTAATTGTTTGGGTACCAAAATATTTTTATGTTAGAACATATTTTTATGGGAGGTGAGAAGATTTTTGTAAAAGAGAGTAACAACAGGGCTCTCGCTTATTTTATTATAAAAAGCTGTGTGTACAGTGTAATAGAAGCCGCAGAAGCGAACACGGGAGGGTAAAAAAGTTTGTTTTTGTTTTGGTGGTGTGTATGCGGTATGCGACCAAACGCATGTGCTTCGTTCTTTGTTGTTGTTGCGATTTTTTCACAAGCAGCAAATTTTTTTCTGTAACTCACAGCGAAGAGGGAAAGAAGCAAGTAAAAAAGTATCAGTCGGCTTTGCCGACAGGAATATACCCTCAGCCTATATGAATCGAAACTTTCATCAACGTGTAGAATTTTGTGGCTCTATTTGGACATTTGAACTTGCCGACAAAAATGTGGATTCGGATTAAAGTTCAATATGTTGCGGAGGAGGTACATGAAGGAATGGACCGCCATAGTCCGTTATGGAAGTTGATTTTATTTGGGGGTCATATCTTTTCGATTGACATAGAGCCCACTAGTCACGTTAGTGGGTCATAGTATACTTTTGGATAAGCATCAGCCAGGAAGCATGGACCTGTCCACAGAAAACGTAATCTCGATGTAAACTGGACCACAACGAACAGCATCGTTATACATTTCCCAAGAATCTTCGAACAGACCCTAAACTGCACTTAGACATACATGTTGAACTTTTGTGGGAGAGGTACCTGAAGGAGTGGACCGATATGGACCATTTTAGAAGTTAAACTAAATTTGGACAAAATATTAGGAGATCAAAAGTTTGGACCAAATTGGTTGCCCCGCTCAAGATCACAGCAAAAATCCTCATTACAAACCTCCTTTCCCACCCATTATTTTAACAAGGGCATGTCGCGCGAAATATCTGGTTATTTTGTAACCACTGAAATAAGTAGTCAGAATCTACTCAGTATCTACTTATTTCAGTGGTTACAATCTACTTTGTTCAGTGGTTAAAAAATAACCAGATAATTCGCGCGACATGCCCTTGTTAAAATTATAGGTGGGAAAGGAGGTTTGTAATGAGGATTTTTGCTGGTATATATCGTGCATACCATTTTAGTGTAATTTTTTTAAATATTGGGGGAAATACCGATTTTGGCCATCTTCGAACTGAAACTATGTTTGGACAAAATATGACGAAGACCAAATTTTGGAACAAACCGGTTGATTTCGAGAGTTATCTTGCGCTCCGGTTCATAGGGGTTTTCTGCACCTTTCAGGCTATTTTCTCAAGAAGTATGGACTTGCCTCTGATAAAAACTCTTGCCAACGTAAAGGGGGCAGTGTATTCAAGTTGCTACAAGAGCAGGCCTTAAAGTGAATTTATCCGAAATTTTGTGTGGGAGGTACCCGAAGGAGTAGCAAATATAGTTCATATTCAAACCTGATCTATATCTGGTAGACATATTAGGATGTGTAAAGTATGGTGACGTAGGGGATGAAAGATAACAAGGAACGGTCCTGACCGGCTTTAACATGGCAAAGTCAAGGATTTATCTTGGCCCCTATTTCATCTCGAGTGGACACTGACCTCCCCGTGGTGTCACCCGTTAAAGGTAGTGAGCTAACATGTGCCGCGCATTCACCCATAAGAACGTAGAAAGCTTGGTTTGTGCGCCGGGTTAGTAACACCCCCCCCCCCCCCCCCCTTAGAAAAAAAAAAAGAAAAGAAAAACAAATCAAAAAGTTGACGACCCCCCAATCGTTTTAAGGACCATGGTCTGCGAAGCTGCACCTGTAATGTTCGCACTCTTTATAGAGAAGGTGCAGTTTACGCCTTGGCAGATGTACTTGAAAGGTACAAGGCCGACATTACTGCCGTACAGGAAATACAATGGAATGGGAAAGGCGTCACAACAACACCTAAAGGTGACGCTCTGTATTATAGCTGCCATGACATAAAGCATGAGTTTGGTTGCGGATTTGTAGTTGGTCGGAGGTTAAAACACCTGGTCTCCAGCTTCACACCAGTGAATGAAAGACTTGCTACAATTCGAATAAAAGCAGCTTTATTTGCGCTCATGCTCCCACTGAAGACAAGGACGAACTGACCAAAGATAGCAGCGAAGACGACAAAGACACCACAGATCCAATCCCAGAAGATGGTGTTGAATGCATGAGGTAAATACAGCAATAAATCGGCTGAAGAATAATAAGGCAGCAGGAGCCGATGGCTTACCAGCCGAGCTGATGTATTGCTCCGAAGCCTGGGTACTTGCGCAAGCAGACATGGCAGTGCTTGGTGTGTTTGAGAGAGAAATTCTTCGAAAGGTCTACGGACCAATCTGCGTTGACGGTGAATATCGACATCGCATGAACCACGAGCTGTATCTGCTATACAACGACATCAATATAGTATCGAGATGCAGCGATTGCGTTAGTTAGGCCATATCATAAGAATGGGCGAAGATGAACCCGCTAAAAAGTCGTATAAATACGAACCGCTTGGCGGTGCACGCAGAACTGGCAGGCCAAGGAATAGATGGCGCAAACAAGTGGATGAAGAGATGAATAGTCGCGGTATTCCAGAGTGCGAAGCAACAAATAGAGAGAATTGGAGATCTTTTCTTAGTTTGGCCTATGGAACAAATGTTCTGTAATGGACCAAATCGGTCACTTCATTCAAGAGTTATCGTTCGCACAATTTTCCGAACATTTTTGCTATTTGTTGATTCTAAAACAGAATCTAAAAGGATAAGAAAAAGAGTGGGGGATAAGAGGCAGCCCTGCTTTACAGCCTTGCAGGTCGAGAAGGGTAAGCTTTCTTTGCCGTTAAAACGGACGGATATTTCGGCGTCTCTATAAAGTTCCCTGATTAGGGCTACACTTTTAAGATGGCTCCCTTTATTTATAAGCATCATAGCACATAGCATCTCGGTAAACAGTATCAAAAGTTCGTTCGAAAACCAAGAGTAAAAGATACAAAGGTGAGTTTAATTCAGCAAACTGTTCAATAATGATACGTATGGAACTGATGTGATCTGCACAGAATCGACCAGGTTGAAAACCAGCCTGTTCATCTAGCACAAGGGATATGCGGTTTAGTAGAAGTTGTGTCATTACTTTGCTGATGGCGTTTAATAATGTTATTCCTAGCCAATTTTTGCAATGGGTGAGTTCGCCTTTTTGGAAAAATGGTGCCATTTTTCCATTATTTAGGGAGGACATTTGTCTCCCACACGTCTCTTATAGCTGGAGTGCTGGCTTGCGCAATGGGTTCTGCCCCATACCGAAGTAGATCTAAGTGGATGTTGTCCGGACCTGCTGCTTTGCCATTTTTGAGTGACTTCAGAACGTTAAATATTTCTATATACGTAGGTGGATCTGTATTTACATCTCTCCTCGGGTTGCGGCGCAATGTGGAGTTTGAAGTACATGGTTGCGTCTCATTTTCTGATGGCTCTTAGGTCCTGAAGAATTGACCCCAGCGGTCTATTTGGGCATCAGGGCTGCTTAATTCGCGTCAATTTTCGTCATTGATTGTTGCTATAGGCCTAATATTGTTACCACTCATTACTTTTATGGTTTCGTATACACCACGAATATTTCCAATATTAGCAGCGTGTTCTGATTGTTCAGCTAGCTTGTTGTAATACATACGTTTGTCTCTACGGGCTAAACGTTTGACAGTAGTTGCAGCGGCACGGTAGTCAGCTTTGGCTTGTGTTTTGGCTTCGTTTGTCTTAGCTCTTAGGAGTATATTACGTAGGTGCTTGCGGTGTAATACATGGCTTCTGAGTTTGCTTTGCAGTTCCAATGACGGTGGTTGCTGCTTCTCTGCACGTTGTTGCTATATAATCCCATGTGTTTGAGTTGTTTCCTGGGAACTTTTCTGCTAATGCTAGTTTATATCGGTGCGCGACTTCTGGGGTTTGCAGTTCAGAACATTTAGTTTGTTGTGCTTTTTATACCCTCAGCCTTTAGGCTAAAGATGGTATTTACACTTTGATACGACCAAAAATGTGCCTCATGGAAATAATGGTATTAGACCCCAAGTATGTTTGTACGATATCCGTTTCAGACAATTTTGAGTAGATCTAGCAATGTCCGTCCGTCTGTCTGTCTGTCTGTCTGGCAGGCTGGTGAGCACGATAACTCTCGAACGGATCAATCGATTCGGTTCAAATTTTGGGTATCGACATATTTTGTACAGATTCGATTTAAGTTCGAAGATGGGCCATATAGGTCCACTCCTTCAAGTACCTCCCCCACAAATGTTCAAAAATTGTCGCAAAACTTGTGCGCCCGATAACTCTTGTAGGGAATAACCGATTTGGTCCATACTTTGCACATCGTGTAATTTCTACCAAACTTAGATGAGGTTCCAATATGGACTCATTCGGTTTACTCCTTCGGGTACCTCCCACACAAAATTTCGGAAAAGTTCAGTTTAGGACCTGGTCTCGAATCGCTTTGATTTTTGTTTACGCAAGTTGCATTCGCTGTCCTCTATACGACGCTGTAAGTTTCATTAGGGGCAAGTCCATACTTCCTGAGAAAATAGCCTGAAAGTTACAAAAAACCCTATAAAACCGTGTGTAGTGGTTGGAGCGCAAGATAACTCTCGAACGGATCTGCCGATTCGGTCCAAAATTTGGCTTTCGTAATATTTTGTCCAAACTTAGTTCAAGTTCAAACATGGATTATATCGGTCCACTCCTTTCGGTACCTCACCCACAAAAGTTCGAAAATGTTCGGAAAATTTGTGCGTACGATAACTCTTGAAGGGAGTAACCGATTTGGTCCATACTTTGCACATTATGAAATTTCTACCAGACTTAGATGAGGTTCCAATATGGACTCAATCGGTAAACTCCTTCGAGTACCTCCCACACAAAATTTCGGAAAAGTTCAGTTTAGGACCTGCTCTCGAGTCGCTTTGGTTTTGGTTGTACCATCTTGTATTCACTGTCCCCTATACAAAGGTACAAGTTTCCTCAGGGGCAAGTCCATATTTCCTGAAAAAACTTGAAAAACAAACCCTATGACACCATGTTTATGGGTGGAAGCGCAAGATAATTCTCGAACGGAAATGCCGATTCCGGTCAAAATTTGGCCTTCGTAATATTGTTTCCAATCTTACTTTAATTTCGTAGATAAGCCATATCGGTCCACCCTTTCAGGTACCTACCCCACAAAAGTTCAAAAATATTCGGAAAAATTGTGCGCACAACAACTATTGATGGGAGTGAACGATTTGATCCATACTTTACACATTCTCATAATATCTACCAGATATAGATCAGGTTGAAATATGGTCTATATTTGTCCACTCCTTCATGTACCTCCCACACAAAATTTTGGATAAGTTCACTTTAAGACCTGCTTTTGAATCACTTCGATTTTTGTTGAAGCAACTTACATTCACTGCCTCAATTACGATGGTAAAAGTTGTTTCAGGGGCAAGTCCATACTTCTTGAGAAAACAGCCCGAAGGGTGTAAAAACCCCCTATGGTACCCCCATGGTCTATGTCGGTCCATTCCTTTAAGTACCTTTTCTGCAAAATTTTTGAACTTTAATCCTAATCAATATTTTTGTCGGTTCATACGACCAAAATTTTGAAACCCCCTAAATACATAAGTTTTTTTGTGAAAAAAGTGTTTCAATTTGCACAGGCTGAGGGTATATCTCTGTCGGCAAAGCCGACTGATACTTTTTTACTTGTTAGGTTGGGATTTATAACGGCCGGGCGGGCGTAAACGTAGAGTAGCAACTAACAGCATGTGGTCACTATCGATGTCGGCTCCTCTTCTCGTTTTTACATCCATCAACGAGCACAGGAAAAGTTTGCTGAGGAGAATGTGGTCGACTTGATTTCTCGTGTGAACATCGGGCGATTCCCAGGTGTATTTTTGAGCGTCCAGAAGGTCTGGATATCAATGACACAGCTAAGTCCTAGATGTCATAATCAACTATAGTGAGAATATGGCTCTCATAATACATCACTCGCAGCCCAACAACGTCATATGTCACGCAAACTACTTTTGGCGTTTGTTTGTGAATCCAACAATATTTTGCTCAAAAGTCATTTCTTCTGTGAACAAGGTCACCTCAAAACTTGGTGTTAATTAGAGTGCCGCAAAATACATAGACTCTTGCAAGCTTCCGCCCAGATGTTGGGAACTCCGCAAGAATAAATCTTACTCACCCGCTTCTATCAAAAATTTTACCCCAAAAGGCTGGTGATTTATTGGCACATCTCCTATATGTATATTCTACTGACATTTTATCCTTCCATCAAATTCCCATCCATCTAAGTGATTGCTAGCTCGGTTGCTTCTTCGTCCATATTCTAAATTAATTATAAAGGATATTTATGTCCTTATTAGAGGCTACACACAAGGGAAACTGCAACATAAAAAATATTGCCTGATATAAATTCTAATCAGCAAACAAAAATGAAAACAAAAACAAACAAAAAACGTGGAAGAGTAAATGTATTTTTCTTAAAAAAAAAAAAAGATGCGAATGCAAACATCAACAGCACTGACAAACGGCTATTCTAATGATATTGGGACGACAACGAAGATGACTACAACAATGATGATGTCACGCAATGTAATTCATAAGCCGACATTTGTCTCTTTCCCGAAAGATGCACACCGCCACCAATCAACACACAAACCTACAATGAAGGCCATAAAGTAAACATGGAATGGATGAACAAAAAAAAAACCAAGAGAAAATCCATTCTCAGTAAAGAAGAAAATGATGAGAAAAAAACATTTGTAATGAAAGAGATTTTTCATGCTCATTTACATGAAATTTTCATTAGGAATGCAGCAGCAACAGCAGTAGAAGTAGCATCAGCATCACCATCACAGAAGTAGATAAAACGCAAAATGTAACGTAAAGTAACTGAGATATCCTTGGAAAATTGTATTCAAAGGATACTTAAAATAAATAAATGATGTTGTTGATGATAATGGTGATTTCTAGGAATGTAACACTTTTTCTCTGTTGTTGTAGAATTCGTTCTGGGAAGACTGAAGGGTAAGGAAGAGAAGATATACAGAAGTTTTTCGGATACGATAACGGAGTATCAATTGACTAGAATTCTGCGAAAATTACTGTTGTACACGATAATTCTCGCAAAGAGTAGCCGGAATGTCTTCATTTTTCGTGGCGTAAGTAAGTTTGAAGATGGACTATATCTTTCCATTCCTTTTGAGTCTTTCCTAGAAAAATGCAAAATATAGGTCTTCTAGAATTTTCCATAGGTTTGGTTGAATCAGCTGATTGATATGGCTTTATGGTTATGTCACGTCTAATTCTACCTTTAAGGCCTTGTTGTTGTGTCTTAGGATGTTCATTGCAGAGATACACATATACAGCCTTATTCTGTATATTTGTCGCTCTGCCGTTTCGACATTAAAAAGAGAGTAAGAAAAGTCCCGGGGAATTTACGTTCACAATAATTCTGCATATTTTGCTTGCGGAATATTTACATCAGTCGATATGACTACTGAAATTTCAGACAAAAACTACACCTCCAACAAAATTTTTGTTGTTGTAGCAACACATGTATAATAGGGTTATAACTTTTTTACAACCTCATATCCCTGTATCATAGCGTGATGAGTTTTGCCATAAGATTACATAAAATCATAATTATAAGGTGATTCGGTGAAAAAACCTCACGCACAAAATGATTATAAAATTTGAATTTATCAAAATTATGGACAATTTTTTGAAATCACTTTAGAGACACATGAGACAATTAAACTGACATAACATTTATTTCTCACTAATTTTCTTCAATTCTGAGAATCTTAAAAATGTCGTAAACGCTTTTATTTAAAGATATAATTTTTTAACAAAAAAAAAAAAAAAAAAAAAAAAAAAAAAAAAAATTTAAAATTTTTTCAAAGTGGTTTGTGCACGACCATTTTCAATATTTGAATGAAATAAACATTATTACAGTTATTAGTAGGCTTATATTAATTCATTCGTGCAACAAAAAATAATTTTTTCAAAAAAAATTTCATTTCATAAATTTTTTCAAAAAAATATATTTTTAAAATCGATTTGTGCGTGAACTTTTTTATGTTTCAATGGAATAAACGATAGCGTAGTTATTATTAGGCAAAAGTTCATTCATCCCTGCTACAGGAAATCATTTTTGAGAAAAAATGTCAAAAAGTCATAACCCTAATGTATAATCGTTCGTGTATTATTTCAATTATCAGATTCTAGTTCCTCCGTATGAAGACACAAGAATTCTGCAACCTGGACTGGTTGCGTCCATAAAGAATCCGGAGACAGGTGAGTGGGGTTAGCGCGGCAGCTTAACAAATGCAGTGTGTCGTGTGGTCCCTATCCACATGCCGGGCATGTGTTGCGTATCGTGGCATCAATTCAGGTCCAATACGAATTGAGCCGGATGCATCATCCGGATCTTAACTGTGCTAAAGCCACTCGTGTTTGCATTGGCAGCTGGCGTTCTTCTACAGCGATGGATGGGGGTGGTCCTCAAGTACGGCATCACACTGCATCTATGTACTGCCTGCTGAACCATGTCAGTGTAAATGCTATCCAAGCCTGCCTGAATGGCTCTTTGGTCTAGAGGTTCTCTTTTATACCTTTGGATCTCTCTCTCTCTCTCTCTCTCTAAATCATGAAGATATCTCCTGACGTGCCTGGATGGGGGAAGCCTGTCCATTAAATCGTGACAGGGAAGCACACTGCGATAACACCCAAGCAGGTTAGATGCAGTACCTGCTTGGGTGTTATCGTCTTATATAAGATCTTATTGTATTGACGCACCGGTAAAACCTTCGTTTCCTCGTGAAGATGGTCCATTGGTTTCATGAAGAGGCACCTTCTAGCAGTCCTCAGGCGGCATTCTGCCAGGTTTGAATCTTCTTCCACTACGTAGCGGTTGCATTTGCATACAACACTGGCGCCGCATAGCTTACCACAGACCGGCATATTGCGTTGTAAGAGGTCAACAAGGTTTCTTTGTCAGCACCAAAAATGCTGCCGGACAGTGACTTGAGGACCTTGTTCTTACTTCTGATCTTATCGCACATTTAACCTAACATCGACGATAGGATACGACGCCAAGATCGTTCAATCATCCGCATACATTACGATCTCTATGCCGTCTGGAGGTTGTGCAATTCCAGAGATATCACCCCTCCTTGGGGAACTCTTTGTTTCAGTTTACGGGGTTTGGACTTCTTGTCTCTGAATTCCACAAATGAATGGCTTTCGCACATATGTATAGTTGATCACCCAACGTTTCAAACACGGCATGGTTGACGGTATCGAAGGCCTTCGATAGGTCAAGAGCCATCATGACAATTCAGTCGCTTCTGGTACAATATGGGTGGCTAACGATAGGTTGAGGGCACTTGTTAAATACTCAACTCCGGGTTCATCCAGTTGCTTAAGCATTAACATCGACATTCCGTGTGGGCCCAACGCTTTGGATGATTTAGCGTATGATGCTGGTGCCTCCTCGGCTGGGAGGGCTCTTCCTATACGGCGTAACACACTCCTCTTCGCCCTTTCACTCCCGGGGTGCTCTATGAAATGCCGGTTAAAATAACACGCGAACCCCTTTGGGTCAGTTACTGCCACGCCGTTGAAAGTAACTACCGTTCTGTCACCCTTTTTTGCCGGATTCGAGAGTGATTTAAGCGTTGCCCACAATTTACTTATTCCTGCACCAATGTTGAATTGCTCCTGGTGGTCTTGCCTCTTTTCCGCTTATGTTCGCCTACTAGCCTGTTGACTTACGCTGTCTAACTCTCGGGTCTTCAACGTTCGTACGACGAAGTTCATCACGCTCATTTGATGGACCCGTCGCCTCTGCTGGGAAATTTGGGTATTCGACCAACAGCAGTGATGATGTCCCGGAAAGTTCTCTCAGCTACCAGAGGAACTGAAGTAATGGGCAGCTCTCTGAAGCGGTGATTGATAAAATCTCTGAACCCTTGACAATCAGCTTTTCCATGGTTCAGGAAAGTACGGCGTTTAGAGGTTATGAAATCGGGTGATCTATTTACGGAGACGATGATAAGGACTTGGTCCGAGCCAAGGAAAAAAACGGGTTGCCAGGATACGTCATTTATCAGACCTGGCGCCAAAATGATGATATCTGACAAGCAGTGGCCATCCCCTTTAATCCTCGTAGGAGCGTCTTCATTCACCGTGCAAAACATTGAGCTATCAATTTGTTCGGTCAGCGCTGTACCCTCTGGTCATTACCTCGGACGAAATGCCAAAGCTCGTGATGAGCATTGAAGTCCCCTACCCCTCTAAAAGCGAACTAATATCGGGTATATAAAGTAAGACACAGCTATTCATCGGCGGTATGTACACATTAAGCAGCTCTACCTCGGCAGAACCACACTTTACTGCTGTCCTCATACATTCCATGTATGTATCCCTACAGTCAAGCGAGATAGGTCTGTACTGGACAGACTGGTGTATAAGGAAGGCAAGTCTTCCTCCTCCGCTTCTTGTGCGATCCTTCCGAAAAACATTGTAACCATCACCACGTTGCAAGCTACAGGGGGCGGTGAGCTTTGTTTCCTGGATCGCTGCGATCGTGATGTTTCTCCGACTCATTAAGTCCACAATTTTGCTGACCTTATTACGGAGACCGTTGTAATTGAATTGCAGGAATGATGCATTACCTCGCCATTGAACAACAACTTGTTGTGTTAGATTCTGCGTTTGTTGTTGTTGGGGAGATAGCGGGATCGTCTCGTATTCTGACGACGAGAAGTCGGACGACGAAGTTGAAGACACACTAGACAATGTTCTGACACAGCAAGCAGCAACTTACCTATCGCTGTGATCTCGGATGCGACTAAGGCCAGAGCACCCTCGAAAATGCACTCATTCCCTAAATCCATTACATCTCATCGACACTTACAGGTGGTAGATGCGGATTTGGCAAACGGAACAGATCCATACTGGCCGGAAGTTCATCTCTATCTCGGCAGGGACCAAAAGAGCTCGGGGCAGGCATTCCGGGATAAATTACCGCTCCCATGGTGAAAAAGTACACGAGCACAAACAAATAATTGTTTAGATGACGGCCCCTGGTCAAAGATTCCTCCGAGTCAATCCGGTGCATAGAACCGGCCGCTGTAGGATTGGCAGTCTATCAAAGTTTTTGTGGAAGGGGTAAGCGATTACAATTTTGTTAGCCGGTTGTTGTTGTAACAACATATGATATGTTTGTAAGTTCGATTTCCTGCTTAATTTGGCTCGGCGCACGGTGTCATCAATCCTTTTTACATATCAATTGAGACAGCTGAGTTTCATCAATTGCAACCGATTGGGGGTGTACATACGTCGATGACCACATCCACACGATAGTTATTTATCCCATCTGAATCGTCATCTGTTTGAATGCTACCCAAATCTGCTAGACAGAATTGCTGACCTAGCGGTTCTCTCTTGTATGGTTAAACCTCTCTCTATCGTGAACATCTCTCCTGCATATCTGGTTGGAGTGATTAGTACAACTCTACCGGTAACACCCGAGGAAGTACTGCAACGAGACTATGTTACCACTAGAAGAATCTTAGACTCATCAGGCAAATGGCCCAGCGATGTAATGATGAAACACCCTGATGCAGTTCTCTGGGCGGCGTTCTGAAGGGTTGGAATGTAGTTACACCGGGAAGCGGACGTTAATGGAGCCCCACACCAGAAGACCTTACTTTGCCTGCACCCCTAGTGCTGCCGAGAGAGATTTAAGGAGGATGGTCCCACATCTGAGCCTTTAACAGATGGCATGCGTAGACGACGTGAAAATACATTCGAATCTTACCTGTGGCATCTTGGGGTAGTTAGTGGTCGGAATTCTGTTACAATCAACTATGTGCTCCGCAGTCCATGTAGTGAATAAAGTGAACGTGGAACTATATGTGGATATGTCCATATTCCTCGCTAGGAAAAAGATGGTAATATCAATCATCACAAATGATTGCCTATCACAAATTATATTAGACAAGGTGTCCAATGCCAAGATCGCACAACTATCCGCATACGGCGATGAACTACAGGAAATATAGAAGTAAAACATTTCCGAATATATCACCCTAACTTGTTCAACTTAAAGGGGATGCGATTTAATTCCCAACGTTTCAAACTTGGCCGGAGGGTAGTCCGCACGATGTACTCAAACAGAGTGGCGTGCTTGACAGTATCGAAGACTTTTGATAAGTCGAGCGCCACCAACATAGTTCTATCGCACGACTTATTCTGGTGGAGTCCTAATATGTATGGATATGTCGTGCAGCGCAGTTGCCGTGCTATTCTGCTTACGGAACCCATGCTGATGATCGTAAAGTGGATAGTAATTTCTAATGCTGGGGAGGATTAAAGCCTCAAGGGTCTTTGCTGCGGGCGACAAAATCGAAATCGTCTGTACGATTTACCTGTGCTGGCATCCTTGCGGGCTTTAGTAGCGGAACCATCCTGCCCATTTTCCGCACTTCGGGAACGATGTGGTGGGGGGTCAAGGACAGGTTCAATACTTTGGGGAGGTAGTCAACTGCCGCTCATGCAGTGATACCATGTAGATACCGTCAGCGGTATCTAAAGACCCCTTCTGAACGAAAGGGTTCTTCTATAGACCCTTTCTGAAAGAAAAGGTTCTTTTAGAGAACCTTTCTGAAGAAAAGGGTTTTTCCGTAGGCAATTTCTGAAGGAGAGTTACTTAATATTTGCACATAATCCACTTATTCCTGCTTCAATGTTGCGACAGCTCATATGATCAAGCCGGCTGCACCACTTGTGCTCACCGACCATCCTCTTAACTTCCTCAAAACTCATCGTACTCATTATTGGACCGCCCGTTTTTGCTGGTAAATTTAGTCTCCACTCCCGAAATGGAGCAGCAGGTATATAGCGAGTGGCTGCAGCTGTGGTCATGTCACGAAACATCCTCTCTGCTACCCGAACCATGCTGATGGTCCAATAAGTTTTCCCTCTCATTGATGAAGAGGTTATACAGATGGGCGGTCTGTTGATGGAAATATTATAGGAAGAGCGTGTTAGCGAGGCGAAACGACAGATTGCCAGGTAATGCCATTTGTCAGAGCAGGTGCACGATGGTTATTTGGCAATGTATGACACTCTCCGTTAACTTTTGTAGGGACATCCTATCATTCAGCTCAGCCAAGGTTTTACCCACCTGACCATTACCTAAGACCAAATGCCGCAACTTGAATTGAAGTCCCCCTTAGACCAGTCGGTTATGAATTTCCAAAAGCGGGCTAGTATTTCACCTATAATCTAGAGTACAGCTACTAATCTGCGGTATATATACGATAAGCAACTATACCTCCGCAGTTCTAAATCTGACTATTATCCTCATAAATTCCATGTAAGGGTCATTAGAGCCGGGCTCAAACGAGATAGGTCTATTTTGAACGGACTAGTGCAACAAGAAAGCTAGACCCCCATCTCCACTTGTTGTGAGGTTCTTCCTTAGTACATTGTTACCACCACACTGCTGTAAGCTACAATTGTTGTCGAGCTTGGATTCCTGCACCACCGACTTAAAATCCACTATTCCCCTTGAAATTTAATTGCAAAAATTATGCATTTCCAGGGACTGGAACAGCAACGACCCGGGTTAAATGCTGTGTGTGCGGTGTTGGTGAGAGGATTGTAAGAAATAAAGGATGAAGGTCTTGTCGTATAGACCATTCAGTGAAATAATTAGATTAAGTCTCCGATACCTCCCCTTGGGATCGTTGTGAAAATGTTAACGTGGGTCGATTACAAAATACTCAATTGAACTAAACGACATATAATTTTTTACTTCGTCCCAAAGGATTAGAATAAATAAACCCCCGACTAGCATTGCAATAAAACTTTATTGAGTTCTCCAGAATCAAATCAAATCAAAGCATTGTAAATCAATTTTTTATGGCTCACTTAACTTTTTTATTAAATTTTTATTTTCTGTGCTTAAAACTTAGCAAGTAATGAAATTTATGATTCATTCAATTAAATTGTTGTTGTGCCATCTGTCCGTCCGTCCGTCAGTTCACCAACTCGTTACCTTAATGGCTGCCATTTCATTTAGGATTTAAATTAAAATGTATTTAAACTCATTCAACTGTCAATCGTCTTAAGCCTTTATTTCAACCATCAACATCACCATCATCACATTACCATCAATCGTTTGGGTACATCACTCAGGCATGTCACACTTCCTCCTCTCCCTCTCTCTCACCCCAATCACCTGCATTACAAAATATTCTCATTTATGGTAAATGGCAATGCGACATAAAACCACATTCGTTTACAATCAAAAGCATCATTAAAATCCTACTGATTATCCGGAATACCGGAATGCTTGAATGAAATGTTAAATACAATTATTCCAAATAAGGGGATGTGGGATTAGGTGGATGCGCTAAAAGGAATACAAGATTTGAGTTTTAAAGGAAAGAACGGTTTAAGAGTTTTATATAAGTTAAGGAGAAGGCTAGACTTTCGTGTTCCAGGATGAATAGTTAGAGGTATAATTGCTATAAAGCATCAACATTATATAATTTCACCCTCTCAAGTCAAGTCTCAAGTACAGAAATTCATTACTAGAAACGTACTATAACTCTCAAACGGATCAACCGATTCGGTCCAAAATTTGGCTATCGTAATATTTTGTCCAAATGTAGTTTAAATTCGAAATTTTGGAAAAGTTCATTTTAGGACCTGCTCTTGAATCGGTTTAGGTTTTGTTGTAGCACCTTGTATTCGTTGTCATCTATACGATGGTACAAGTTTCATCAGCAGCAAATCCATACTTCCTGAGAAAATAGCCTAAAAGGTGCAAAAAAAACCCCTATGAAACCTTGTGCAGTGGTTAGAACGAAAGATAACTCTCGAACGAATCTGTCGATTCGGTCCAAAATTTGCCCTTTGTAATTATTTGTTCAAACATAGTTTATGTTCGAAGATAAGCCATATCGGTCCACTCCTTCAGGTACCTCCCTCACAAAAGTTCAAAAATATTCGGAAAAATTGTGAGCATGATAACTCTTGATGGGAGTGACCGATTTGGTCCCTACTTTACACATCCTAATATATCTACCAGATATAGATCAGGTTCAAATACGGACTATATTTGTCCACTCCTTTGGGTACCTCCCATACAAAATTTCGGATAAGTTCACTTTAAGACCCGCTCTGGAATAACACTGTGCTCTTGAAGCAACTTTAAATGGATGGTGCTCACACCTGGGAAGTTTCTACGGATTTTGAATCTAAAATGTTCATAGATGAGAAAAATCAAGAAAAATTGCGATTCATGTCGGCATTTTTTGGGGTTTTTTTCACTATTTTGCTTAGAAACCGCAAGTCCTTTCGAAATGAGACTAAAGAAATTATTGTAGCTATGAAAATTTTCTATAAGACTGACCTTTATGATAATTTTGTAGGTTTTACCGTTATTGAGATATAGAAGTTAAAATTGGGACAATGCATTGACTGAATCGCTACCTTATAAAACAATGTCATGTACGGTGCGCCTTAACTAACTTTAAGTGAAAACCGCTTACACCTGGGAAGTTTTTGCGGATTTTGAAACAGCAATGTTCATAGGTGAGAAAAATCCAAAAGCAAGAAAAAATCAATGCAGGGATTTTTAAATAAATCGCGTCAAAATTCACATTTTAAGGTTTATTCTAGGTTTTCGCGACTTTGCTTGGAAAGAAAATGTTGTAGCTGTGAAAATTCTCTAGAGGACTGACCGTTATGCTTTGTTCCTATGTTTTACCTTTTTTGAGATATATAGATGTTCAGGTCACATTTTCAGCTTTTATGTTAGGTTTTCACGATTTGCTTGAAAACGGTAAATCTCATCGAAATGGGACTGGCGAGAATCTTTTAGCTTAGCAAATTCTCTAGAAGATTGACTTTCTTTTTTTCCTAGGTTATACCATTTTCGAGATGTATAAATTTTAGTTGGGAAATTGCAGTCTTGACATTGTTTTATAAGGAGGAGATACAGTCAATACATTGTCCCACTTTGAACTTCTATATCTCAATAACGGTAAAACCTGCGAAATTATCATAAAGGTCAGTCTTATAGAAAATTTTCATAGCTACAACATTTTGTTTTGTCCCATTTCGGTAGGACTTGTGGTTTCCAAGCAAAATCATGAAAACCTAAAAAACACCAAAAAAGCCGATATGTATCGCGATTTGTTTAAAAAGCGCTTCGGCGCACAGAGGGGAAATTGGGGTTAAAAGTTGATCAAAAGCCCTAGAAAGCTCATTTATAGTCGGATTGATATAAAATTTTGCACAAAGCATATCTTCTGTACATGGATTAATCCTATAGAAAAAAATGAAAATCGGTCCAGATTTGGATACAGCTTCCATATATATTCGCATCTGATGTGAGATACAAATGCACCAAAATCACTGAAATTTGACACATGCAACCTGAACCAGCCTAAAAAAACATTGAGCCAATTTTCAAACAAATCGGTACAGATGTATAAATAGTCCCATATACATATATTTTACTCCAAATTTTATTTTTTGAAACTTACTTAAATTAAATTTTTCTCAATTCACATGAGAAAAGCCGTGAATGTTTCTGAATAATGCAAACGTATTTGATAGGTGTTGGTTTAGTCTGATAAATAAGAGTCCCGGTTATAAGGCGGAACAAAATTTAGTGTGAGTAAACCTTGCAATTCCATATACAAAAATTTCATATTTTAGTGGAGAACAAGTAAGAAAAGCGTTAAGTTCGGTCGGGCCGAACTTTTTATACCCTCCACCACAAATTTCAGCCATTTCGGTGGATTAATGTGGCCACTACACGCAAAAAAAACGGCCTCTCTAACATATGTCCCAAACATATTTTGCAGCAAACATTTATATGTTTGCAACAGTCCCAAACATAATATATGTTTGGGTCTGCAAACAAATATATGTTTGGGTGGAAACAAATATATGTTTCGGTGCAAACATATATATGTTTGAGTGCAAACATATATATGTTTGGGTGCAAAGATATTTATGTTTGGGTGCAAAGATATATATGTTTGGGTGCAAACAAAGATATGTTTGGGTGGAAACAATTTTATGTTTGGGTGGAAAAAATTTTATGTTTGGGTGCAAACATTTTATATGTTTGGGTGCAAAAAATACAAACCCAAAAGGTACAAAAAAAAAACAAACACATGCACCAGTGGGCGCTTACTGAGAGCAAGGGAGCGTAAAATTCAATGTAAAACACTTTAAAATGTGTGCTCACTTGCTCTCAGTAAGAACTCACTGGCTATCTCTATAGTATACACACAAATGTTGTGGGTTTTTATTGAAAGGCAAAGAACAACAAACACATATGTAGGTACATACAAAATTCCAAAGAAATACATAACACACTTTAATAAAAGAAAAACTGATTGAAATAATTTGTAGTCACACTTTTAAAAAGGAAAAATATATAGAAACGTAGTTGACGCTTCTCCTTAGTTGTGAAATAAAACAAATTGTCCTCATAGTTGAAATCATCAGCGGGGAATCGGCATCTAGAATCAAATGATTATGTAATGTAATAAATAAATATGGATATGCCATATTTCAAATACACATAAGTATGTATGTAATTACCAATATTCAATGCTATTTCATCCTTGTCCAATAAAATAATTCCATTCAACTTTCCGATTCAATTATAAAATGTATTGGGCATTTAATTTACTAAAAACACAATTTCTTTAAGAAAACACACAAAATACTGATTTATTCACTCACTTTACCGTCTTGACTCTACAAAGGCAACTAAAACACTGAAGAAAGAAAAAAAATATAATTCATATCATTTCTTCTTTTCTTCTTCGTTGGTTAACAACAAAAAACAAGAAACACACAAGTTTGACGCATACATGCCACCAAAGCCCCCTTCTTCGCTTCTACGTCTTCTATTATACAATACACAACAACTCTTTATTATAAAACAACATTCCACAGCCGCGAGAGCACTGATATTACTCTCGTTGACAAACATCTTCTCTCCGCCCATGAAAAAATGTTCTAACATAAAAAATATGTTTTACCCAAACATATCAAATTGAGATATGTTACAAAATGTTGCAAACATATATTTGTTTGGACCCAAACATATTATGTTTGGATCCAAACATATATTTGTTTGCAACCGGTCCCAAACATATATTTGTTTGGATCCAAACATATGTCTAACATAAATTTTTCTGCGTGTACCTTCAAAATACCGAAATTCGGAAGGTACCGTTCTATAGGGGCTATAAGATGGCGTGTACCTATACCTACAAATTTCTGGGGGAAAGTTTTATACGCCTAAAGAAGACTAAATACCAAATTTCAGCCATATCGGTGTGATAATGAGGCTAAAACGTTCAAAATATCGAAAATCGGGAGATATTGTATTATGGGGGCTATATCAACACGTGGACCTATATAAACATTTTATGGTAGAAATGTTACTTAGCCTCTGGAAACACAAAATACAAAGTTACAACCGATTCTTTGGTCAAATGGGTCTAATACATTCAAAATCTATTAAAATGACGCGTACTTTATAAGGGGTCTTATGTGGGGACTATACCAACACGTGGACCTATATAACCCAACTTTGGTAGGAATGTTTTCTGGCCTCTGAAGACACAAAATACCAAATTACAACCAATTCTGTGGTCAAATGGGTCTAATACATTCAAAATATATTAAAATGACGCGTACTTTATATGGGGCCTTATATGGGGTCTATACCAAAACGTGTACCTATATAACCCAACTTTGGTAGGAATATTTTTTGGCCTCTGGAGACACAAAGTACCATATTACAACCAATTCGGTGGTAAAATGGGCCAAATATCTTAAAAATTCCTTAAAACGACGACGCGTCACGCGTCATTTTGTATGGGGGCTATACGAAAGCGTGGGCCTACATAGCCCGCTTTCAAAAGTCCTACGTAAATATAACATATTATCCCAAAATTTCATCAACCTACGTCAATCCGTTCGGACGCTAGAGTGATTTCCACAGACGGACAGACGGACAGACAGACAGACGGACGGACATGGCTATATCGATGTAGAATTGCACGCTGATCAAGAATATATGAAGAAAAGACAAAATTTTTTAGTTTTCCATAAAAAAAATTAAAATTTTTTTTTAAGCTACATGAAAGATTTTTGGTACATAGATTGGGAAAAAAATCCCATTCTTAAATCTGTTCGAGATACTAATTTTGGTTGTTGCGCGCAAAAGTTATGGTGGTTTCAATTCTGATAAAAAGAAAAAAATCTTTAAAAGACTCTAATCATTATATTGAGAAACTCTCTTAATTAGGGGCTCCCTACATACTATATGTTTACTGAGGTCCCATAACTTTAGTGAAAAAGTTGTAAATTTTCGCGGAAATTAGGAAAGCATTCAAAACAATTGGTAGTTTACAACTTGTTCTAATAAAATTCAAGCTGTTTATGCATCTGAAAAATATATAAAAAATATGTACGTAATCTAAACATCGTGAATTCATCGTGATTCAAATGAAACCAAAACTATACAAATCCGTTTAGCGGTTTGCATATTATAGCAAAAAACAAAAAATATATTGAGGAAATTTATAAAATTTTTGTAAGAGAAAATATTTATTAAAATTTATTTTGTGAGTTAGTTGAACAAAATGTAAGAAAAATAGGTCGGAGTTTTTCTTCTATTTTAGTTAAATTTCACGCAATAAATCACATTTTTTATTCTAATCACTTCTCGAAAACACGCTAACATCTAGCAGAAGATATGGATATCTTTCAAATAAATGTAGGGTTCCTTTAACTGCGGTATAATCTTGAAATAAAATTGTATCGGGTAATGTTCATTTTGAAATGCGTGTAAATCGCGAAATCCTCAAAAGCACTTGATGCGCATGCGGTTTACCAATACAGCGAATTCTTCTCTTTTAATTTGTACACATTTGCCAGGATTTACTTTGGCCGCTAAGATGTAGCATCGTCTGCAGTTTAGTGTGCAACAAACAGTATAACGCTTGTATTTTTACAAAGTGCATACACGTTTTATGCGCATCCGATTTCACTATCAACCGTGAAAAAATACATCGATCTAAACATATTTCAATAAAATCCATTAAGAACTGTGGATGTAGCATCACACAGTATTTTTTGGATAAATCGGATACAGCTCCCATGTCACTAAATTTTTCATACCGCTGTTTTCGCACAAACGCGAGTGATGATTCACTTTCTTCATTGAAATGGAAACGATCCACATAAAACGCGAATTAGTCAGCGATATTTTGAAAAACATTTTTCGCAAATTTTTCAATTTTTGCAGGAGCCATTTCCGCCGTTCTAGTAGATGGATTTTTACGATCTGTGATTCATATGATCCGGATCGTCGAAAAACTAAAATATCGCGGGGTACCAGCACACTCAAAACGATATTGTAAATACTGTACCCAAAAAATAGGTTTTTTAGAAAAAATATCGCACTAAATTTTGGCCTTTGGCAGTAGATTACTCTGCTGCTGTGTGGGCTACATACTCAATATACATATCAGATTATGCGAAATCGCGAGTTCTTTAATCCTATAATTGGTTTTTCGAAATATCCGAATGCGCGTCCCAGTCACATAAAAAATACAAAAAACACCTGAAATCCGGCTTCAAAATGTCAGCATCCATAAAAGGTGGATGCAGTGGAAATTTTGGAAAGTGATACATTAGAAGTGTAATCTTCATTTTGTATTCTCCTACTTTTACTTTGGACAGATGTCCGTCATTTGAATTGTTTAATCAGAAATCGAATAGCAATGTAAAAAACCTGTTTAGCTTCAACGTGTTTTTACCTATGTTTTTTCCTTTACGCGGTCGTAACTACCACGTAAATTAAATTTTTTTGCTAAATTTTTGAGCTTTGTACAAAAACATCTAAAATAATCCAGCAATAGTCATAGTTACTGGTAAACTACAATAGTTCGCGTATTATAATAGTGCAAACCTTGGCTTCATGGAAACTAAAAAATTTTGACTTTTCCTCATATATACTTTGTGGGGTCTACAATGATTATTTCGTAGTGACAAACTTAATATACCCCCATCCTATGGTGGAGGGTATAATAATTAGATTTTTTCGGAATGGCGCAAATATGCACAATTTTTCATGATTGAATCTGATAGTTGAGACTCAAGCGCATAAAACATTAGAAGAAACTATGGTCGGGAAACGACGGGGAAATAGACTTTTTCACTATTGAAATTGTAGTAATCTTAAAAATTATCATAAAAAATGTTCATAAAGAGGATATGTATCACCATTATTAAAGAGCAAAGATGTAAAATCAATCTGAAAATTTTAAATGCTAATCTTGTTCGGAGACTGAACAAAACAATAAATCTTGAAAAATATAAGTTTTCGCGAAAATAATGTAATTTTAATGTTCACCTAATTTCTTAGTTTTCGAAAATTTACTTTTTGTTTTCAGTATGGCTGAGTTCAATCGACTGCTGCATTGGATTGGTTAATCTTACAAAATCGAGGATGGCTATAGCAAATGTAGAAAAGAGTCTGGTTGCCGTTTATCAACAATTTTTTCATAAAAAAACGATTTTCATATTTTGAGTTTTGAGCAACTTTAGGCCTATGTTTCCCCTCTGTGCGTCGTCCCAGGAATTATGGACTTGCCCCAAAAAAAAAAATAAAAAATTGCACCGTCGTAAAATTTGCCGCAATGCAAACATGTTTCAAACAAATTTAAAACGGTTCGAGAGAAGCTGTTGAACCATACTTTTTCCCAAAGAAGTGGGCCGAACCTGATATATGCATGGAAGTAATATTTCCACATCCCTAGTTTGTAATAATTTCGGTTATACCCTTCTGGAACTATTGTATGAATAATCTTAGCGAAAAATTTTGAACTTTTGTGGGGGTAATTAACGGAAGGGGTAGACATATATGGTCCATCTTCGAACTTACACTAAGTTTGGATAAAATTTACGAAACCTAAAAATTTGAACCAAATAGGTTGATTCTTCGAGAGTTATCGTGCGCACCAGCCAGACAGACGGACGGACATGGGTAAATCGACTCCAAATTGTTTGAAATGGATTTTGTCGAAACATACTTGTGGTCTAAAATCACTATTTCGATAATCTAGTTGGCCTAAATGTTGAGTACATTTTAGTATTTTTCGTACCATTCTAGGATGAATTTTCAAAAACCCAGCCTTATCTCACCCCTACACACCAACAGCAACCCACATTCAAAATTTCAACTTTCTAGCTTCAGCGGTTTCTTCTGGGCGATGATATATACGTCAGTCAGTCACTCAGTCACTCAGGAATGGAGTGCCTTTTTCACGACCCGGTGAATCAAAACATGCCGTGAAAGAACTAGTCTACATTGCACTACTTCCAATAAAGTTTGCTGGGTATTCATACAAGTGGATCCACTGTGGAACGTAGCGATTTGAAAATGAGTTGTCAGTGGTGATTGTTTCTCCCACCCGCGGTCCTTATTTAAGACCTAAAGGTCCAACCATGCCTTTTTAAATATGTCTACATTGCACTACTTCCAATTAATTTTGCTGGGTATCCATACAAGTGAATCCACTGTGGAACGTATCGATTTAAAAACCAGTAAGGAAAGGATCAATGTCGGGCGGGGCCGACTTTATAATACCCTACCCTACTGTGAATAATATAATAATAATTGTTCCACAAACATCCCAGATGGGACAAGGGAGACTTCTCTCATATCAATGAGTGCACGCCGATTCATATTGGCTCAATGATATGGGACCTACTTTTTATTGCCGAATCCGAACGGCGTGCCTTACGACACCACTTGTAGAGAAGTTTTTCATGGCTTAAATACTCAGGAAATGTCGCCGGCATGACTGAGGGGGAATTTTGCCACCGTTGAAAATTTGATGTTGCTTGGCCTGGGATTCGAACCGCAGACCTTCTGAGTGCAAGGCGGACGTGCTAACCATTGCACCACGGTGGCCCCTACTACTACTCTACTGTGAATAGTAAAATATATATGGGAGCTAAATCCAAATCAGAACAGATTTTGATATAATTTTTCACATTTATTTGTAGACCAAATTCCGTCACATAGTCCAAATTTCATCAAAATTGGACATATATAGCGTGTTTCGTGCATCAAATACCTCAAATCAGTCGAAAATATATATGGGAGCTATATCCAACTCTGAACCGATTTCGATATGATTTGCCACAGTTATCTACACTAACCACCGTCACACATTCCAAATTTCATAGAAATCGGTCATATATAGCGTGTTTCTTGCATCAAATACCTCAAATCTGCCTAATATATATATGGGAGCTATATCCAAATCTGAACCGATTTCGATATAATTTGGCACACTTATTTCTAGGCCAAATCCCTGCAAACATTCCAAATTTTATTGAAATCGGATTTATATAGCGCGTTTCGTGCATAAAATACCTAAAATCGGCCGAGAATATATATGGGAGCTGTATCCAATTTGAACCGATTTCTATATAATTTGGCACACTTATTTCTAGACTAAATACCGTCGCACATTCCAAATTTAATTGAAATCGGCCATATATAGCGTATTTCGTGCACCAAATTCTTTAAATCGGGCGAAGATATATATGGGGGCTATATCCAAATCTAAACCGATTTTTACAAAAATAAATGGCGTTCGTCCTTTGGCAAAAAAAAAACTATCTTCCCCATTTTTCATGCTAATCGGACAATAAATGCGACCTGTACTTTGTTTACAAAAATACATGGACAGACGGACAGACAGACGGACCTGCGTAAATCGACTCAGAAAGTGATTCTATGTATATCCCTAAAAGGAACTATGGGTCCATCTCGTTTCCTTTTGCATGTTACAAACTAATGCACAAAGACATAATACCCCTTACCACAAGGTGGTGTAGGGTATAATGAGTTTGCTCCCACCCGCGGTCCTTACTTAAAACCTAAAGGCCCGACTATGCCTTTTTAAATGTGTCTATATTGCACTAATTCCAATTAATTTTGCTGGGTATCCATACAAGTGGATCCACTGTGGAACGTATCGATTTGAAAATGAGTTTGCAGTGGGAGTTGTTTCTCCCACCCGGGGTCCTTATTTTAGACCTAAAGGTCCGACTATGCCTTTTTAAATGTGTATGTTCTCATATAGCCCCCATAGAAGTGTACGTCCCGATTTTCCACATATAGCTCGTTCTCCACCAAAATAGCTGATATTTAGTATTATATTTTTGATAGAGGTATGAAACATTCCAGCCGAAATATGCCGGTATAGGTCCACGTCCTCAAATACCCCAATAGGACCTACCTTCCGATTTACGGTATTTTGAAAGTTGTGGCTTCATTATACCAGCTATATGACTGAAATTTAGTATTTAAATTGCCATGGGTGTATAAAATATTGCAGAAGAGAATTATCAGTATAAGTCCTTTTCTTCGGTATTTTAAGGTTGTGTCATCAATATCCCATCGAAACGGATGAATTTTAATATTTAATCTCCGTTGGTGGTATAAAACTTCCCACCAGAAAATTTCCGGTATTGTTCCATGTTTTTATATACCCCCCACCCATAGAAAGATCCCTCCCAATTTTCGCTATTTTGATAGTTTTAGCCACAATATTCAATGGGAATAACTGAAATTTGGTATTTGTCTTCGCTGGAGTCACGAAACTTTCCTCCAGAAATTTATCGGTACAGGTTAACGTTTTATACAGCCTCCATAGAACGGCGCTCCTGATGTTGTTAACTATCCAAATCCAGCATATCCAGGTTTAGGTCTAGTCGGTTTTGCCCAATTTTATGTATTTCGCTCAATTCGGAAATGTTGGTCCATGTTTTGGAAAGAACAAAAATGTCGCCCCATATTAACTGTTTAGAAGGTAGTATTATCAGTTGAGCTATATGTACTTATCCTGCAATAAAAGGAAGAGTTTAGTACTTTCATAAACGAAATAAAACTAATTCTTCCTATTCACTTCAATGCAGTTCGTGGTGGAAGGTATAAAAAGTTCGGAACTTAACTCTTTTCTTACTTGTTTTAAAAATGTTATATCTACAAAACTTCCAAACCGTTTTCAATGTCATTTTCAGATGATGTACAGGTATGGCCCTTGGTGGAAATAGGCTATAAATTTTTTTGAATTTCGGAGGAGCGGGTTATCCGCTGTGCCCTATTTTTTAAATGCGCTATTTATGTAAAACATACGAACACGTCCGTTTCCCCGACCCTGGGTACATATTTTAGCCACAAATCCCGACCGTTCCCACTTTCTTAAATACATATGTTACAAGTCAATGAAAATACCAGTTGAAATATGCATAACGAAGCTTTGGTTTTATTGGATAGCAAGAGTTTAAATTAGAAGGCAACATATCGATATCTATAGCTTCATCAGCTATGTAAGATACAATATAAGAAGGTGGAAGGTTTACACAGGGCATTCATATGAATGAAGGGCACACATGCAATATTAAATAGAAGTTATCATTTGGAACGAATGTACGTTGACACATAAAAATTTCCTTGAAGTTTTAGATCGATACTTGAAGGATTTAAGAAGCAATTTACGTTTAGATTTCAGACAAACACATCCAGTTATACTATTCCAGCAGATGAAATAAATGAATGTCTCAAGCCATCATTTCTTTGGTGGTGTGTTAAAATTGCATATCGACACCAACATTTCTGCACATTTTTCTGAAGGTGGTGTATTACGACACGCCGTTCAATAAACAGTAGGCCCCATATCAAGTGGCTACAAATAAAAAAAATGTGCAGAAATCTGGACATAGCTGAAATGCTCAGGAAATGTCGCCAAGATTACTGAGGAATATTTTGCCACCGTTGCAAATTTGATGTTGCCTGGACAGGGAATCGAAACCACGACTTTCAGCGTGCGCGGCGGGTGTGCATACCATTGCACCATGGTGGCACCCACAAAACTTCTTCCTGACATAAAACTCTACAAATAATTCACCAAACATAATACGATTTATCTCAAGTTAAATAAAGTCCGAAGATGGACTGGATATACATATCTTACAATGTCCACAACAAAAGATCAAAAATTTCGCTTGAGTGTAATTTAAGCATTGTTCGAGGATAATTTTGAAATGTGAACCATTCCCGACTCGAATAGTATATAAAACTCTGATCATATGCCGCTGTTATACAAATTCTTCTTTCCCAAAGTCTATTAGTCTTTACCAAACGGTGTGCCACCGCGATCAAATCTCAGCGAACAGAGGAAATAGCGTATTTTTATTATCCATACTTAATTCGTTCCAAAAACCCCTCCCATGTTGTTCGTTGTTTATTAGATCTGTCAGTGGAATAATTAAGACAACTATTTAGGATACCACTTCACAAAAGTTTTAAAACTTGCGCTGAGAAGATTTACATAGGTCCACCACTTCTTTTATTGCTTTTGTACAGTCATAGCATGAATGCATTTAGGTGTCGGCAAACCGAGTGATTATTTCACTTATGTTATATATATGCATGCATTCATCATCAATTTTTCATTAAATCTCTTTGGAGGTTCGTTTAATCATTTCAAATCGATTAGCATAACGAGTTTGAATTTTAATTTGTTATGCTGCCGCCCCACAAATATGTTTAATAAAACGCTAACTGAATTCTCCGCACCACCACCACTTGAACGTGTTCGTTCTTCACTCACATATTGTTAAGCCTCCATTTTCAGCATGCAAAACCTAATGTAATTGCTTATTAACCTCAATTTTAATCGTTTTGAAAAATGCTTCATTGATTTCGCTTCTCTGCAATTGTGCGTGCACAAGCCCATCACCGCCCCACTTCCACATTTTTAAAATCATCTCCAAGAGCAATAATAATTTTACTTAATGCCCATGCCCATGTCCATGACCACTGACTGCTGCAGTGCTTCAAGTCAAACAGTTTGCTGTGAAAATGTGCAGCATCTCTGTAACGGCTGCAGTAAAACTTGAAATATTACTGCTTATTATCCATTTGGTCGGTCGGTTGGTTGGTCCTTCACCTCGCACTCATGCTTACACAAACTCACCCACACACACACAATGTGGGTGAGTGTGCTTAAGAAGAGTCCACCTTTTGGATTTTGAATTAATGAATTTAGGTCAAGGGTTTTGTACTTTGAATGCCTTTCGCACAAAAAGCCATAACAGCAGTAACAACTACAAAAACAACAGCTGAACGAACGGCTTTAACAATAACGACGACAACGACAAAGACAATAACAAAAGCACTTTTACGAGTGTATAGGGCAATTCAACACGCTTCTTCAGGGACACACTCTCATACAGTAGAATGAAACGAATTGTAACTCGAATTCAATTTTTAAAAATATTTCTATAAACGTAAATTTTTTTGGAAATATTTCCAGAAACGTGGTTGTTTTAAAGATATTTCTATAAACGTGGATTTTTTTAAAATATTTCTATAAAACTTGATTTATTAAAAATATTTCAATAAACTTGGCTTTTTTTAAATATTTTTATAAACGTGCATTTTTTAAAAATATTTATGTAAACATGGATTTAAAAAAGAAAACTATTTTAAAAATATTTAAAAATTATTAAAAAACTATTTTAAAATTATTTAAAAAATATTTAAACATTATATAAAAATTATTTTAAAATTATTTATATTTATATTAATTATTTTTTTAACTATTTAAGTAGAAAAGTATCAGTCAGCTTTGCTGACAGAGCACGGTGCTCTCGAATCAAATTTAAATGGAAAGTGCTTACACCTGGGAAGTTTTTGCGGTTTCTGAAACTACCATGTTCATAGAGTAGAAAAATCAAAAAACTAAAAAAATCGCCGGAGCGTTTTTTTTAAATAAACCGCGATTTAAGTTGACATTTTTAAGGGTTTTCACGATTTTGCTTGGAAACCGCAAGTCCTTACGAAATGGGACTAAAGAAAATTTTGTAGCTATGAAAATTCTCTACAAGATTGATTTTTATGATATCTTCGTAGTTTTTACCGTTATTGAGATCCGCACAGAATCCGCAAAGACGTCCCAGGTGTAAGCGCCATCCATTTAAATTTGATTCAAGAGCACCGTGAGAGGTATACCCTCAGCCTGTGTGAATTGAAACTTTCATTTATTGATAATATCGAATCTAATACCGGAAACGCAGGTTTTATGGCCCTTTTTGGAAGTGTGTCTTAGTTTGTGAGTCATTCCTCTCGATAGGACCATTATATCAGCAAACATGGACTTGCCCACGAAAAGCATCATATCGCTGTAAACATGGCTACTATGAGTACCTTCTGTAAGAATTTCTAAAGGATTCTCGCACATACCCTTAACCGCACTTAAACAAAAATGTTGATCATTTGTGTGGGTGGTACCCTAAGGATTGGACCGATAGGGCCCACTTTTTAACATATACTAAGTTTGGACAAAAGGGGGGAGGGAATACAAGTTGTTCCAACAAAAAAACAAAAAGATTCGAGGGGAGGGTATTAAACTGCACCTTTCCGCAATTTTGTGTGGGAGGTACCCGAAAGAGTGAAACGAAGAGTGAAGGAATATGGACTATTTATTCGAGGGTTTTGTGCGCACAATTTTTGCGAAAAAATCGTACCTTTCTGGTGTAGGTACCCGAGGGAGTGTACCAATATGACCCACCATCGAACTTAAACTAAATTTGGACAAAATATTACGAAGGCCAAATTTTGGACCCAATCGGTTGATCCTTTCGAGAGTTATCGTATGTTTAGCCACTACTAAGAGGTTTCTACAGCTTTCGGTCCATTTTCTCAGCAAGTATGCACTTGCCCCTGAAGAAACATGTAGCTTCGTTAAGGGCGCAGCGAATACAAGCTGTTACAATAAAAATCAAATCGATTCGAGAGCAGGTCCTAAAGTGAACTTTTCCGAAATTTTGTGTGGGAGGTACCCGAAGGAGTGAACCGATATAATCCATTTTCGAACTTTATCTATGTCTGGTTGAAATTTCGCGATGTGCAAAGTATGGACCAAATCGGGTACTCCCTTCAAGAGTTATCTTGCGCACAATCTTTCCGTACTTTTTCAAACTTTTGTGGAGAAAGTATCTGAAGGAGTGGACCTATATGGCTTATCTTCGAACTTTAACTAAGTTTGGATAAAAACTTACTAACTCCAAATTTTGGACCATCGGTTGATCTGTTCGAGAGTATTCGTGCGCACCAGCCAGTCAGACAGACGGGCGGACATGGCTAAATGGACTCCAAATTGTCTGAAACACATTTATTTTGATGAGGCAAATTTTGTCCGTATAAAAGTGTATATACCCTCGTTAGCATAAATGCTGAGGGTATAATAACAATTATATAAAAATTATTTTAAAATAAACTTAAAATTATTTCAAAACTTTTTAAGAATTATTTTAAAATTATTTGAAACTATTTGAAAAGTATTTTAATACTATTTTAAAATTATTTTAAATTTCTTTAAAAACTATATTAAAATTATTTAAAAAACTACTTTAAAATTATTTCAATATTATTTAAAAATTATTTTAAAATTAATTAAAAACAAGTAAAAAAGTATCAGTCGGCTTTGCCGACTGAGATATACCCTCAGCCTGTGCAAATTGAAACACTTTTTTTACAAAAAACTTATGTATTTAGGGTCGTATGACCGTGTGAACCGACAAAAATGTTGATTACGACTAAAACTAAGTTTGGAAACAATATTACGAAGGCCAAATTTTGGTCGGAATCGACATATCCGTTCGAGAATTATCTTGCGCTTCCAGCCATAAACATGGTGTCATAGGGTTTGTTTTTCAACTTTCAGGCTATTTTCTCAGGAAGTATGGAATTGCCCCTGAGGAAACTTGTATCTTCGTATAGGGGACAGTAAATACAAGATGTTACAACAAAAACCAAAGAGATTCGAGAGCAGGTCCTAAACTGAACTTTTCCTAAATTTTGTGTGGGAGGTACTCGAAGGAGTTTACCGATTGAGTCCATATTGGAACCTCATCTATGTCTGGTAGAAATTTCATAACGTGCAAAGTATGGACCAAATCGGTTACTTCCTTCAAGAATTATCGTACGCACAAATTTTCCCAACATTTTCGAACTTTTGTGGGGGAGGTACCGGAAGGAGTGGACCGATATAATCCATCTTCGAACTTGAACTTAGTTTGGACAAAATATTAAGAAAGCCAAATTTTGGACCGAATCGGCAGATCCGTTCGAAAGTTATCTTGCGCTCCAACCACTACACACGGTGTCATAGGATTTTTTGTAACTTTCAGGCTAATTTCTCAGGAAGTATGGACTTGCCCCTAATGAAACTTACAGCGTCGTATAGAGGACAGCGAATACAACTTGCGTAAACAAAAATCAAAGCGATTCGAGACCAGGTCCTAAACTGAACTTTTCCGAAATTTTGTGTGGGAGGTACCCAAAGGAGTGGACCGATTGAGTCCATATTGGAACCTCATCTAAGTTTGGTAGAAATTACTCGACGTGCAAAGTATGGACCAAATCGGTTATTCCCTTCGAGAGTTATCGTGCGCACAAGTTTTGCGACAATTTTTGAACATTTGTGGGGGAGGTACCTGAAGGAGTGGACCTATATGGCCCATCTTCGAACTTAAATCGAATATGGACAAAATATTTCGATACCCAAAATTTGAACCGAATCGATTGATCCGTTCGAAAGTTATCGTGCGCACCAGCCTGCCAGACAGACAGACAGACAGACGGACGGACATTGCTAGATCTACTCAAAATTGTCTGAAACGGATATCGTACAAACATACTTGGGGTCTAAAACCATTATTTCGATGAGGCACATTTTTGGTCGTATCAAAGTGTAAATACCCTCTTTAGCCTAAAGGCTGAGGGTATAATAATTTTAAATGTTTTAATAATTATTTTAAATTAATTCAAGCAACAATAAATATATTTTTTAAATGAGGTTGTATATTATACAAATTAAATACTTTCGGATAATATGAAATGATTTTAGACTTGGCAAAAAATATTGGCCTTAAAAGTTGATTTGCATGGAAGCAGTGGCTACATTTTTGTTAAATAATGGGTAAAAATGGGTTGAAGCCAACGTGCCTTTTTATACCCTCAGCCTTTAGGCTAAAGAGGGTATTTACACTTTGATACGACCAAAAATGTGCCTCATCGAAATAATGGTTTTAGACCCCAAGTATGTTTGTACGATATCCGTTTCAGACAATTTTGAGTAGATCTACCAATGTCCGTCCGTCTGTCTGTCTGTCCGCCTGTCTGTCTGGCTGGTGCGCACGATAACTCTCGAACGGATCAATCGATTCGGTTCAAATTTTGGGTATCGAATTATTTTGTCCAGATTCGATTTAAGTTCGAAGATGGGCCATATAGGTCCACTCCTTCAGGTACCTCCCCCACAAATGTTCAAAAATTGTCGCAAAACTTGTGCGCACGATAACTCTTGTAGGGAATAACCGATTTGGTCCATACTTTGCACATCGTGTAATTTCTACCAAACTTAGATGAGGTTTCAATATGTACTCAATCGGTCCACTCCTTCAGGTACCTCCCACACAAAATTTCGGAAAAGTTCAGTTTAGGACCTGCTCACGAATCGCCTTGGTTTTCGTTGTAACATCTTGTATTCACTGTCCCCTATACGAAGGTACAAGTTTCCTCAGGGGCAAGTCCACACTTCCTGAAAAATAGCCTGAAAGTTGAAAAACAAACCCTATGACACCATGTTTATGGGTGGAAGCGCAAGATAATTCTCGAACAGAAATGCCGATTCCGGCCAAAATTTGGCCTTCGTAATATTGTTTCCAAACTTAGTTTAAGTTCGTAGATAAGCCATATCGGTCCACTCCTTCAGGTACCTACCCCACAAAAGTTCAAAAATATTCGGAAAAATTGTGCGCACGATAACTCTTGATGGTCCATACTTTATACATTCTCATAACATCTACCAAATATAGATCAGGTTCGAATATGGACTATATTTGTCCACTCCATCCCGTACATCCCACACAAAATTTTGGATAAGTTCACTTTAAGACCTGCTATTGAATCACTTTGATTTTTGTTGAAGCAACTTACATTCGCTGCCTCAATTACGACGGTAAAAGTTATTTCAGGGGCAAGTCCATACTTCTTGAGAAAACAGCCCGAAGTGTGTAAAAACCCCCTATGGCACCCCCATGGTCTATGTCGGTCCATTCCTTTAAGTACCTTTTCCGCACAAATTTTGAACTTTAATCCTAATCAACATTTTTGTCGGTTCATACGACCAAAATTTTGAAACCCCCTAAATACATAGGTTTTTTGTAAAAAAAGTGTTTCAATTTGCCCAGGCTGAGGGTATATCTCTGTCGGCTAAGCCGACTGATACTTTTTTACTTGTTTTGTTTTCTCTCGATTTGTGATTAAACCACACTTCTCACTATTTCTTGTCAAAGTAAAAGTAGAAGCCAACTAAATAAGGATAATCTCACTAAGGTATTTCTTTTCAAAATTTGATCTGATTATACCAGTAAATGATGCTGACATTCTGAAGCCAGATTTACAGTGTATTTTGAAAATTTCTTCTAACTTCGTTCCGCAAACAGGTTTTTCAAAAAATCATATACAGGATTGTAGAACTCGCTATTCTGAGTTAGTTGATATATGTGTCGTGAATGTAGCCTACACAGCTTCACAGAAATCTGCATCCAAATACGAAAATTTTGTGCGAACATTTTTCTAAAAATCATATTTTTCGGGCTTAATTTTTACAACTGTCATTCGATTTACTCGTACTTGATTGAAGATTTTAGATTTTTACGTTGCGGATCTGATAAATCTTTACTCGTGAAATTCCATCTACTAAAACGCGAGATACGAGAAATTCCAAGGTAGGAAAATCACCTAATATTGTTTTTGAAAATATCGCGCATTTTATCGCGTATTCTGGGGGCCGTTTCCATTACAATGAAAAAACTAGTGCAGCATCTTCGTTTTTGCGGAAACAGAAATTTAAAAACTTCACTGATAAGGGAGCTACATTAATTTTATCCCAAAAAAAAATAGTGTGTGATGCTCCATCCACGGTTCCCGATTGATCGCCTTGAAATAGATATATATCGATGTAGACATTCGTGGTGACACTGCATCACCACCGCATCCGGTACAAAATTTATTGTACTTTGCGCAAATTAGAGATGTTTTATAGGTTTTTTAATGCTTAGATGCAGCCGATGCTACATCTAAGCATCCAAGTTATATTTCAAAAAATATATACAAATTAAAAGATAGGGTCTTGCTGTACATGAAAGTCACATGCGGACAAAACGATTTTGATAATTACGCGATTTACACATATTTTAATAATGCATATAAGTTAAAACGGTTTATTTGAACTCTATTTCCGTTTAAGAAGTCTAATGATTTATTTCAACAACCCCATAACTTGCCTCAATGGGAAACCTTCTATGTGAATGTAGATAAAGCAAAATCCGCCCATTTTCTTGGGAGTTTCAAGAAAAATAAAAAAAGTACACCTATAGAATTTTTCCAATATTTTCAACTCTAGAATGCATGTGAAAACTATTATTCCAAACCGAAATTAGTTTTTTTTGTAACACAAATATGTGCTAATTTTGGCTATAATATCCTAACTACTATACCGATGATTATAAGTTTGGTCTCATTTGATTCAACGTGGAGTCTTTATTTAAAGCAGTTTTTTTTTGTAATTTCTGATGGGTAAATGGACCTATACTTTGAAAAAATTCGGATTAAATTTAAAATGTTGTGAATTTTTTGTAAATTCCGCGAATGCTGAGTAACATTTTGCAAATATTATGCAATCTATTTAATGACGTCACTTCGTGATAACTTTTTAGTGACAATTGTGTTCAATAAAATAATTAGCGTTTTTATAATATTTTTTTCTTAAAAGCAAAAGTAAAACCGATTTAGACCCCAAGTATGTTTGGACGAAATGTGTTTCAGGCAATTTAAAGTTGATTTAGCCATGTCCGTCCGTCTGTCTGTCTGGCTGGAGCGCACGATAACTCTCGAACGGATCAACCGATTCGGTCCAAAATTTGGCTTTCGTAACATTTCGTCCAAACTTAGTTTAAGTTCGGAGATGGGTTATATCGGTCCACTCCTTCCGGTACCTCCCCCAAAAAACTTCGGAAATGTTCGGAAAATTTGTGCGCACGATAACTCTTGAAGGGAGTAACCGATTTGGTCCATACTTTGCCCATCGTGAAATATGTACCAGACTTAGATAATGTTTCAATATAGACTCAATCGACCCACTCCTTCGGGTACCTCCCACACAAAATTTCGGAAAAGTTCAGTTTAGGGCCATCTCTAGAATCACTCTGATTTTTATTTTAGCAACTTTTATTCAACGCCCCCCCCCATACCACGGTACAAGTTTCTTTAGGGGCAAGTCCATACTTCCCGAGAAAATAGCCTGAAAGTTGCAAAAACCCCCTATGACACCGTGTGAGGTGGTTGGAGCGCAAGATAACTCTCGAACGGATCTTCCGATTCGGTCCAAAATTTGGCTTTAGTAATATTTTGTCCAAACATAGTTTAAGTTCGAAGATAAGTCATATCGATCCACTCCTTCAGGTATCTCCCCCACAAAAGTTCAAAAATGTTCGGAAAAATTGTGCGCACATCCTAAAATATCTGCCAGATATAGATAAGGTTCGAATATGGACTATATTTTACCACTCCTTCGGGTGGATCCCACACAAAATTTTGGATAAATTCACTTTAAGACCTGCTCTCGAATCACTTTGATTTTTGTTGAAGCAACTTGCATTCGCTGCCCCAATTACGGCAGTAAAATTTTTTTCAGGGGCAAGCCCACACTTCTTGTGAAAATGGCCCGAAAGTTGTAAGAATTCTATGGTGCCATATGTTTTGATCTGGTCCAAGCTTTGGATCTCTAAATATTGTCGAAACTTAGTTTATGTTCATATTTAGGCCATATCTGTCCAATCCTTGTGGTACCACCCACACAAATGTTCAACATTTTTGTGTGGTTCGAGGATCCTTTGGGCATTTGTACCAAAGGGTTTCCTAGTGGCCCTGTTTAGAGCGATATTATGTTTTTCGTAGGCTAATGCAATAAAAAACGCCTATCTATCGATATCCCCGCAAATGTTTGTGTCGGCGTATACGCCAAAAATTTTGAAAACCCCCCTAAATACATACGTTTTTTTGGGGACAAAGCCAATTGATACTTTTTTACTTGTCCTATAAAATATTAAGTTTTCTCGCAAAAAAATCTCGGCGCTAAGTGGGTTTAAAAAGCAGGCGTGTTTGGGTCTTTAGGCCCCAAAGAAGTACCTAGATTGTAGATTAATTCGTTAATTTTTAAACATTCAGAAAAGATAAAAATGGAAATTTGAAAAAGTGGGCGTGGTCAAATTTTCTTAGCATAAAAGGTTAAATTGGATTATGATGAACATTTCAAAGAAATAATTATCCGTTCTCAACTGACGCCATTACTAACAAACGACTTTAGATTTTTATTTATATAGATTATTTTGATATTACTGAAAAATTATTTCAAAATTGTTCAACAATTAATTTAAAACTATTAAAAACAATTTGAAAATTATTTTAATATTGTTTTAATTTAAAAACTATTTTCTTTTCTACTAATAAACTAGTTGTTTTAAAATATTAAAACAACAACAATGGGATTAAGCCAGACTATTTTGAAAAAAACAAAATTGCAAACGCTATCCCAATAAAAAACGCCACAATGTTTCTTATTAAGACACTGGCACGACGTGTGTTGTTTTTGCGGTAAAGCAGACCAACCTAATTTTGGTGTGTGCATTCGTTGAAAATCGACGACACATACTAGTGGAAGAGGTTTGTATTGTTTTCGCAGACACTTTCGTCGGAGTTGTGTGAGGTTGCCAAGGAAAAACTTCTCATTGAACTTTTTTCTTTGCTTACCTTTATACTTCGAGCTGACGATTGATGTTTGGGTATAAAAAGTTTCTTGTTGAAGAAGTTATTGAAAAATAACTTCGGTGGAGAATATCCACAAACAAGAAACAAGGGAACTGATGAGATCCAGTGGCGTGGATCGAAACTATAGTATTCCCTGTCTTAACCCTTGGCGAACAATGTCAAATCTTTTCCACTAATAAAATAGTTGTTTTAAAATATTAAAACAACAACAATGGGATTAAGCCAGACTATTTTGAAAAAACAAAATTGCAAACGCTATCCCAATAAAAAACGCCACAATGTTTCTATTTTAAAATTATTTAAAACAATTTGAAAATTATTTTTATATATATATTTTTTTTAATTATTTTTAAATTAAATTTTCTTTAAAAATCATTCAAAAACTTTTATTTATATAGATTATAGATTATTTTGATATTACTGAAAAATTATTTCAAAATTGTTCAAGAATTAATTTAAAATTATTTAAAACAATTTGAAAATTATTGAAAAATTGTTTTAAAATTTAAAAACTATTTTAAAATTATTTAAGACAATTTAAAAATTATTTTAAAATTAGTTTAATATTAAAAATCATATATAAATAAAAATCATTCAAAAACTCTTTTAAAATTATTTCATTATTATTTAAAAATTATTTTGAAAACTAATTTAAAAATATTTAAAAACTACTTTAAAATCATTTCATTATTATTTTAAAATTATTTAAAAATTATTTTAAAGTTATTTAAAAATTATAATGTTCAAAAATTATTTTAAAACTATTTTAATTTGTTTTTTTTTTTTAATTATTTAATTTTTTTCCAAATTATTTTTGTTCAAAATATGTTGTCTTAATGTCATTGCTGCTGTTTAAGAATAAAATCTAAAAAAAGTATTAACATAAAATTTGAAGACTTTTTGAACTATTATATATTATCTATTTCATGGCTACTCGTATGTCGAGCTCTATAAAAGTGTATTTTGTGTTAATTTTTCTGGCTGTCTGTGTTCATTGTTGTATGTCTTGTATAATATATTCATGCATTGTCCTATTAAATATCCTTTCACAGTTTAAGTCACCTAAGCATGCATTATTTACAAATTATTTTACAATTATTAAAAAATTATTTTAAAATAACTTAAAAATTATTTAAAAAAATTTCAAGAGTTATTTTAAAATCATTTAAAACATTTCGAAAATTATTTAAAAATTTATTTAAGATTATTTGATTATTATTCTCGAATTATTTTAAAACACTTTAAAAAATATTAAAAAACATTTTAAAATTATTTAAAACACCGATTGAAAAGACTAAGATGATAATGCCAAAAGTGGTTTCCACAGTTTTGAGGAAAAAGGTACAAATCCTCAAAATTGGTGGGTTAATTAAAACATCAAGAGCTCCGATGTAATTTCATTGGAAGTGAAGTTGTGGCATATATGTATACTTTTAAACCGTAGGTAAAAACATCTTCGAAAGACAAACTTCCGATGTATGCGGTATAATATTTAAGCTGTACCAGATATATTTTGATACTGTTTAGATTCTGTCATGATACAAAAAAAGACAATTACAAACGGCCAAATACATACATACAATCATACATACATTGGTACTGTTGGTACACTGTATGTATATCATTCGAAAAAAGGAAAAATTGGAAAAAACAAGAAATCGGAGGTACTGGAGTTTTTTTGGTCGAATTATCTGACAAATATTCTTTATCGGCGACATAAGTAGGTAAATACTTATTAATCGTTAATTAGTTTGTGATATTAATTTGACTATGTTATTTACGTCAAAATTAAATATAGGGTAACCAAGTAATCGACAGCAGTCTCGTGTTAGTGTGACAAGACTTCAAGCATCCGAAACACACAAAGAACGGCAACTAATAGAATAGCTCTGTCCATGTTACCAGAGCCATTGCATCTAATACCGAACTTGCAGTGCAAGTAGAATTCGGGAGATCACATTAAATAGAGCAGTCAAAAAAAAAAAAATAAGTAAAAAAGCGTTAAGTTCGGCCGAGCCGAACTTTTTATACCCTCCACCATAAAATATTCTGAACTAAAACGGAATAATTATATACTTTCCTGTCCACAATTTTAGACGAAGATATTTTGTGTCCTCTGATACCTAAATAAGGTAAAAAACATAAAAAATGTATTCAATCGGTAAGGTACCTTATATGGGGCTATATCAAAGTGAAAATCGGGAGGTAAATTATATAGGGGGCTATACCTAAACATGGACCTATGTTGACAGCTTTAGGTGGAGATATTTTGTGATTAACAGAAACCTCAACGGTCAAATTACAGGTAGTTCGATCAAAAATTTTAGCTAAAATACTCAAAATACCAAAAATCGGGAGGTACCGCTATATGGGGGCTATACCAAAACATGGACCTTGACTGTTTTTAGTGGATATACTTTGGGAACCACTGGGAATCCCAAACCTGAAATTACAGATAGTTCGGTCAAGAAATGTAATTAAAATCCACAAAATACAGAAAATCGGGAGGTAGGGTAGGAGGGAGGATGTTGACAGTTTTTGGTGGAGATATTTTGTGATTGCTAGGAACCTCAACAGTCAAATTACAGATAGTTCCGTTAAAAATTTTAGCTAATATCCTCAAAATACCCATAATCGGTAAGTACCGTTAAATGGAGGCTATACCAACACATGTACCTATGTTGACGGTTTTTGGTGGAGATGTTTTGTGACCACTGGGAACCCCAAACGTGAAATTACATGTGGTTCGGTCAAAAAATTTAGTTAAAATCCCCAAAATACCGAAAGTCGGGAGGTAGCATTATATGGTGGCTATACCAAAAAGTGTTCCGATATAACGCATCTTCGAATTTGCCCTGCCTATGGAAAAAAGACGCTCGGGTGCAAAAATATAGCGCTCTAGCTCAATTATTGCAAACGCTAGAGTGATTACAACAGACGGACAGACAGACAGACGGTCATGGCTAGATCGTCTTAGAATTTTATCCTGATCAAGAATATATGTGCAAATGATTAGTTCGATGTGTTACAAACAGAAAAACAAACTAAATATACCCTCCATACTATAGTGGAGGGTATAAAAACAGACGAAGGTGGTTACCTGAGAACGATCGGATCAAAATGGGTAAATAGGTTGAAATGGGTTAATTGATTAAAACGCAAATTTAAATAAGCACTATATTCAGCATTAAATTCAAATTAATATTCAATTGCTTTAGTGAAATATCGTGTTCAGTGGTGGAAACAAGAATTGCAGAAAACCATCGATTATGAAACGAGTTGGGCGTTATGATATTATTTTACTTCAACTGCGCTACCAAATATTTTTTTTTACATCGCAAAACGTGTTATTTGCTTAAAAAGTATATCTTAGTCCCGATTTAGAGTTACCTAATTTTTTTCGCGGCTATTGTCAGTTTATAGAAGAGAGAGTCGAGGAAAATAGAAACACTTTGCCTCACAGTACCTTCTCTCATCGTCAAACTGACAATTGTCGAAAGTACAATTGTCTAATGTGCATCTGCTTCAAAGATCGTCCTTAACTGTTCAAAACAAAGAAATATTTGCCATTGAACAAGGTGATAGCAATAACAGTATTATAGGTTTGAACCAAAGCCATAAAGTTCTGTACCTAACAAACTGCGAGACGAAGTTCGCCGGGTCCCCTAGTGTTATTATAAAATTATTTTAAAATTCTTTAAAAATGATTGTTTAAGTCTAGAGTTTCCCTCATTGGCTTAACTTCATCACTTTCCTCTTTGCAGAGAAAAATGTTTACAAAACGCACTGACAGCTTGCAAAATTTACTGATCGCTACCAATATCATGATTTCATCCCGGCGAAGGGAATTATCAATTGGCTTTTCAGTTTTTGAAATGATGATTTTTTAGTGAAAACCTGAACTCTTTAAGCATCGAGTATTCTCATGTTAATGAGAATGATGCTCACTTTTCGGCTTTCCCAAAAAAACACCAGAACAAAATATTTGCAAGCTGACAGCACGATGAAATCGCCGGGATGAAATCATGATATTGGTAGCGATCAGTAAATTTTGCAAGCTGTCAGTGCGTTTTGTAAACATTTTTCTCTGCAAAGAGGAAAGTGATGAAGTTAAGCCACTGAGGGAAACTCTAGACTTAAACAATCATATGATTGAATCTTCAACTAAAACAAAACAAACATTCTTTAAAAATTATATAAAAACTGCTTTAAAATTACTTCATTATTATTTTAAAATTATTTAAAAACTAATTTATAATTATTTAAAAACTACATTAAAATTATTTCATTATTATTTAAAAATTATTTTAGAATTTATTTAAAAACCTTTTTATTTTTTTTTTTTTGCAAAATTATTTAATTTTTTTAAATCAGTTTTGTTCCAAATAGTTTGTCTTAATTTCATTGCTGCTGTTTAAAAATTAAATTTAAAAAAATAAAAAAAAAAAAATAAAACTAGTAGACTTTCTGAAGTATTATAAATTGACTGGTTGTGTTCTGTTGAGTTCTCATATTTATGTCGAGCTCTATAAAAGTGTATTTTGTGTTAATTTTTCTAGCCGTCTGTGTTCATTGTTGTTTGTCTCGTATATATTCATACATGGTCCTATAAAATATCATTTCACAGTTTAAGTCACCTAAGGATGTGTGCTCATCTTCTGATAATTCTTTCACAAATTACCAATCGCTTCAATGGGACAACATGATGGCCGCCAGTTTTGTCTGTTGTTGTCTTTTTTTCCTACTTCAAGTACTTTGTTATTGAACATTGTTGTAGTCAAGTTGATAGAGAGCTTTTACTTTTTTTCGGCTATCAATAAATTTTCGTTGTCGTTTTTGTTGCTGTTGTTCATTCATTGCATGGCTGCTGTTGTTCGTTCAATGCTGCAAAAATTCTAAACTCATTTTTTCTCATCTCTAATGCACTCGTGGGAACAATTTTCTTGTACAACAATTTATTTTGTTGGGAGGGTTTAGTGCACTTTTGGGATATTCATTGCGCGCAAATATTTACCAGTGTGAGCTGTTTTGTCTCTCAGCTTCATGTGAAAATAAGAAACAATGCCTGCCCCCTATCTTCGTGGTAGAACCTTAAGTACAATTCACTGTGAATTAAAAAAGGGGAAAACCAAATAATAAAAGAACAAAAAACAAAAAACGTAAAAAAAACTAAAAAGTAATGCATTTTTAATAGGATTAGTGTGGACGATCCGGTGAAGGGCATCACAGAAAACAATAGGCTTTTTCTTATGATGAGTGTTTAGGACCACAGATGAAGAAAACTATAAGGGAATGGTGTAAAAATATGGAAAAGGAATCATAAAAGAAAAAAATACCTACTAATATAACAGGTGGATTTAAATTTAAAACACTTAAAAATTTTGAATCGTAAAGGAAAATTTTACAAAGTTTTTATGTACTTTATTTGAGACAGTGTTACAAAGCTTAGTCAATATTCCCCATGTTTAGTACACCCTCCACCATAATATAGAGGGTATAATTAAATTTGTCATTCCGTTTGTAACACATATTCTTCGGAGACCCTGTAAACATATGTACATGCTTGATCAGGATCTAAGTTAGAGTTGTTGAATATAGTGAACTAGTTCGCTTACGTATGAGTTATTTCATCAAAACAAAGATATACTATAACTCATTCGCAGTACGTTCATACAAACGGCCGATGTTCACTGAACTATATACAGTGAACTCGGTAATTCAAACGAACTAGATTTTAAGAACTCTAATCTAGGCCGATATAACAATGTCCGTCTGCACTTCTGTCTCTTGAAATCAAGATACAGCTCGCAATATTTAAGTTAGAGCTTTATCATTTCTAATAGAAGTTTATATTACTCCTAGAACGTTCGATATTGAGAATTTGCTATATCGGTCCACGTTTTGATATAGCCCCCATAGAACGGTACCTCCCGATGTTCGGTATTTTGAAGGTTTCAGCTACATTATCTTAACAAAAAGGCTGAAATTTCGTATTAAGGCTTCTTTGGAGCTACAAAACATTCTCCCCTAAATTTGTCTGAATAGGTCCACGTTTTGATATAGACCCCATAGAACGGTACCTTCCGATTTTCGGTTCGTTGAAGTATCTGAAATTTCGTATTAGGTCTTCTGTGGAGCTAGAAAATCATCCCCCTGAAATTTGAGAGTATAGGTCGGTGAATTCCGATTCAACATTCCTATATAGAATTTACAGTACAAGTCCACGGTTTGATATAGCCCCGATTTTTGGAATTTTGATGGTTTAGCCCCGTTATCCTATTTAAATTACTGAAATTTGGTATTTAGTATTCGGTATGGGTATAAAACATGTCTGTAGGGAGTTGTCGGTATAGATGCACGTTATGTGCGGGTACTACGATACCGCTCGATTTGAAGTTTTTTAGAGATAAGTCTACTGTAGTGACTATAACTTGATATTAATATCAAAAAAAAAAAAAAAACATTGTTCCACAACATCCCATACGGGACAAGGGAGACTTCTCTCATATCAATGAGTGCACCCCGATTCATATTTAGCTCAATGATATGGGACCTACTGTTTATCGCCGAGTCCGAACGGCGTGTCTTAAGACACCACTTGTGGAGAATTTTTTTCAAGGTTGAAATACTCAGGAGGTGTCGTCAACATTACTGAGGGGTATTTTGCCACCATTGAAACATGTTTGATGTTGCTTGGCCGGGGAATCGAACCCCCGACCTTCTGGGTGCAAGGCGGGCGTGCATACCATTGCACCACGGTGGCACCCAACTATACTTCACAGGATCATTTCTGTAGTCAGTCTTCAATTACTTTCATTGCAATAAATTAATATCAATATCGGCTGATATTTTGGTATATTCTTCCAGATTTTAAATATTTGGAAGGTTGTATACGCATCGTCAAAATAGAATGACTATAGCATGGTATTTCGGATTCTGAATGGGTAGAAAACATTGATATTTCATTGGTACTAAACCTTGTTTAAAACAAAGCGTTATTTTTCAATTAGCGCCACCCTTCCGCCAGAGTTTACAACGAAAGGAATCTAGTTGTTCTATTTCAAAGTTCGGCCCGGCCGACCTCAACGCCGTTCTTATTGGTTTTCATTTATTTTTTCATAGTAAGTTGCTTTTTGTAGGGTCTGGTTGCGAACCAGACGCCTAACCGAGGTTTTTATTCTTCTAATATGTGAATCTTTTTATCTTTCTAAGGGTGACGTAGAGGATGGAAGATACCAAGGAACGGTCCTGACCGGCTTTAACATGGCAAAGCAAAGGATTTATCTTGGTCCCTCTTTCATCTCAAGTGGACACTAACCTCCCCGTGGTGTCACCTGGGGAACTGCCTTTAACACCCGTTAAAGGTAGTGAGCTAACATGTGCCGCGCGTTCACCCATAAGAACGTTAAAAACTTGGGTTTGGGCGTCGGGATTGTAACTCTCCCCTAGAAAAAACAGCCTACTATGAAAAAACGAAAGAAAAGAAAAACAAGCCCCTCTAAAGTTGACGAACCCCGCAAACGTTTTAAGGACCATGATCTGCGAATCTGCACCTGGAATGTTCGCACTCTTTATAGAGAAGGTGCAGTTTACGCATTGGCAGATGTACTTGAAAAGTACAAGGCCGACATTACTGCCATACAGGAAATACGAAGGAACGGGAAAGACGTCACAACAACACCTAAAGGCGACGCACTGTGTTATAGCTGTCATGACACAAAGCATTAGTTTGGCTGCGGACTTGTAGTTGGTCGGAGGTTAAAATATCTGGCCTCCAGCTTCATCCCAGTGAATGAAAGACTCGCTGCAATTCGGTTAAAAGCAAAATTCTTCAACATCAGCTTTATTTACGCTCATGCTCCCACTGAAGACAAGGACGAACAGACCAAAGATATATTTTACGAGCGCTTAGAAGATACTTATGACAGTTGCCCTGCCCATGACATTAAAATTATACTAGGCGATTTTAATGCCAAAGTTGGAAAGGAGAATATCTTTGGCCCAACAGTCGGGAAATTCATCTGCCAATGGTATGAGGCTGATAAACTTTGCAGCTGCAAGAAACATGGTAGTTAGCAGTACCAGTTTTAAGCATCTCGGTATTCATAAGGGCACCTGGCTGTCGCCAGATCAAAGAACAAGAAATCAAATTGATCACGTTGTGATAGATGGAAGGAAGACATGCATCAAGCGTGTTGGATGTACGATCGTTCCGAGGTGCAAACATAGACTCGGACCACTACCTTGATCCAGCAAAGGTACATACCAGATTAAACATAGCAAACAAAGTGCGAACAGACACAGTACGGAAGTTGGACATCGGTAAGCTGCAATCACAACAGATAGCCACAGCATAATCCACTCAACTGGCCCAACCGCTTAATCAAAGCACTCCTCGTCCCGCAAAACATATCAGGACAATGGCAAAACATTGCCCACTCCATGCAAACAGCCGCAAAATCAGTACTTGGATACCAGAGACCTCCATCAAGGAATCCATGGTATGACCAGGAGTGTCGTGCTGCTACCGAAGAGAAAAATGCGGCATATAGGGCTACTTTACAATCAGTAGCAACGCGTAGCGCAAGAGAGAAATATCGGGAGAAGAGGAGAGAGGAGAAACGTCTTTTCCGCAGGAAAAAGAGAACAGTTTCACAGAGAGATGGAAAAGCGGTAGTGTGAACAATTCGAGATGTACAGGAGACGGAATGAAGTCCGAAAATTCTACCAAAGAGTGAAACATCAAACTGATGGCTTTGGCACTGGCACATCGTCCTGAGACCAGCAAGGTAATTTGGTAACTGATACATATAGTGTGCTAAGGATATGGAAAGAGCATTTGTCCAAACTGTTGGTACCCAATAGTAGCGAAGTCGACAAAGATACCACAGATCCAATCCCAGAAGATGATATTGAATGTAAACCACCCGGCCAAGATGGGGTAAAGACAGCAATAAACCGGCAGAAGAATAATAAGGCAGCAGGAGATGATGGCCTACAAGCCAAGCTGTTTAAAACCGGAGGCGACACGCTGATAAGGTGTATGTATCAGCTAGTTAACTCCATCTGGCAGGAAGAACGCGTACCCGACGATTGGAACCTGAGCATCCTGTGTCCCGTCAATAAGAAAGGAGATAAGACTTTATGCTCCAACTATAGGGGCATAAGTCTTCTCCCTATCGCCTACAAGATAGTGTCAGGGATACTGTGCGAACGACTAAAGCCTATGGTCAACGAGATAATTGGGCCATACCAATGCGGCTTTAGACCTGACAAGTCCACCATTTACCAGATATTTACGCTGCTGGAGAAGACCCAAGAGATGCAGATCGATACCTACAACCTTTTTGTCGATTATAAAGCAGCATTCGACAGCCCGCTACGTTCACAGGTATTCCAAGCCATGTCAGAATTCGGTATACCCGCAAAGCTTATTCGGCTTTGTAAAATGACTCTAACTGACACAAGATCTTCAGTTAAAATAGGAAAGAACCTCTCCGAAGAGTTTTGTATCAAAAGAGGTTTTAGGCAAGGAGACAGCCTTTCGTGTGATCTTTTCAACATCCTGCTAGAAAAGGTTATACGAGAGGCAAACGTCAAAAGAAGTGGCACAATCTACACCAATAGCCACGTGTTACTTGCTTATGCTGATGATATAGACATCATGGGACGATCAGTAAAAGGAGTAACCGATACCTTGATGAAGGTCGAAGGAGAATCTGCTAAAGTGGGTCTGGCGATAAACGGCGAGAAGACCTACTTGATAATGTCGACGTGCAATGCGTCCATTGAGATCGAACCAACTGTTGAAGTGGGTTCCCATAATTTTGAGGTAGTAAAAGACGTATATCTCGGCACCGCCGTAAACACAACAAACGACATCAGTTGTCAAAAACAAAGCCACAACTCGTCAAACAAAAATAACTGTTTACAAAACACTGATACTACCTGTGCTGAAGTATGGTTCCGAAGCCTGGGTATTTGCGCAGATAAAGCAGTGCTTGGCGTGTTTGAGAGAAAATTCTTCGAAAGATCTACGGCCCAATTTGCGTTAACGGTGAATATCGGCGTCGTATGAACCACGAGCTGTATCTGCTATACAATGAATTCAATATAGTTAAACGTATCGAGATGCATAAGAATGAGCGATGATGAACCCGCTAAAAAAGCTTATAAATACGGGCCACATATCGGTGCAAGCAGAATTGGCAGGCCAACGAATAGATGGTGCAAACAAGTGGATAAAGAGATGACAAGGCGCGGTATTCCAGAAAGCGAAGCATTAAACAGAGAGAATTGAAGATCTTTTCTAAGTATGTAAGTAATGTGTGAATGCGCTTGTTTTACCAGCTGTTTAAAGCAATTCCCCCGGTGATACCCCAAATAATTGAAATAAAACACTATATATTTGTACCCGAGTGTCTTTTTTCTATAGACAAGACAGGATTTTCGAATATGGATGTTTTGCCGTAGCCCCCATATAACGGTACCTCCGGATTTGCGGTATTTTAAGGATTTTAGCCAACATTTTTAACCGAACTAGCTGTAATTTGACATTTGAGATTCCCTGCCGTCAAAAAACTTCTCGACCAACAACTGTTAACAAAGGGAAAACGATGTGTTCGGCTGTAGACTTCCGGGGAAACGATGGATTCGGTGTTCGGCTGTAGATGATCATTAATACGACGAATTTGCTGTTCGACTGTATATGTTCTGTGATACGATGGATTCAGTGTTCGGCTGTAGATGATCGGGGACACGATGTGTTCGGCTGTAGACGTTCGGGGACACCATGGATTCGGATGTTCGGAATACGAGGTATTCGGCGTTCAGCTGTAGTCGTTCGGGTATTAGTCTAGTGCTTCAGCTTAGTTTTTACCACGTGCAACTAACTTTCTAACTACGGAACTGCTGACTCGAAGGCCCTGTGGAACTGCTGACCCGAAGGCCCTGTGGAACTGCAGACTTGAAGGCCCAGTTGAATAGCTGACTCGCCCTGTTTATGTATTAGCCACCACAACTTAATGGGTCGCTCTCAAAAAGTATTCCAATGTAGTTGTTCGGGTATTAGTCTAGTTTTTTTTCCACGTGATACTAACATTCTAACTACGGACCCGAAGGCCCAATGGAACAGCTGACCCGAAGGCTCTGTGAAACAGTTGACCGGAAGGCCCTGTGGAACTGCTGAACTGAAGGCCCTGTGGAACAGCTGACTCGGAAGCCCTGTTTATGTATTAGCAACCACAATTTAATGGATAGCTCTCAAAAAGTATTCCAAACGCTATAATACCGATGCGGATTTGAGGATTTAAGCTACATTTTTTTTTTGCCGAAATACCGAAATATTTGTTCACACAACTCCTGCACTAAAAATGTCCATGGTGTCCCATATAAAAACCGACAGGTACGGTTTTCGGTATTTTGAGGATGTTTACCCAAACTAGCTACTATTTGACATTTGATGTTCTTAGTGGACACAACACTTCTCCACCAAAAATTTCAGGAATTTTTAAACAAACCAGATGTAATTTAAGTAATTTCAGGTTCATAGGGGTTTTTGGTGTAGCTTCTATACACGTACATCCTGATTTTCGGCGTTTTGAGTGATTTAGCTAACAATTTTTGACAGAAATTCTTGTTATTTGACATTTGAGTTACCCTGCACATACGAAATTTCTCCACTACAAATTGTCAAAATAGCTCCATGTTTTGGTATACCCCCTATCAAACGGTACCTCCCGATTTAAACTATTTTTAGGATTTTAGCTAAATTTTTTGACCGAAGATCACAAAACTTCTACATCAAAAAATGATAACGTAGGTCCATGTTTTGGTATAGGTCCCGTATAACATAACCTACCGATTGTCGGTATTTTGAGGTTTATAGCTAAAATTTTTAACCAAACTACCCGCAATTTAAGGTTCTTGGTGGTCATCAAACATCTCCAACAAAAATTGACAACATAGGCTCATGTTTTGTAAAGCTTCCATATGGTGGTACCACGCGATTTTCGGTATTTTAGGGGTTTTAGCTAAATTTTTTGACTGAACTACCCGTTATTTGACATTTGATATTCCCTGTAGTTCACCAAAAATTGTCAACATAGGTCTATACGTTGATATATATCGAAAACATTTTTAGATACACTTTCTGACATAATTTAGGGTTTTGTGGTATCAGTGGTCGAAAAACTCCTCCGCCTAAAATTGTGGACACGAAAAAAAACCAACTGATTGAGAATTTCTATGGCACTACCTACACAAAATAGAAGTCTTCATCCCAAATAAAAAACGCCAACCCTCATATTTATTTCCTTTTATTTGATTTAAATGTACTTATTTATTATGTCAAATTCAAAGTATTCTCTCCAAGAATACCTTTCTAAACAATTTCGGAACTTTCTTCCATTTGTCAAAGTTTCTAATAAACAATTTCCCTAAAATTGATTATAATTTACTCGAAAAAAACTATTTGATAGTCAATTTTGTGTATGGCTTTTTTCTTTTGCTGTAAATGTTGTACTTTTTTGTTGTTGAATGTCAAGGTACACATCACATTTTTAATGGAACTGTAACATACCTGGCCAAACTGGCAGACTCTATCTAGGTACACGCATACACACACATAAATACATTCAAATAACCTTGCAAAACTAATGCCTGAACTGAAACTGAAAAACTAGAGCTAACAGAAATGAGAGCATCCACTTCCCTTTGGGGGCGACAACAATGCAGATATGCGCCACTCTTTTGCGAAAAACTGAAACGAAAACGAAACACAAGCAGAAGCAGCATTTTCGGAATAACATTAAATTCAACTTAGATCTCGTTTTAGTCAAAAGTAATAGTTTATCATAAAGGCTTTTAGACAACTAGCAACAATTTGCCATTATGCCGTTGTTATTGCTGTTGCTGTTGTTGTCGTTCCTCTTGTTGGGCGCCATGGAAGTTTTGCCACTGTTGCCTTAGTGTTTTTAGGTCTGATGCTGCAACGTAATGCCAACAAAAACAACAAAAAACGAAACTGTTCACAATTTTACGTTCCACTTTGGAAAAGTTTTTAGAAACTTTTTTGTTGCTGTTTGTGTCGCAACTTATTTAGTTGTGGGTGTTTGTTGTTGTTGTTATATTTCACAGAAATTCAACTTAGTTGTTCGGGTTTCTATGCTACTGCCTGCTGCCACAGCTACTGCTTGATGTTGTTGCTGCTGTTTACAAACTTAAAATTTATATCATACTTTACGTTTGCTTTGGGACCATTTTTTCTAATGTTGCAATATTTTTCTTCCCTTAACAAATATTGTGTTGTGGCGGTGACGTTGGTGTTGGTAGTATGGCGTGGTGGGTGGCTCGTGTCACGGTTTTACAAATATCTACCAACATCCACATATGTATATGTCCACATACATAGATGTGGGTGACGGTGTGTATGTGTTGTCTCTTTATAAATATTGTCATGTAGAAGTACTATCTCTGAATACCAGCACCATCCAAAGAGATTTTGGTTTTTGTGCCCCATTGTATTGCCTCCTACCATTAGTCTGCTGCTATTGCCGTTGTTGTGTTTTGTATTTCCATTCTCCTCTTTTTGGTTTTTTTACGTTACGTTACATTGCACTTAGTTTTGCTACCTTTTTGGTTGTATCGTGTTACAGTTTTGCACTTTACTTATGTTACAAAATTCCTTTTTTTTCGGGGCTACTCTTCATTCTCCCCTCCGCCACCGTCCGCTACATTTATTTGCAATTTCCAAAATAACAAGAAACAAAGCTCACATACGGTCATAGCGGAATGGAACACTATATGACTATAAAGTGATTTTTACAGAAGAGAAAAAAAAACAAATAAAAAATCGTCAAATTCCGCCTGGCCGAACTATCTATACCTTCTGCCATAAAATGTTCTGAACTAAAATGGAATATTTTTGTCCACAATTTTAGGTGGAGATATTTTATGACCACGGATACACCAAATGTTTAAATTAGGTCAGAAAATTAATCTAAAAATGCCTTCAATCGGGTGGCACTTTTATATCAAAGTGTGGACCTATGTCGACAATTTTGGTGGAGAAGTTTTGTGATCACTGGGAACCTCAAATGTAAAATGTCAGTCAACAAATGTAGCTAAACTTTTGAAAACGCCTAAAATCGAGAGGTACCTAAAATTTATCGTAAGGAAGTTTTGTGACCACTACTGGTGTATGGGGGCTAGAACATAACAACATATCGCTCATTTACTCAAAGAGTGGCACATCTCAAAAAATCTAGTTTCGAGAAAAACGCGTTTTAAGTTGCCACTTGAAATTTCACTTCCCAATTTAGAAAGATTATTACACAAAAAAAAAAAGAATAACCATATGGACCATATTTTGTAAACAGCTAGCCCGATATCAGAGCTAAATTTCTGTGCAAGATCAAGCATGATTTGAAGTGTATTAGTGACTCATAAACTCAAAAAACTGGATTTTTTAATTAAGCCAACCTTGCTGACACAAGATAAAGTGGAAGTCGTAGAAAAAAATAGAAATTGCTAACTCAGAAAACGGGTTTTTTGAGTTATGCCATTCTTTGAGTAATTGAGCGATATGTGGAATATTTTTGTTGTAGAAATTCGATCCGACCACTGGGAAATAATAAAACACCCTAAATCGGGACCAAAGTTGACAATTTTTTGTGGAGAAGTTTCGTGACTACAGGGACCCAAAAATGACAAATTCCGGGTAGTTCAGTCTAAAACTGTAGCTAGAACCCTCAAAATACCTTAAATCGGGAGGTACCAATATACGGGGCTATACCAAAACAGGGACCAACGTTGGGAATTTTTGATGGAGAAGGTTGGTAACTGCTGTGAACTTCAAACGTCAAAAAACAGTTAGATAGTTCGGTCACCAAAAAATGTAGCTAAAACCCTCAAAATACGGAAAATTGGGAGGTATGTTATGTGGGCGTATACTAACACATGGGCCGCGAAAACAGAATAGTTCTTGCAGCTTAGCCCGCTCACCTTATTTTTGTATAAATAAGGTTCCTGGACTAGGGCGATGTCGATATCTTGAGTCGAGAGGGTTTTCAGTAGTTCAGCAGCAGCAGCTTTGCAATGATGCAGATTTATCTGCACGAAGCTAAGCTCTTGCCCCTTCCTACCTATTGGTGCTTTGGTGCGATTCGGAAACATAATCGTCCTAATCATTAACTGTTTTAACAAGGAAATCTACCGATTCTTTGTCTTTACAGAGGGTCCCGAAGACGACCCTCTACTAGCAATCATTGACAGTCGCTGATACACCCATTTTGGTCAGCCCTGTCTATGATCGCCAGCCGGATCACACCCGGGACAATCCGTCGAGCAGCGATGTCATCCAGCTTCGGATTTGCCGGATCTGGTGCTTCTATATTTTATCGGATGGGGAATCATTAACAAGACCAGAGGTAGGGACATGGACCACTGTCGCGTCCATATCTTCCTCCTCCTCTGTCAGCGATAATCTTTCCCAAATTTCATCCGGGATGCTTTCCTCCTTGAGTGTCAAGGGGACACTTTCCTCAATAAGATTGGGGAGGAGTAGACTTTAACTGTTTAGGCTGTCATTAATATGGTCCAGTTCCGGAGTGTCATCCCCGCATAGTTTTGCAGTCCGCATATTTGCAGCAGAATAGCCTCCTTGCCACGGCAAGGGCATGAAAATTACACGTTGGGTCGCCCAGGTATCAACGAGGCTCCCTTCAAATACAGTTGGTACCCTAACTGCAAACCTTGGGAACACCGATGGGAATGTGGTCGTTTAACACCCCGGTGTTAGGGGATCTCAGAATTATTTTGATAGGAGATCGCTACCAAATATATGTCATGCATTCCAGAGATACAATGTGGGTTTTCAGTGCACTGTGATGGTTCGTGACAGTAAAAGTGGATAACCTTTGGTCGGCCACAACCACCCAGTTCAACACTCTAGAAAGTTGAATGGGAAGATTGTGGCGTCTAGCCCCCGCATCGTGCCAAAATCGTTATCCCCGGCGGGGAAGGTCTCACTTACATAATCCTCCGGTAACCGCAGGACCGTCGAGCCCGGCCTAAGTTGTGTCCGTAACTCTTAAGTCTCACTTACATAACCCTCCGGTGACAATAGGACCGCCGTTACAACCTTAAGTAGTGTCCGTAACTCTTAGGCCTCCCTTGTTTAACCCTCTGGACCGAGGTGGAAATCCTAAGTTGTGTCCGTAACTCTTAGGTCTCCCTTGTTTAACTCTCTGAACCGCCGTGACAAGTCTAAGTTGTGTCCGTAACTCTTAGGTCTACCTTATCTAACCCTCCGGCGACCATAGGACCGCCGTGTGTCCGTAACACTTACGTCTCACTTACTGACAATAGGACCGGCGTGACAAGCATAAGTAGTGTCCGTAAGTCTTAGGTCTCCCTTGTTCATCCTCTGGACCGTCGTGACAAGCCTAAGTTGTGTCCGTAACAATAAGGTCTTCCTTATTTAACTTTCCGGTGACCACAGGACCGACGTGGCAAGCCGAAGTTGTGTCCGTAACTCTTAGGTCTCCCTTATCTAACACTCCGGCAACCATAGGACCGCCGTGACAAGCCTAAGTTGTGTCCGTAACTCTAAGGTCTCACTTACATATCCTTATCTAACACTCCGGTGACCGACGTGGCAAGCCGAATTTGTGTCTGTAACTCTTAGGTCTCCCTTGTTTAACTCTCTGGACCGTCGTGACAAGCCTAAGTTGTGTCCGTAACTCTGAGGTCTACCTTATCTAATACTTCAGTGACCATAGGAAAGCAGTGACATGCCTAAGTTGTGTCCGTAACTCTTAGATCTCCTTTGTTTAACTCTCTGGACCGCCGTGACAAGCTTATCGCTGAAAGCTGTTACATACGCAGGTGACGTAAATACGCTGTCGAATGTTACCCCTAAAGTATTGAGGTAGTTAGTGGTCGGTATTCTGCAACCATCGACCATGACATTCAACTCAATACTCAAATCTCCAGTCTATGTGGTGAATAGAGTGGCAGTAGACTTACTGGCGGATATTTGCATATTCCCCGCGTGGAAAAAATCTAATTCAACGTGAAGAGTTTGATAGAATAAAAGGATTTTGATAAATCGACTGCCACTAACACTGCCCTGTTGCATGGCTTATTCTGGTTAAGTCATTGACTAAAATTTGTGGAGATGGCATCTAGCGCTGCTGTCATGCTGTACTGCTTACCGAACCCATTCTGATAATCGGCAAACAAAGAAAGGATGTCTCTACACACCATTTCGGAAAGAAGGGGTGCATCTTCCCTTTCTGAATTAAGGGTGTCGCTGCAGACACTTTCTGAAAGAAAGGATGCTTCTATAGAACCTTTTTGAAAAAAGGGTGCTCCTATAGACCCTTTCTGAAAGAAAGTGTCCCTCCATATACCTTTCTGAAAGAAAGGGTGCCTCTTTAAAAATTTTCTGCCTCTATAGACCCTTTCTGAAATAGTGCCTCTATTGACCGTTTCTGAAAAAATGCCTTTATTGACCCTTTCTCTATAGATACTTTTGGAAGGACAGGACACTTTTATAGAATCTTTCTGAAATAAAGGACGCCACCATAAACCCTTTCCGAAAGAAAGGGGGCTCCTATATAGACCTTTTCGAAAAGAAAGAGTGCTTCAATAGACCCTTTCGATAAAAGGGTGCTTCTATAGACCTTTTCGAAAAGAAAGGGTGCTTCTATAGACCTTTACGAAAAGAAAGGGTGCTTCTATAAACCTTTTCGAAAAGAAAGGGTGCTTCTAAAGACCTTTTCGAAAAGAAAGGGTGCTTCTATAGACCTTTTCGAAAAGAAAGGGTGCTTCTATAGACCTTTTCGAAAAGAAAGGGTGCTTCTATAGACCTTTTCGAAAAGAAAGGGTGCGTCTATAGACCTTTTCGAAAAGAAAGGGTGCTTCTATAGACCTTTTCGAAAAGAAAGGGTGCTTCTATAGACCTTTTCGAAAAGAAGGGGTGCTTCTATAGAACTTTTGGAAAAGAAAGGGTGCTTCTATAGGTCTTTTCGAAAGGAAAGGGTGCTTCTATAGGTCTTTTCGAAAGGAAAGGGTGCTTCTATAGACCTTTTCGAAAAGAAAGGGTGCTTCTATAGACCTTTTCGAAAAGAAAGGGTGCTTCTATAGACCTATTCGAAAAGAAAGGGTGCTTCAATAGACCTTTTCGAAAAGAAAGGGTGCTTCTATAGACCTTTTCGAAAAGAAAGGGTGCTTCTATAGACCTTTTCGAAAAGAAAGGGTGCTTCTATAGACCTTTTCGAAAAGAAAGGGTGCTTCTATAGACCTTCTCGAAAAGAAAGGGTGCTTCTATACGAGACCTAACCACTATTAATTCGTACACAGAGCATATTTCAACAATGTGTTATTAAAGTATGTATATTAGGGCGACCCATAAAAAACAAAATATATTTTTATTTTGGAGCTCCTACCTCCCCAAATTTGTTTCGATTTGAACCAAAACCCTTATATATGAAATTTTACGGGAATTGGTTAACGTTAACCCGTATCTACCGAGCGATCTTTGTTTCCATAGTAATTTGTATGGGGTCAAAGGTGCATTTTCACGAAAATTCTCTAAAGGCCGCAATTATTGTCCAATCGATGAAAAACTTTAGCAGTTCATTATTGGGGCTAAAAAATGATCTCTACAAAAATTTATGACGATCAGTTAACGATAACCCGTGCTCTCTGGCCGCTTTTTATTTTTCATAGAACTTTGTATGGGGACCAAAAACTAATTTTCCGAAAATCGGTCTACAGGCCACAATTATTTTCCAATCAGTGGAAAAAAGTTTACCAGTTCATTATTGTGGCTGAAAAATTAATCCTACAAAAATTTATGAAAATCTATTCTCTTTAGACATATATTTGACGTTAATTAAGTTTCATGTTAAATAGTGAAAAAATACGTGATGTACGAATTAATAGTGGTTAGGGCTCGTATACCTTTTCGAAAAGAAAGGGTGCTTCTATAGACCTTTTCGAAAAGAAAGGGTGCTTCTATAGACCTTTTCGAAAAGAAAGGGTGCTTCTACAGACCTTTTAGAAAAGAAAGGGTGCTTCTATAGACCTTTTCGAAAAGAAAGGGTGCTTCTATAGACCTTTTCGAAAAGAAAGGGTGCTTCTACAGACCTTTTAGAAAAGAAATGGTGCTTCTATAGACCTTTTCGAAAAGAAAGGGTGCTTCTATAGACCTTTTCGAAAAGAAAGTGTGCGTCTATAGACCTTTTCGAAAAGAAAGGGTGCTTCTATAGACCTTTTCGAAAAGAAAGGGTGCTTCTATAGACCTTTTCGAAAAGAAAGGGTGCTTCTATAGACCTTTTCGAAAAGAAAGGGTGCTTCTATAGACCTTTTCGAAAAGAAAGGGTGCTTCTATAGACCTTTTCGAAAAGAAAGGGTGCTTCTATAGACCTTTTCGAAAAGAAAGGGTGCTTCTATAGACCTTTTCGAAAAGAAAGGGTGCTTCTATAGACCTTTTCGAAAAGAAAGGGTGCTTCTATAGACCTTTTCGAAAAGAAAGGGTGCTACTATAGACCTTTTCGAAAAGAAAGGGTGCTTCTATTGACCTTTTCGAAAAGAAAGGGTGCTTCTACAGACCTTTTCGAAAAGAAAGGGTGCTTCTATAGACCTTTTCGAAAAGAAAGGGTGCTTCTACAGACCTTTTAGAAAAGAAAGGGTGCTTCTATAGACCTTTTCGAAAAGAAATGGTGCTTCTATAGACCTTTTCGAAAAGAAAGGGTGCTTCTACAGACCTTTTAGAAAAGAAATGGTGCTTCTATAGACCTTTTCGAAAAGAAAGGGTGCTTCTACAGACCTTTTCGAAAAGAAAGGGTGCTTCTATAGACCTTTTCGAAAAGAAAGGGTGCTTCTACAGACCTTTTAGAAAAGAAAGGGTGCTTCTATAGACCTTTTCGAAAAGAAAGGGTGCTTCTATAGACCTTTTCGAAAAGAAAGGGTGCTTCTACAGACCTTTTAGAAAAGAAATGGTGCTTCTATAGACCTTTTCGAAAAGAAAGGGTGCTCCTGCAGACTCTTTCGTTCAGAAATGGTCGATAAAAGGGGTACTCGTGTAGACCCTTTCGGAAAGAAGGGTGCCTTTATGGATCCTTTCTGAAAGACAGTATGGGTGCTTCTATAGAGCCTTTCACCATCTCATTTACACCGTCTAGAGTTGTGCATTGCTGCTGTTACAAACCACATAATAAAAGTGTCATACCTCTACTGAAATAAGATAAACATAACCTAAAAACTAAAAAAAGTTGTTTAGCTTCATTCGGTGTTTTGCATTGGTTACGCCTCCCTCTCTCGCTGCTACCATCCTGTATAGTTTCATTCTTTTTGCTACTGAAGCCATAATCATGTTTCGTTAGTTTCTGCCGTGTACGAGTACATTTGTGCGACTCTGTGTGTGTTTGTGTAAAATGTAAAAGTTTTGGCTGTCATACAGTTTTGTCATTTTACTTCTGGTCGGATTGTAGCAATGGTAACAAAACTATTGCAACGTATTATTCGCATTAGTGTTGTTAAGATATTTGCCTTGTTCTTCTTCATCTTCCTCTTCTTCTGCGCTTGTTGTATTGTATTGTTTCACGTATGAATGTGCATGAGCACGGTAAAGGCATGCAATTTGTTTTTTGCATAGAGAGAAGTTCTCCTAAAGTTGCTGGTTTTTGGTTGTTGTGGCGAAATCAAGGGGATTTTTGTTAGTTTTCTTTTTTTCCTACTTCACTTTCGTTTATTCTTTGTTTGTCAAAAGATTTACATGCGTTAATAAAGTCTACGATCAGATAGCATATCTTAAATGTTTTATGGAAACCGAAAAAAGAACGAACTTGCAAGTTATTTGTCTAAAGCTTACGTGCTACGACCTCAAGTATCAGGTAAAGTTTTTTGCAAGTGTTGAAACAAAAAAAAACGGAAAACAAAAATATTCAAATTGGTTATGAGTTTTGCACTTAAAAAGGTGTTATTCATACATATGTGTGTGTATATGTGTACGGCACATATGGAAGATACATTGGGGTATGTGGGCTTAGATGTTGTGGCTAAGAGGACGGTAACCCATGATTTTTTTGTAATTAACATTTCAGTACCATTGGATGCTGAGTTTAATTTGTAAATCGAAATCAGGTATTATCGAGGTAAATTCAAGGGTATTGATCTGCGTTGTCACGACAAGAAACGTGACTCATTAAAATTATTAATTTAGATAACACAAATCCGTTTCAGGAAATGTAGAGTTTGCGATTTAAGAGTATTAGCCTGTTTTTCAAAATCATATCAGACTTTATCCGACCGGGTAATTTTGTCCAAAACAAACTTCCCGCTTGAGCCTGGCTCTAATGACCCGGATTGGATTGTATGGGGTCTTGCTGAACGTATATCTCCCGCCGATAAATAACTATACTCCAGGGAAACGTTAATGCCCATCATGAATTATGGAATTCGGTCCTCGCAAAGACCATAAGGAATTTGAGAACGTCCCTACCAAATTAGCGGAGAGTGACACAGTTAGCGGAGAGTTGACATGGTATATCTGGTATAGCATCGTGACAGAAAGGACAAATGACGTCACCTGACAATCCGTCGTTTCTCTTCTGTAAGACATCTCCCCATAATTGCCACCGCCAGCAGACCGCCCGATTCCATTACCTATGAACGCCGCACTTTCATCAATCATGGGAAAGCTAATTGGCCTTAATATTCGGGTAGCAGAAAGGATGTTCCGTGACAGAATATCAGCTGCGGCCACTCGCTATATACTTGTTCGAATAAACAAAGTAAAACACAATTTCCCAGCAAAGTCGGCGGGACTAGGAAATAAGCGTGAGGAGTTTCGTTGACCAAACCCCATTGACCCTAGAGTCAGGTAGTTGACAGTGGAGGTTAACAGGTTGGTCGGAGAGCATAAGCGAAACAGGTGGCTTACTCATCTGAAGAGTTGCGGCATCGAGCTGGAATAAGTGAAAAAATTCACTTATTCCGACGGTTAAGTCACCCCCAAACCCTGGAAATAAGGAAGATAGGACCACAGTCTTGTTTGGCCGATCCGCATAGGTGCGGTGCAAGTTATTTTAACATACGTTTGTTGAGCACACCGATAATGTCAGGGTGAAGAGAAGAGTACTGCTTCACTTTAGAGTTCTTTTTGCCGGGGAGGGAACTATCACAATTTACAATGGATGATGTTGCGAATGTCATTAAGAACGTTAAATCATCTAAAGCGTTGGAACCTGATGGAATTTTCACGGTAATGCTAACACAGGTGAATGATCCTGGAGTTGAGAATCTTACCAAAGATCTAAACCTTTTCGCTATCCAAGCACATCTTTCTCGAAACCAGGAAAGTGGGCAGGGTAGTTCGTTACTGAAGCCAAGCAAGGATGCCAGCAAAGGTGAATTGTACAGATTTATTTCGTTTTCTATTGAGGCTTTACTCCACCCCAGCGACACAAAAAAATTATCCAGTCGATCATCACATCAGCATGACAGCAGGACAACCGCGCTGCACCCCATTTCCGCACATATTAGTAGAGGACTCAAGAAGAGCAAGCCGTGCGACAGGATAGTGTTGGTGGCACTCGACTTATCAAAAGCCTTTGGTAATGCCAAGCACTCCACGCTGTTTGAGGATATTGAGCAGACTATACATGTGAACGCCAGACGAAGTGCAATTCAGGAACAAGAAGTCCAAGCTCTGAAGTGTTTGGACGCCAGTATTAAGTGGAATTCATGAAAAAAAGTCCAAGCTCTGTAGACTGAAGCAGGGAGTTATCCAAGGTGCGGTGATATCTCCGGAACTGTTTAGCTTTTATCTCTTCTGTATTCCACCCCTCCAGGCGGCATTAAGATCCCAACGTATGTGGATGATTGTACGATCTTGAAGGCTGAACTCCTATTTGACTGATCTTGCCACATTTTTTGATGCTAGGAATATAAAAAAATTCGCCACTAAATCTATGGTCACTCTGTTCACCATATGGACTGCAGAGGGGAGCATTGGGCTCAATGTCTTGAATGACGGTAGCTGAATTCTGGCCACTAACTACTCCCAAATTTTAGGGGTCACATTCTCAAGCGACAAGCTGAGATGTAGGGAAAAGTCCTCAAATCCCTAGCCTATAGCACTTATGGTGCGAACAAGGAAAACTTATTAACCGGACACACTGTTCGTCACATTGACCGCAGAACTGAGCACTGAGTTGAAGGTCCTGGACCACTGTGAATAACAAAATATTATGTTAAACAGCCAACACAGTATGGGGGGTACTATCCATTCAGGCAGGTCAGGAGGGATCTTCATGATCTAGAAATAGAGGCCCAATGTTACAAGAAAAACCCCCTTGATCAGCAAGCATATCCACCATGTTTGGATATCATTCACATAGATGCAGTGCAGATGCCATAAACAACTATTGTGTGAATGCGGTCTTCGGGAAATATCCTCCATGACTATCGTCAGCTGCCACGAAAAAACAGAGTAGATTTGGCTCAAATGCGCTTGGGTGGTACAGCCGTCTACATTCCTATAGGACAAGGATTGTCCGTGCGGCAGAGGCCCACATGACACCCTGCACTTTTCATCTGCCTTGTCAATCCTTTTCAACTAACTCCAGTAGCTTTGTGGCTGCAGACCATCGAAATCGCAACATTCTCTGAACAAAGTTAAGGAGAAACAAGTAAGAACGGCGTTAAGTTCAGCCGGGCCAAACTTGTTATATCCTCCCTCACGAGCTGTATTGAAGTAAAATGGAACAATTAGTTTCCTTTCGTTTATGAAGAAGACTAAATACCAAATTTCAGCAATTTCAAAGTACCGAACTTCAGGAGGTACCGTTCTACGGGGGCTATATCAAAACTTCGATCTATACCGACAAATTTATGGCGAAAAGTTTTTAGACCCAAAGAAGACTAAATACCAAACTTCCGATATTTCGGTAAGATAATGTGGGTAAAACCTTTAACATACCGAAAATCAAGAGGTACGCTTCTATGGGAGATATAGAAATACGTGGACCAATACTGATAATTCTCTTTTGGAAGATTTTATAACTCCATGGAAGGAAGACTAAATAACAAATTATAACGAGTGGTTTTCTCTAGTGCTGAGGTAAGCTCAGTCGCTGCCAGGGTCGACCTAAGGACCCACAAACCTCAAGTAAAACACGAGTGTTTACGACTTTAATCTTTATTTTACACTCTTGGTGTTTATTAAACGAATAATAAATGTGAGGAAAATGGATGCGGTATGAGTAAATAGTTGGGTTCGTCTGTGTTGCGGTAGTTGTAGGTTCGGCAGTCGTCTGTTATGACTCGGCTCGGCAGTTGTAGGCTGCGGTGTTCGGGTTGCTGTCGGCTCGTTGGCAATCGTCGTGTGTGTGACTCGGCTTGGTAGTGTTCGGATTGTCGTCGGCTTGTTGGCAATCTTCGGGTATGTGGCTCGGCTCTGTGGCATTCGGGTTGCTGTCGGCTCGTTGGGTATGTGGCTCGGCTCAGCGGTATTCGGGTTGCTGTCGGCTCGTTGGCAATCCTTTGCGGGGAAAGAGATCGGTTAATGGGAGCTGGCTAAGAGCCTGGAGCTGGCTATGAGCTTGAGCTGACTGTGAGCTGGGAGCTTGCTAAGAGCTGAGAGCTTGCTATGAGCTGGGAGCTTGCTATGAGCTGGGAGCGTGCTAAGCGCTGAGATCTTGCCTGAGTTGGGAGCTTGCTAAGAGCTGTGAGCTTGCTAAGAGCTGGGAGCGTGCTAAGCGCTGAGAGCTTGCTTAGAGCTGGGAGCGTGCTAAGCGCTGAAAGCTTGCTATGAGCTGGGAGCTTGCTAAGAGCTGAGAGCTTGCAATGAACTGGATCGAATCGTGGCTAACTAGTATGGTAGACTGCGGACGAGCCACACGTCTATTCGTACTTTGTTCGGCTGGTGATCGACGACTTGGGTGAATAAAACCAGAATACATATTCGGGTGGCTGCACGAACTGAATGAGAATTATTATTGAATGGGATTGTTGTTGACTGCACTGAACCCAACATATGCTATATGATGGATGATAGGCCACTATTGAGTATGGGGTAAGTTTGATACTGACGGTATAATAGGAATATTAAGGTGGGATGGATATCAATGCGGGTCGAATGAGATGTAAGAATTGTATGAAACGGTCACGTTACAAAATTTCAGTCACTTCGGTGGGATATTGACGTCACAACCCTATGGGGGCTATATCGAAACGTGGACCTATACTGACGAATTTCAGTTGGAATGGTTTTTACCGTGGACCTAACCCAAAAATTTTAGGTGGAAAATTTTGTACCCCCTACGAAGACTAAATACCAAATTTCAGCCATTTCGTTAGAATTTTGAGGCCACAACCTTCAATATATTGGGATGTACCGTTCTATGGGGCTCTGTGAAGGCGTGGAACTACACCGACAAAATTCATATGGAAAGTTTTGTACCCCATATGAAGACTAAATACCAAATGTTAACCATTTTCGGTGGAATATTGATGCCACAAACTTATAAATACCGGAAATCCGGACGTACCGTTCTATGGGGGCTATACTAAGACGTGGACCTATACTGACAAATTTCATATGCAAAGTTTTGTACACCCATCGAAGACTAAGTACCAAATTTCAGCCATTTCGGTGCGATAATGAAGCTAAAATCTTTAAAATACCTTAAATCGGGTGGTACCGTTCTATGGGGGCTACATCAAAACGTGGACCGATATAGCCCATTTGCAAAACCAAACATCCTAGGAGTAATGGAAACTTATATACCAAATTACAAAGCTCTATCTTAAAAATTGCGAGCTGTATTTTGATTTCAACAGACGGATGGACGGACAGACATGGTTATACCGACTTAGAATTTTAACCTGATCAAGAATATTATAGGGTCTCCAACTACGCTCGGGATGGTGCAGCCCTCTAAATTCCTATAGGATAGGATAGGTTAGGTTAGGTTAGGGGATGTGCAGCCACTAATTGTGACTGCGTCACTCGGAGACCTTCCGGTCCATTGTGATCATCCAGTAGAAAAAAGCTGCAGGAAAAGAGGAGGTGGAAAAAGGGAGGATAGGGGAAAAAATAAAAAGAGAAAGTTGTTAGCGCAGTGAAAGAACGAATAGATTACAAGAATGTTTAAGAGTGGAGTAATAGTTTTAGAGTAGGAGAAAAATAGTTATTTTTAATGGTAGGCAGAATAGTTGAATTTATTTACGCGTTCAGGTTGCGCTGTCCCAGCCACTTCAGATTTTTGATGATGTTGTAGATCACAGCAGGTTCCACAGTTGAGTAGAAAGTTAGACACGGTGGAAAGTGAGCACCTACTAACCTATGCCGTCTACCAGCCATTGCTGGACAACGACACAGGATGTGCTTGATCGTCTCTAACTCCTCCTCGTCCTCACAGAGTCTGCAGTAGTCAGTAACATCCTCATCCCATTTGTTGGTATGGGCCCTGATGTAGCAGTGTCCAGTAATGACTCCCGTCGTTACTCTAACTTCAGCTTTACTCAGGTTCAGCAGAGAGTTCGTTCTTTTGACTGACAGAGACGGCCATATGGATCTTGCCACAATGCACCTAGGTTCATTATGCCACAATTCACTGTCTCTTTCGTCAGAGAACGTTTTAATATTTTGAAAGAAATGACAAATGGGTGGTTTGATAGAGTCAGCGATAGCTAGGTCCGTGGACTGCGATCCTCGCCTAGCTAATTCGTCTGCTCTTTCATTACCCAGATAGTCGCGGTGTCCTAGTACCCAGCATAGCCGGAAGCCGTTAGTTAGCGTTCCCAAGGCTGATCTACACTTAAGGACGACATCGGATTTGATGTTGCAGGATTTGATGGCTTTAAGAGCCGCTTGGCTATCCACAAAGATAGTCACCGGTTCAAAGATTTCTGCATCCAAACTTTTTATAAATTCCGCTGCCTTCCAAATCGCGAAGATTTCAGCCTGGAAGACACTACAGTTGCTGTCTAGCCTGTAGGTGTACTCAAGAGATAGCCTTTCACAGTAGACGCCAGCCTGGTACCTTCCTCCATCTTGGAACCATCTGTATAGAAAGCCAGACCGTCCAGAGGGGGGTTACTGCGGTTCCAGTCATCTCTACTAGGTATAACGACGTCTATATCGTCAAATCTCAGGACTGGTGATATATAGTCGCTCAGTTTTCCGCGTTGGTTCACATTTATGCCTGATTCATTCAGGATACAACCATGCCCATAGGTACAACCGCGCCAGAGATCCTGTTCATGCAGCCGTAGGGCACTGCGAGTTGCCTGACACTTAATGCTGAGACTCAGTGGTTTTAAGTTCAGCATTGCGTTCAGAGCAGCCTGTGGTGTGCTCCTTGTGGCTCCAGTTACGAGGATCGAGGCTGCTCTTTGTTTCTTGTCAAGCCTACCGGATGTCGATTTTTGGCGCAGTGAGTGCCACCAAACAAGAGAACCATAGGATAAAATGGGTCTAACCATGGTGTTATACAACCAGTGTATAATCGATGGGATTTTTATGGGATTTTTATGGAATTTTTACATGAATAAAGTGCAATCAATCCTTTCTTCGCCCTTTCCTCAGCATTCCTGTTCCATCGCAATTGACAGTCCAGGATAGTGCCGAGGTACTTTGCCTCGGGCGAGAGCTGAAGCTGCACTCTATCCAGTGTTGGTGGTACAAATACGCCGATCTTACGCTTTCTCGTGAACATTACCAGTTCTGTCTTGGTTGGGTTTACTCCAAGGCCATTGGCCTTAGCCCAGCGCGACAGCGTCGATAATGCTCCTTGCATAAGCTCCGAAATGGTTGACGGAAACTTACCGGAAATCAGTAGTACAACGTCGTCCGCATAGGCGACAACTTTTATACCTTGATTGTTCAGGTCCGTCAAAATATTGTTTATAACAAGTAGCCACAGTAGCGGTGAGAGCACCCCTCCTATAGGATAAGAATTGCAAAGCTTTTTTTCAGCATGCGACACATGTTCACACCACGCACTGCATCTTTTCAACTGCCCTGACAAGCCTGTTCAACTAACTCCAGTAGCAACCCATCGAAGCAGCCACATTCCTAGAATCTGATAAAGGGCAGAGGTCAGATCAAGCAGAACAAATAAAAAAACGTTAAGTGCGGCTGGGCCGAAATGTTTGTACATAAAATATTCTGAATTTAAATGGAATAATTATACCCTACACCACTATGTGGAAAGGCTATTATAAGTTTGTTTTGGTAAAAATTCATGTAACACCGCGAAATATTCGTCGGAGACCCCCAATGTGGTATACCAATCTTCATATCTCGACGACATTAAGCGATTCTGAGATGGAATCAAACTCCAGGCCGCAATTATGGACCGATCGTCACGAAATTTTGTAAGGAGGTCGGGTTCAGACCAGAATAGATTCCTACGAGGGCGGTTCGGAAACTTCTTAGCCTATCAATGAAAGAGAATAGTTAGTTTTTCAAAAATATTTTTATTTTTCAATATAATCTCCTGAAACTTCAATACACTTAGTCCAACGCTTTTCTAGCAATTCTATCCCTTGATTAAAATAGTTTTCCTGAATGTCTTCAAAATAGTGGTTTACAACTGTAATTGCATCTTCATTTGAGGTAAAACGCTTGCCAGCAACGAATTTTTTTAGATTTGGGAACAAGTAAAAGTCACTGGGAGCTAAATCAGGAGAATAAGGTGGGTGGTCAAGCAACTCGTACTTTAATTCGTTGATTTTAGCCATTGTTAAAACACTCTTGTGCGCTGGTGCGTTGTCTTGATGAAAAATTATTTTTTTTTTGTTGTAAGCCAGGACGTTTTTCTCGAATTTGTATATTTAATTGATTCAAAAGGTTGCAATAGTACTCTGAATTTATTGTTTTACCCTTTTGCAGATAGTCAATCAATAAAATACCTTTGAAGTCCCAAAAAAACCGTTGCCATAACCTTACCAGCCGATTGAATTGTTTTTGCCTTCTTTGGGGCACTTCCTCCAGCTTCAGTCCATTGTTTGGATTGTTCTTTTGTCTCTGGAGTATACTGGTGGATCCATGTCTCATAAACAATTATGAAACGACGCTTAAAATCCATTTTATTTTGCTTAAAACGATCCAAACAAGCTTGAGAAATGTTCATTCTTATGCGTTTTTGATCGACTGTTAACAAATGCGGCACCCATCTTGCAGAAAGCTTTTTCATCTGTAGTTCTTCATGCAATGATATTATCAATTTGACGCACTTTTATTCGTCGATCATTTAATACCATATCATGCACTTTGGCTACAATTTCTGTTGTTGTTGCTGTTTTTGGACGTCCACTACGTGGTTCATCTTCAATGCTTGTACGACCACGTTTAAATTCAGCGACCCAATTTTTTACTGTTGCATATGAAGGAGCACTTTCACCTAACACATTCACCATATCATTATGAATTTCTTGTCCCGATAAACCTTTTTTATGTAAATATTTAATGACAGCACGCATTTCTAATTTTTCCATTGTAAAAAAATTGCGGATGCGTCTTTTTTGAACACCTGTTTCTATATGAAGGAGTTGTGAGATCGAAACAAAATTTAACATGTGTTCATAACAGAGATGGAAGTTTCTAAAACACTTAACTTTTTTCTGTTTATACCGCGCTTTTTGTGCTAGGCTAAGAAGTTTCCGAACTGCCCTCGTATTTTTATTGGTGATGATCGGGAAATATTTAGCGGGTGAATTGGACCAAAAACATAATATTTATCCAGTTTTGTAGCGGCTCTGTAGGTTGCAATAATAGTTCGATCAACGCGAAATTTTAAATAAGGTAGGAATATATGACAAAGAAGAGGCTTGCAATTTGATATGACGATCAGATAATATTTATAGGGTTAAATGGACCACAACTTTTGTGTGAAAATTGTGAAAAATTTTAATATATAGCTTATAAATTAATTCCTGGAAAAGACATTCCAGGCAAGCAAAACCTGACAATGAAAGTAGAAAATATCACCTTTCTAATGATGTAAAGTAGGTGCTCGTAGGTGATCAAACAACGAAGATATCACAATAGTAGTAAATAAACCCCCAATTTTCATTTTTGCGATTTTCATTTTATTGACGAATATCACAGCTTTAGTTGAAAATTTTCCAAAAGCAAAGCCTGACTATGAAAGTAGAAAATCCCATCTTTACAATGATGCAAACTAGGTCTGCGTAGGTAACCAAATAACGGAGATATCGCAATAGTCGGTAATACATCCCATTTTTCTATTTTTTTGAAAATCACGCTACAGATCGCAATTTTGATCGGATCGTCACGAAAATTTGAGGGTTAATGGGGGTCTCGCAGATTTGGAAGCCTATTGATTTTGGTGATGGTCGGAATGGGCAAACACTTATTTGGAGTATGGTCAACATTTTATTTCAAAGCCAATATCTCTGTTTCTTTAAGAGGTATATCAAAAGCAAAACCTGGCAAGGAAAGTAGAAAATACCACCAACGATGTAAAGTAGGTTGTCGTAGCTGCTCAAACAACAGAGATATCGCAATAGTCGGTAATGCATCCCATTTTCCGATTTGTTTGTAATCACACTACAGGTCGCAATTTTGATCGGATCGTCACGAATTTTTTGGGAGTTGATGCGGGTCCCAAAGGGGAAGAAGTCTACTTAGTTAGGTGATGGTCGGATAATATTCAGGAGTCGGAATAAGCGAGAAGCTTATGTGGAGAAAAGTCAACGTTTTTTCTTATGCGAATATCTCCGCTTCTGGTTGGAGTATTTCAAAAGGAATACCTGTCAATGGAAGAAGAAAATATTGCTTTTACATTGGTGTAAAGCAGGTTGGCGAATGTGGTCAAACAAGGGAGATACCACAATAGTCGGTAATGCATCCAATTCTTCCATTTTTTGCAATCAAGCTACAGGTCGTAATTTCAATCGGATGGTCACGAAATTTTGGTTGCTTATGGGGGTCCCAGAGAGAAAGAGGCATATTATTTTCGGTGGTAGTCGGATTATATTCCCTAAAAGAAATGTTTACCAGTGAAAAGCTTATGCACAGGTGTAGTGGTGTAGGGTATCACATGGTCGGCCCCGTCCCGACTATAGTCTTTGCTCACTTGTTTTTCTTTTTTTTTTTTTTTTTTTGAAAATCCCTCGGGCAATTTTTATACCCTCCACCATAGTATGGAGGGTATATTAAGTTTGTCATTCCGTTTGTAACACTTCGAAGTAATCATTTGCGACCCTATAAAGTATATATATTCTTGATCAGGATAAAATTCTAAGACGATCTAGCCATGTCCGTCTGTCCGTCTGTCTGTCCGTTTGTTGTAATCACTCTAGCGTCCGCAATAATTGAGATAGAGTGCTGAAATTTTGCACCCGAGGGTCTTTTTTCCATAGGCAGGTCAAGTTCGAAGATGGGCTATATCGGTCCACTATTTGGTATATCCCCCATATAACGGTACCTCCGGATTTGAGGTATTTTGACGTTCTTCGCCAGATTTGCTGACCGAATTAGCTATAATTTGGCACTTAGGGTTCCTAGTGATCAACAAACGTATGTCCCAAAGGATATGGGCATAGGTCCATGTTTTGGTATAGTCCCCATATAACGGTACCTCCCGATTTTCGGTATTTTGAGAATTTTAGCTAGAAAACATCGTCAACATAGGTCCACGTTTTGGTATAGCCCCCATATAACGGTACCTCCCGATTTTCGGTATTTTGAGAATTTTAGCTACAAATTTTAACCGAACTAGCTGTAATTTGCCATTTGAGGTTCTCAGTGGTCATGAAATATCTCCACTAAACATCGTTAACATAGGTCCATGTTTTGGTATAGCCCCCATATATCGGTACCTCCCGATTTTCGGTATTTTAAGAATTTTAACTACAGTTTTTTACCGAAATAGCTGTAATTTGACATTTAAAGGTCTCAGTGGTCATAAAATATCTCCAGCGAAACATCGTCAACACAGGTCCATGTTTTGGTATAGCCCCCATATAACGGTATATCCCGATTTTCGGTATTTTGAGAATTTAAGCTGCAATTTTTAACCGAACTAGCTGTAATGATCGGTATTTTGAGAATTTTAGCTACAATTTTGTCTTTTCAAAAATAATCATCAATATAGGTCCATGTTTTGGTATATCTCCCCATATAACTGTACCTCCCGATTTTCGGGAATTTTCAGTGGTCATGAAATTTCTTCACTAAAATTCGTCAACATTGGTCCATTTTTGAGGATCTACATTGTTTTGATGAAACTACCCTCAATTTGACTCTTGAAGTTGCCTGCAGCTTTAAAACTTTTCCGCCAACAAAATTTAAAGATAGGTTGACTCTTTGATATAGCCCCGTTAGTGGTACCTTTCACCTAGCTGAACACATTTTTTTTAGATTAGATTAGATAACACTGTGCAACAAAATGGAGGTGAAAGTCTGGGGCACGGAAAATTCCTCTTGGAGAAGAAAGGCCTTGGTGAGTATATTATGAACCCCGAAGGACAGATCCGCCGTTAGTTGAACTTCCGCGTTATGGCGTGATGAAATTTTTGTTAGAGACCCTGTGGGCCATCAGGAATTATCGTTGTATCTTTGTTCACTGTTGCTTAAGTGCTCTACAAAAACAACAAACGAAGATATAATGCTAATTCATGATGGCTTACAGGGTCTCTTGTAAAAACTTCATCACGCCATAACGCGGAAGTTCGACTCACGGCGCATCTGTCCTTCGGGGTTTTTAATATACACACACCAAGGGCTTTCATCTCCAAAATGAAATATCTCTGCCCCAACATTTGTGCTCACAGTGTAATTTAAGCAATAGTAGGAGGCAGTAGGAGTCTATCCATTGTCGAAAAGTTGTTCCACCTAAAATTGTGAAAGGACCCTAATTATTAAATTTTAATTAAGACTATTTTATGGTGGAGGGTATAAAAAGTTCGGTCCGGCCGAACTTAACGACTTTTTACTTGTTTTTTCTCATCTATGAACATTGTAGTTTCAGAAACCGCAAAAACTTCCCAGCTGTAAGCAACTTTTATTTAAATTTAGTTAAGGCGCACCGTGTAAAACGTCCAGTAAAGCGTCATTAGTATTTTGATGTCACACGCGGAAATGCAAATATATGCAGCTGCAACCAATTTTTTTTAAACTTCTCACTATTTCGAACATTCTTCAAAAAATTTAAAGTGGCGTAGGATGCAAAGTTTATAAAACTCAACTTCAATTTTGAGGATTTGGAAAAAATCCATATAAATGGTACTTTAAAAAAATTAATTTTCAGCAATTAAAAAAAAAATATGTAAAAGTAATTAAAATACCTTTAGCAAAAACTTCCATTCCGAAAAAAAAATATTTTATCTTTAAAATTCTTAGTTACAACCTTACTGACGTTTTTAAAGTCCTAAAGGATCATACGTAAATGTCAACTTCTTCTGTTTTGCTTTCTTAAGTAACGTTATAAATTACAAAAACATTGTTGGAATATTAAAATGTGATATGTTTAGAGATAATTTTCTGAATCGTCATTGGAATTTGTTGATATCGATTTTTCCATTTTTGTCGCAGGTTGGGACCACAGTGCATCGAAGCAGTCACATTCCTAGAACCTGTTAAAGGCCAGAGTTAGATTAAACAGAACAATTAAAAACTTTTTTAATTCGGCTGGGCCGAAATTTTTGTACATGAATTTAAATTGAATAATTAGTTTTCTTTCCGGTCCACAATTTTAGATGGAGGTGTTTTATTATCACGGATACCCCAAATGGCTGCATTATAGGTCAGAAACTGTACCTAAAATGTCTTCAATCGGACAGCACCTTTACATGGTGCCTATTTTGAACATTTTTGGCAAAAATGCCGCTACTTCTGTAAAAATGTTGCAAAAATTATCAAAACGCATTAAATCATGGGTACCTATGTTGATAATTTTTAATGGAGATGTTCTGTGATCACTGGGAATCGGGAGGTATCGCTATAGGGGGGATATACCAAAAATTTAAAATTTTTGTGGAGATGTTTCAAGACCACTAGGAAGCTTAAATGCCACATTACAGGTAATTCGGACAAAAATATAGCTAAAATATCTCAAATGCCAAAAATCTGTAGGTATGATGATATACCAAAACGTGGGCCGATTAAGCCCATAAAAGGCACTCGCAAAAACGTAGCGTTCTAGTTTAAGTATGGTGGATGCTAGAGTGATTACAGCAGACCATCCATACTATGGTGGAAGGTATAAAATGAAGCTGCAAACATATCATATGCTGTCACAACAATAACACATTTGTTATCTGTTCGTGGGACGTTTAAGTCCATCATCCCTACTTTTGATTTTGTGTATATAGTCATAGGTAACTTACTTACTTAGTTGGCCCATTACAGAACATTTGTTCCATAGACCGAACTAAGAAAAGATCTCCATTCCTCTCTGTTTTTCGCTTGACTTTTTGGAATACCGCGCCTTTCCATTTCTTCATCCACTTGTGTGCTCCATCGAAGCTTAGGCCTGCCGATTCTGCGTGCACCGCCATGTGGCATGTATTCATACGCCTTTTTAGCGGGTTCATCATCGCTCATTCTCATGATATGGCCTAGCCAACGCAATCGTTGCATCTCGATACGTTTAACTATATGCATGTCTTTGTATAGCTTATATAGCTCGTGGTTCATACGACGTCGATATTCACCGTCAACGCAAATCGGCCCGTAGATCTTTCGAAGAATTTTCCTCTCAAACACACCAAGCACTGCCTTATCTGCTTGCGCAAGTACCCATGCTTCGGAGCCATACATTAGCACGGGTAGTATCAGCGTTTTGTATAGTGTTATTTTTGTTTGACGAGATGTGGCTTTGTTTTTAAATTGCTTACTTAATCCATAGTAGCATCTGTTGGCCAATACAATTCTTCTTCTTATTTCACAACTGATGTTGTTTGTTGTGTTTATGGCAGTGCCGAGGTAGACGAAGTCTTTAACTACCTCAAAATTATAGGTGCCAACTTCTACGGTTGGTCCGAGCTCTATGGACGCTTTGCGCGTCGACACCATCAATTTGGTCTTTTCGCCGTTTACCGCCAGACCCACTGTCGCAGATTCTGTTTCGACCTTCCTAAAGGTATCAGTTACTTCCTTTACTGATCGTCCCATGATGTCTATGTCATCAGCATAGGCAAGTAACATGTGGCTATTGGTGTAAATTGTGCCATTTCTTTTGACATTTGCATCTCGTGTTACCTTTTCCAGCAAAATGTTGAAAAGATCACACGAAAGGCTGTCTCCTTGTCTGAAACCTCTTTTGGTACAAAATTCTTCGGAGAGGTTCTTTCCAATTTTAACTGAGGACCTAGTATCAGTTAGAGTCATCTTACAAAGCCGGATGAGCTTTGCGGGAATACCAAATTCAGACATTGCATGGAATACCTTTGATCGGAGGGGACTGTCGAATGCTGCTTTATAATCGACAAAAAGGTGAAATGTGTCGATCTGCATCTCTTGGGTCTTCTCTAGGATTTGCCGCAGGGTAAATATCTGGTCAATGGTGGACTTGCCAGGTCTAAAGCCACATTGGTATGGTCCAATTATCTTGTTGACCATAGGCTTTATTCGTTCGCACAGTATCCCTGACACTATCTTATAGGCAATAGGGAGTAGACTTATGCCCCTATAGTTGGAGCATACAGTCTTATCTCCTTTCTTGTGGACGGGACATAGGATGCTCAGGTTCCAATCGTCGGGTACTCGTTCTTCCTGCCAGATTGTGCTAACTAGCTGATGAATACATCTTATCAGCGTGTCGCCTCCGATTTTGAACTGCTCGGCTGGTAAGCCATCGGCTCCTGCTGCCTTATTATTCTTCAGCCGGTTTATTGTTGTCTTTACCTCATCTTGGCTGGACGGTATACATTCAATACCATCTTCTGGGATTGGATCTGCGGTATCTTCGTCGTCTTCGCTGGATACCAACAGGTTTGAAAAATGCTCTTTCCATATCCTGAGCAACTATCTGTATCAGTTACCAAATTACATTGCTGGTCTCTACAGGAGGAGGTGCCTGTACCAAAGCCATCAGTTTGATGCTTCACTCTTTGGTGGAATTTTCGGACTTCATTCTGGCTCATGTACGTCTCGATTTTTTCACACTCCCGCTTTTCCATCTCTCTCTTTTTTCTTCGGAAAAGACATTTCTCCTCTCTCCTTTTCTCCCGATATCTTTCGGATTGTAAAGTAGCTCTATATGCCGCATTTTTCTCTTCGGTAGCAGCACTACACTCCTTATCATACCATGGATTCCTTGGTTGAGGTCTTTGGTATCCAAGTATGGATTTTGCGGCTGTTTGCATGGAGTGGGCAATGCTTTGCCATTGCGCTGATATGTTATCGGGATGAGGAGTGCTTTGATTAAGCAATTGGGCTAGTTGAGTGGAATACGCTGTGGCTTTCTGTTGTGATTGCAGCTTACCGATGTCTAACTTTCGTGTTGTGTCTGTTCATACGTACCTTTGCTGCAACAAGGTAGTGGTCCGAGTCTATGTTTTCTCCTCGGAAAGAACGCACATCCAAAATGCTCGATGAATCTCTTCCATCTATCACAACGTGATCAATTTGATTTCTTGTTTTCTGATCTGGAGACAGCCAGGTGCCCTTATGGATGTCGAAATGTTTAAATCTGGTGCTGCTAACTACCATGTTTTTTGCCGCTGCGTAGTCTATCAGCCTCATGCCATTGTCAGATGTGGAGACTGATTTTCCCGACTGTTAGGCCAAATATATTTTCCTTTCCAATTTGGCATTAAAATCGCCTAGTATAATTTTAATATCATGGGCAGGGCAACGGTCATAAGTTTCTTCTAAGCTCTCGTAAAATGTGTCTTTGGTCTGTTCGTCCTTGTCTTCAGTGCACTGTGGTCCCAGCCCGCGACAAAAATACAAAAATCGATGTCTATAAATTATGATTGTAACTATTCAAATCTATTGTAGACACATCAAATTTTAGTATTCCGGCTTTCTTTTTACAACTTCTAACGGTACTAGCTACAGCAGAAGTATGCATTTCCATTTGAAGAAATTGAGGCATTGAAATTTCCTTTAATGTAGTGACAAGTTACAAGTGATACCACAAAAAAGTAATGTGTAAAATTACTATAGTAAGAAATGGAAGTTAAAGTTAAAGTTAATGGTATTGTTATTGTTTTTAATTGATAACATCATTAAGTTGTAACTTTATTTTGTAATAAATTTATCTCTTTTGAAATATATTTTTGTGAGTGTTTTTTATTTAATATTAAGAAAAGAAACAGACTTTTAGTACCTTGAATCCTCGCGGATCCTCACGTTATTTTTATTTAAATATTCGTGGAAGTGTCCAGATTTAGAAAAAAAATTGTCTCGTCTGTCGAAAACTGCCGAGCGGTATTGAGTCTTCATTACACTGAGTATACTCGGAGTTTTGTGAATGTTTAGTATAGGGTTTTGGGTGATTTCAAGCAATCGGTGTTGTTGTTTTGCATTTTGTTTCGATCTTATTTTATAAAAAATTATGTTTTTTAGGATTACAGTATGAATGTGTGTTTTTACATTTGTATGGTTTTGAAATAGGGTGTTCAAAGAACTTTGTCAATGTCAGCATGAGGCGGACGGTATTCGAAGAAATTATAGCAAACCTTCAGGTGGATGTAGCGGGATATGATTTTTCTAAGTTGTTAGATCATATACACTACCTATGCAAAGGCACCATCATTTTTGAAAGACACATGCCACTTCAAGAATTATCTGCCGTTGAAAGTAACAACGCGGAAGTCCTGCCGGAGATATTAGCACCACACAGAAAACTAAACAACGTAGAATGGTTAAATTGGCAAGCTGGTCCACATGTGTGGTTTTGTTTAATGTTTTTAGTCGATCTGGGAACTCTCCTAATCGAGATATCCTAAAGCTATTATTTATTGTAATAGATGCCAACCTATCCTAGCGACTAAAAAATCTCATAAAACATCTTAGTTTCGAGATATTCCCTGTTTGAGACCTATAGGATATTGCTTGCATCTAATATAATCTGGTACGCCCTGGGTCCATAACGCACCTAGTAAGAATATTCTGTGCCTCATATTGTTGATACTTGTTACCAATTAACCCTTCTCAAGAATAAAATTCATAAAATGTCATGATTTTTACAAACGTTTTTTGTAGAAAATTTAGACCAAATACTTAAATATGTCAAATATCGGGAGTTAACATGATATAGGACTATACAAAAATGTGGACATATATTGATGCATTTTGATAAGAATGTTTGATTCAGATTATAAACTCGAAATATTAAATTGCAACAAATTCAGTTGGAAAATATGACCAAAATCGTGAAATTATAAAAAAACTGAAGGGGATATACCAAAACTTGGACCTCTGGACCTCATCTCTAAGCAAGATGTTTAATACTACCAAAGAACACAAAATGTCAAATTACAGAGATTTCACTTTGAAAATATAGACAAAATCTTGAAATTAATAAAAAAGTGGAAGTACCGCTATGGGGGGTCTATACCTAAAAGTGGACCAATCCTGACGATTTATGGGGAAAATTATCTTCTAGTCACTACGAGTTTACGGTAAAATCTTCAGATCGATATCTTGATTAGAAATATTTTTGTCGCTCTCTCCCATACAAGCTAAACCACAGTGCAGTGGGAGCATGAGCGCAAATAAAGCTGATGTTGAAGAATTTTGCTTTTATTCGAATTATGGCAAGTCTTACATTTACGGGTGTGAAGCTGGAGACTAGGTGTTTTAACCTCCGACCAACTACAAATCCGCAACCAAACTCATGCTTTATGTCATGACAGCTATAAAACAGTGCGTCACCTGTAGGTGTTGTTGTGACGCCTTTCCCATTCCATCGTATTTCCTGTACGGCACTAATGTCGGCCTTGTATTTTTCAAGTACATCTGCCAATGCGTAAACTGCACCTTCTCTATAAAGTGTGCGAACATTCCAGGTGCAGATTCGCAGATCATGGCCCTTAAAACGTTTGCGGGGGTCGTCAACTTTAGAGTGATTTGTTTTTCTTTTCCTTTGGTTTTTCATAGTAGGCTGTTTTTTCTAGGGGAGGGTTACTAACCCGGCGCCCAAACCCAAGTTATTAACGTTCTTATGGGTGAACGAACGGCACATGTTAGCTCACTACCTTTAACGGGTGTTAAAGGCAGCTATCCATAAAATATTCTGAATTTAGATGGAATAATTAGTTTCCTTTCCGGTCAATTTTAGGTGGAGCTTTTTATTATCACGGATACCCCAAATGTCTAAATTATAGGTCAGAAAATGTACCTAAAATGTCTTCAATCGGACAGCACGTTTACATGGGGCCTATGTTGAACATTTTTGGGAAACCCAAATGTCAAATTAGCGCTACTTCTGTAAAAATGAAGCACTAATTATCAAAACGCCTAAAATCATTGGTACCGAAATATGGGGGTCATACCTAAGCATGGACCTATGTTGATAATTTTTAATGGAGATGTTATGTGATGTTATGTGTTATGTGATCAAAGAATGTAGCTAAAATCCTCAAAATATCGCAAATCCTGAGGTGCCGTTATATGGGAGCTATATCAAAACATTGACCAATATTGACAATTTCCACTGGGAACTTCAAATGTCAAGTTACAGATACTTATGTAGGTCAAAATATGTAGCTAAAATCCTTGAAATACCGAAAATCACGAGGTACCGTTATAGAGGGGATGTACCAAAACATGAACAATTTTTGTGGAGATGTTTCAAGACCACTAGGAACCACAAATGCCAAATTACAGGTGATTCGGTCAAAAATGTAGCTAAAATACTTCAAATACCAAAAATCTGCAAGTATGGGGGCTATACCACAACGCACAGTGTCACGACCGTGGCCATAAATGGTCAAAGCCAAGTACTTCGGAATACAAATTTATTGATGTGAATTGATAGTAAATATTTCAATTTGAAGGCATTTGAATTATGGTATTAATGTGTCAAGTAGTTTTGTCAATGTGAAGGTTCAAAGCCGACACTTGTTGGGAATAAGGATAAGGGAGGATATTGAGGGCACAACCTTGAAAATACCGAAAATCGGTAGGTACGGTTCCATGGGGGGCTATATAAAGGCGAGGACCTACACTGACAGATTTCAGGTGGAGAGTTTTATACCCCCAACGAAGACAAAATACCAAATTTCAGCAATTTCGGTGTGATAATGAGGGTAAAATCTTCAAAATAACGAACATCGGGAGGTACCGTTATCTGGGGGCTATATAAAAAAGCAATTCTCTGTTGGAATGTTTCATACCTCTGCCGAAGACTAAACATCAAATTTCAATAATTTCGGTTGGTTATTGTGACTAAAACTTTCAAAATATCGAAAATCGGGATGAGCGGTTCTATGGGGGCTATATCAAAATGTAGACCGAACATCCCAGTTTTTTGTCCTCGAGATTATAAATCAACAATAAGTACGTGTACCAAAATTGATGCACCTTCGATAACTCCTTCTATTTTTGGACACAGTTAATATGAACTTGCGGCATAGTGCAACGTGGGCCAATAAAGCCCATAAAAGGTACTAGCAAAAATGCAGCGTTCTAGTTTAAGTATGGTGGATGATAGAGTGATTACAGCAGACCCGTCACACTATGGTGGAAGGCATAAAATTAACTTACAAACATATCATATGCTGTTGTGATCTTTTCGCAGGACGTTTAAGTCCATCACCTCAACTTGTGATTTTGTGTATGCAGTCATAGGTAACATTCTGTCAATATTCTCCCACAGTGCCAACAGTGTTTCTTAGCTGCAGGCTGTCATAATTGTGTGAAGTGTTTTCTATTTAAGGAGTTTTGTATTTGTTTCATTTTCTCACTTCTTGTTCTTATTCTTGTCACCTAATTCCTTGTTTCGTTCTTAACTTTGTTGACGCTTTATTTCCCGGGTGACCTGGTGCCATAGTTGAATTTCACACTTATGCTAATAAGAAGAAGACAAGTAAGAAAATTATGTTGAAAATGAGGATTAGTGTCCCTGGAATGAGTGGTGTTACATGTACATAAGGTGAGACTGGCAAACGACAGCCAACATGGATTACAACATAACGATGGTGGTGGTGGTGATTGTGTCACTACTGGACCGGCACTTAAAGCATTCATTAAACCACTAATTACTTGTATCTGCTTAGACTGTCACACGGCACAGGGTAATCATTTGTAAAAATAAACGTCTTTATATATATATGTTTGCCTTTAAGCAGGATGATGATGCTGCTGATGGCTGCAGGTCAAAGTAAAAAAATCCAAGAGAAAAAATACGAAACGAAATACCAAAGAAAATCTGGGCAAAAGTGTGAAGAAAAAAAAACACAAACACCAAATAACGCGAAAGATATTAACAGGAAAAATTATCTCAACAGGATAAAAGGCAACACAAAATTGAAAGATGCCTGCAGAAAAAAAGAAGAAATAATGATGACGCCGCCGCCGCCAACAACAACGACGATGACAACGTCGTTTACATGGAAGGTGCAAAACAAGGTTATTAAAATTGGTGAAATGAAATTATGGCTATGAAAAGAAGTTAATTAAAATTAATTGAATGAAATCATTTTTCTGCGACAAATCCACGATGCTAATGATTTTCGTTTTCTAGCTCTCTTTTTTTCGGGCAATTTCAGGCGAAAAAATGCCTAACACTTGCCTGTTAAGGCAGCGTGACAAGTCCCATAAGTGTCCTCATCTTCATTTAGTTTTAGGAAAATAAATTGAGCAGCAAAATGAAACAATTAAGAAATGTTTTAATTATTTTTTTTTCTCTCTGGCAGAATAATTAGGACAGAGGCTTAAATAAATTTGTGAAAGAAAAAAAGAAAGAAAAATGATTATTAATTAGTAAGAAAAATTACCGAAAAAAAGTTTCAGGAAGTTAAAAGAATAAATAATGGAAAAACAAATAATAACTCATGTGAAATTATATAGTGCACAAAGAAAATTTTAAGAAGGAATTTTTAAGACCATGTAAAACCGTTAACATCCCTAAAATATATTTTTTAATTCCCTCGACGAGGGCTACTAGAAAAGCGTCTGTCCTAACAATGGAAACGCGAATATTTATCATCAAAAATAGTATTTTTGTTTTTCAAAGTATCCAGCATTATTTGTACAGTTTTTCATGCGCTCAAACTATTTTTGAATAACTTTTTCTACTCCGAACCAGACACCTCCAAAGCATAGTTTTTGAACACTTCAACAACATCTTCTGGCGAAGAAAATCATTGGCCTCTTTTTTCTTGATGTTTGGGAATAAAAAGAATGGCCGTTGTTGTCAGACGCAAGGGCGTCAGAATTAATGAATATTCATAAGCTATTTATTTATTATTGGCTAAATATGTAAGTAGTAATCCCATGAATCAGATTTCAAAATAATTATGACTAATATTTATACCCCCAACCTTTAGGCTAGAAAGGGTTGATACGGCCAAAAATGTGCCTCATCGAAATAATGGTTTTAGCCCCAAGTATGTTTGAGTGAAATTCGTTGCAGACAATTTGGAGTCAATTTAGTCATGTCCATCCGGCTGGCCGGTGCGCACGATAACTCTCGAAATCAAGCAATCAATTTGGTCCAAACTTTGCATATCGTATTATTCCTTCCACATATAGTTCGGGTTCGATTATCGACTATATTGCTCTACTCCTTCGGATACCTCTCACCCAGTTCGGATAAAATGAAGTTCAACAGCTCCTCTCGGATCGTTTTGATATTTTTTTCAGTAGGTTGCCCTTGTGGCTCCCAAGTTCATTCTTCCTGAGATATTGGCGTAAAAGCTCCAAGAAACACTGACGTCACCAACCAAAATGGCAAATCCGCAATATAATTCTCGCAGAGAGTTCCTGATCGGTGCAGGCTTAGCGTATCGTATTATTTCAACCAGTCATATATTAGGTTGGAATATGGACTATATTGGTCCACTCCTTTGGGTACCTTACTTACCCAGCAAAATAAATTGGAAGTAGTGCAATGTAGACTAGTTCTTTCACGGCATGTTTTTATGCAGTTCAAACGGAGTCGTGAAAAAGGCACTCCATTCCTCACATTTTAACCGCATTTGAATGCAATCCGAAGAATCACATCCATTTTAACAACATCCGGAGGCAGTTCAACGGAGTCGTGAAAAAGGCACTCCAATTCCTCACAATTTAATAGCATCCGGATGCAGTGCAAACGGAGTCGCGAAAAAGGCACTCCGTTCACTACATTTTATTAGCAGTTGTTAGACATCCCTACATGTACATAAATCAGTTTGTACATCTCTACAGGCAGCGGAATACATTTCCAAAAAGAGATAATCGTGTTAACATTTCCAAACATTTGTTAATACAAACTAAATAATATTTAATTTGTGAACATATTTCCGGTAACTCACGAGAAAAAAAATTCCCAATGGAGTGCTGTTGGAGTACATGTCGAAATCTTAACTGGTGATGGGAAGACAATATCAAACCCATTTAGCAGATGAAGCAAAAGCACTTAAGCTTGGATTAAATGAAGAGCGGAGAAAACACAAAAGTTTGCGATTGAATTCAATAGAGAATTTTCATAATTTGTGTTAATTTAAAAAAGTTATTATTATTTTTGTTTTACACAAATAATAAATGCATTTTATTTTGTTATTCAAAACACGTGCTCTGGACTGCCTCCTATTCTACCCCAAAAGGTCAGTTAAAATGCAATGCCAAAGGGTCAGTTAAAATGCAGTGCCAAAGGTTCAGTTAAAATGCAATGCCAAAGGGTCAGTTAAAATGCAGTGCCAAAGGTTCAGTTAAAATGCAATGCCAAAGGGTCAGTTAAAATGCGGTGCAATGGAGTGCCTCTTTTCGAGGTCACTCCCTTGTAAAAATCATGAGTGAAAATGCATAATTTGATGCACTTCCAAATCACTTGTACATATCATTTAACTGCCTCTTTGGAGACAAACTTTTCGCTGGGTACTTACTTAGCTGGCCCATTACAGAACATTTGTTCCATAGGCCGAACTAAGAAGAGATCTCCATTCCTCTATTTGTTGCTTCGCACTCTGGAATACCGCGCCATTTCATCTCATCATCCACTTGTTTGCGCCATCTATTCCTTGGCCTGCCAATTCTGCGTGAACCGCCAAGCGGTCCGCATTTATACGCCTTTTTAGCGGGTTCATCATCGCTCATTCTTATGATATGGCCTAGCCAACGCAATCGCTGCATCTCGATTCGTTTAACAATATTGATGTCGTTGTATAGCAGATACAGCTCGTGGTTCATGCGCCGTCGATATTCACCGTTAACGCAGATTCGTCCGTAGATCTTTCGAAGAATTTTTCTCTCAAACACACCAACACTGCCATGTCTGCTTGCGCAAGTACCCAGGCTTCGGAGCCATACATCAGCACGGGTAGTATCAGCGTTTTGTAGAGCGTTATTTTTGTTTGACGAGATGTGGCTTTGTTTTTAAACTGCTTACTTAAACCAAAGTAGCATCTGTTGGCCAATACAATTCTTCTTTTTATTTTACAACTGATTTCGTTTGTTGTGTTTACGGAGGTGCTGAGGTAGACGAAGTCTTTTACTACCTCAATATTATAGGAACCAACTTCCATAGTCGGTCCGAGCTCAATGGACGCATTGCGCGTCGACACCTTCGACCTTCATAAAGGTATCAGTTACTTCCTTTACTGATCATCCCATAATGTCTATATCATCAGCATAAGCACGTAACATGTGGCTATTGGTGTAGATTGTGCCACTTCCTTTGACGTTTGCCTCTCGTATAACATTTTCCAGCAGGATATTGAAGAGATCACACGAAAGGCTGTCTCCTTGTCTGAAACCTCTTTTGGTACAAAACTCTTCGTAGAGGTTCTTTCCTATTTTAACTGAAGATCTTGTGTCAATTAGAGTCATTTTACAAAGCCGAATGAGCTTTGCGGGGATACCAAATTCAGACATGGCTTGGAATACCTTTGAACGCAGCGTACTGTCGAAGGCTGCTTTATAATCGACAAAAAGGTGGTATGTGTCGATCTGCATCTCTTGGGTTTTCCCCAAGATTTGCCGCAGGGTAAATATCTGGTCAATGGGGGACTTGCCAGGTCTAAAGCCGCATTGGTATGGTCCAATTATCTCGTTGACCATAGGCTTTAGTCGTTCGCACAATATCCCTGACACGATCTTTTAGGCAATAGGGAGAAGACTTATGCCCCTATAGTTGAAGCATACAGTCTTATCTCCCTTCTTGTGGACTGGACACAGGATACTCAGGTTCCTTATTATTCTTCAGCCGGTATATAGCTGCTGCCTTATTATTCTTCAGCCGGTATATAGCTGTCTTCACCTCATCTTGGCCGGGTGGTACATTCAATACCATCTTCTAAGATTGGATCTGTGTGGATCCCGATATCACTCTCGTGCGCTACGCGTTGCTACTGATTGTAAGGTAGCTCTATATGCCGCATTTTTCTCTTCGGTAGCAGCACGACACTCCTGATCATACCATGGATTCCTTGGTGGAGGTCTCTGGTATCCAAGTATGGATTTTGCAGCTGTTTACATGGAGTGGGCAATGCTTTGCCATTGCGCTGATATGTTATCGGGATGAGGAGTGCTTTGATTAAGCAATTGGGCTAGTTAAGTGGAATATGCTGTGGCTATATGTTGTGATTGCAGCTTACCGATGTCTAACTTTCGTGTTGTGTCTGTTCGTACTTTGTTTGCTACGTTTAAGCGGGTGCGTACCTTTGCTGCAACAAGGTAGTGGTCCGAATCAATGTTTGCGCCTCGGAACGATCGTACATCAAACACGCTCGCTGAATGTCTTCCATCTATCACAACATGATCAATATGATTTCTTGTTTCCTGATCTGGAGACAGCCAGGTGCCCTTTTGAATATCGAGATTATTAAATCTGGTGCTGCTAACTACCATGTTTTGTGCAGCTGCAAAGTCTATCAGCCTCATACCAACCTCATACCAGCCTCCAGGTGCAGATTCGCAGATCATGGTCCTGAAAACGTTTGCGGGGTTCGTCAACTTTAGAGGGGTTTGTTTTTCTTTTCTTTCGTTTTTTCATAGTAGGCTGTTGTTTCTAGGGGAGGGCTACTAACCCGACGCCCAAACCCAAGTTTTTAACGTTTAACGGGTGTTAAAGGCAGTTCCCCTTTGGGTACCTCCCACACAAAATTCGGAAAAGTGAAGTTTAAGATCTCTTCTCTCATCGTTTTGATTCTTTTTTCAGCAGGTTGTTCTAGCGGCCTCATTTACAACGGTACAGACGGAGTAATTCAATACTTCCTGAGATAATGGCCCAAAAGCCGGCACATACTAAAATAGGTCTTATGTAAGATAACCCTAAAACGTTTTCATAAAATTTCTTCCAAACTTAGTTTAAAGTAATTTAATATGTGTTTCGAGTTCTCTACGAATCAGAAGTTTGCTTACTAAAAATTGTTTGTATATCATTGATGTCAACGCCTGCACGTTGTCGTAACAACAGAGAATAACGAATTCAAATGAGAGCTATGTCAGCGGTTGTTTAACAAAGGGACATTACTCTCCCATCAATTCTCTCTCATTTATTTTGGACATCAATGTTGTATATGTCATTGATGGTCAAAAACACACATTTGCAGATTATTCCTGAGAAAGTAGCCTGAAAGGTGCAAAAACACCTATGACACCGTGTGTAGTGGTTGAAGCGCAAGATGACTCTCGAACGGATCTGCCAATTCGGTCCAAAATTTGGCCTTCGTAATATTTAGTCCAAACTTACTTTAAGTTTGATGATAATCTATATCGGTCCACTCCTTCTGGTTCCTCCCCCACAAAAGTTCAAAAATGTTCTGAAAAATTGTGCGCACGGTAACTCTTGAATGGAATGACCGATTTGGTCCATACTTTACACATCCTAATATGTCTACAAGATATAGATCAGGTTTCAATATGAACCATATATGTCCACTCTTTCGGGTACCTTCCACAAAAAATGTCGGATAAATTCACTTTAAGGCTCGCTCTCGAATCACTTTGATTTCTGTTGAAGCAGGTTGCATACGCTGTCTCCTTTATGACGCAGGAATTTTTTTGAAAGGCAAGTCCATACTTCCAAATTTATTTTTAGTTCGAAGATGGGCAATATCGTATTTCCCCCAATATTTAAAAAATTTCACTAAAATGGTATGCACGATTTACTTTGAAAGGGGCAACCAATTTGGTCCAAACTTTTGATCTCCTAATATTTTGTCCAAATCGGTCTTCACCTTAGGGTACTTGCCCCACAAAAGTTCAACATTTACGTGTAGTTTATGTCTGTTCGAGATCCTTGGGAAATGTATACCAATGATGTTCGTTGTGGTCCGCGGAGAAGTCCATGCTTCCTGCCATACTGATCCAAAAGTTATACTATGACCCACTGAAAGGACTAGTGGGCGCTATATCAATCGAAAAGATATAACCCCCAAAATAAGGTCAACTTCCATATTGGACTATGTCGGTCCGTTCCTTCAATACCACGTCCGCAATATTTTGAACTTTAATCCTAATCCACATATTTGTCGGCAAGTTCAAATGTCCAAAAAGAGCCACAAAATGCTGTACGTAGATGAAAGTTTCGATTCATATAGGCTGAGGGTATATCTCTGTCGACAAAGCCGACTGATTCTTTTTTACTTGTTTGATACATGTTTTAACATTTTTCAACATTAGCATTAAAATATCTTCTTAATACGTGGGGCGAACCGGTTAAAATAGCCACATCATGTGATAGGTATATCCATTAGCTTTCAAAAAATACCCACTTTGTACTATCAAAGAACGGGTTTCATTGATTATTTTTATTTGATGCTATGAGATGTTCAGGGTAATCATGAATAAAAATTCCGTGCGGAATTCCACAATTTTAGAATTTTTTATTTCCATATTTATGTGCAAAAAGGGGATATTTTTGTCGATTCGATAAGAATATTGCATAATTAAGTGATTCTAATAGTTTTCAACATTTTAAAATATCGATTTTAAAAGAATTTCACTTTTAAAAATAATTTTCCGTGCGGAAAATTCCGTGGTAAATATTCATGATAGCCCTGGTTAGATTAATACAATTAAATGTTTCGTTCATGCTATAAAACAGAGCTGAGCAAAATCGAGAGAGAGGCAAATTTAAGTGAGAATTAATATTTAATTTTTCTTGATGTTTGATTACTTATTTCAACATTTTTTTAACATTAATGTTGTCTAAAATCGTCCACATTGCAAATTATTAAAAAAAATATAAACAAAAAATTGCTAAACATTTAATTGTTTATGGTTCACAAAAAAACTAACAGTACGTTTTCACAATTTGCCAGTGTGCTAGCACACAGGCGTGCTCACCCCTACTATAAAACCTTAAGTTTACCATTTTAAAAAATTGGCGGAAAATTTGATACATTTGATGGTTTTGTTTAGCTCTAAAAATTAATGGAATATTTTCATAAAAAAAGAAACGATTTCATTAGAAAAATGAAAAAGGTTCATTAAATAAATGAAACATTTTCATTAAATAAATGAAACATTTTTGAAGTCCCTAATACTATTTTGCGGAATGAAAATAAGTCTGCTGTAATGACGTTTTGTCTTTATTATCATACTTATATTATCAATTTTCTTCTACACCAAAAAAAAAAATATTTTATATTTTACGTATTTTCGTTCATGATGTAGTTTTTCCATACTGTGCAGTTTCTTATATCCATCCGAAAGCCACTATTTTTTCAAAAAAATGTATGATTTTCATGAGATGCAAAATCACTTTATTAATTTTCCTTACATTCTCATTATTTGCCTTCATATTTCCTCTCTAGTGACACTATAGAACATTCAAAAGAAAAAGAGAACAAAGTTGAGATCATTTACCAAGCAAGAGAGGAAATATGAGAGCAAATAATTGGAATGTTGGGAAAAATAATAAAGTGATTTTGCATCTCATTAAAATCATACATATTCTTGAAAAAATAATGACTTTTGGATGGATATAAGAAGTACCTCCTACCAGTTAGTCATTATATAACCCATTACCAAGTAATGTAAACAATAATAACTACTTGTATTACTCCATTCTAAGCTATAAGTACGGCAAATGCCCTTGTAAAAATAATGGTTTATTAGGGGGTTTTGAGAGTAGTTACGACTACCAAAAAGTACTATAAAACCCATTATTTAGTAAGGATTTTTTGCTGGGCTGTAGAGTATGAAAAAAACTACATCACGAACGAAAATATGTAAAAATTAATGAAATATTTTTTTTTTCTGCGTAATATATATGAGCAAGAAAATTTGACACAAAATAAAGTAGATGTCGTAGAAAAATATAACTGTTAACTCAGAAAACGCATTTTTGGAGTTATGCCATTTTTGAGTAAATGAGCGATATGCGATATGAGCGAAGCGTCACTAACAGCGTAACTGTACAAAAAGTATTTACTTTCATTATCATCATTTTTTTTCTACTCGTGTTTCAAGACTTATTTTCTCTGTATGTTATTCTCAGCAGGGACGTACGCAGGCCCGGGCCCCCAGATTAGAAGTACATAAAATGAAATGTCTATTGGACAATACGTACGGCATATCAACGGTTCTCCGTGGAGTATATCTCGAAAACCAATTAGAAAATTGTTTCACTGTCTTAATCAAAATTTTGTATTCATATTTCATATAAATTTGTTGCTAAATAGTGGGACAAAATAATTGAGAAAAATTTATTGTTGTGCATAATAAAGTGATAATATCTGCTATAAAAAGTATGCCCATCTGAATTTTTTGCTATCAGTAACAAACTTGTACTTGAAAACAACCGTAAACGAACGAATTAATGCTCAACTTTGGTTATATGGAATTAAAATCTGCTGTTATTGGTATTGTTTATCACGGTGCTCTTGAACCAACTTTAAATGAAAGAAGCTTACACCTGGGGTTCATAGATTAGAAAAATACAAAAAAATCGACGGAGCATTTTCTTTAGCCCCATTTCGATAGGACTCGCGGTTTCCAAGCACAATCGCGAACACATAAAATAGACCTAAAAATCCGAATTTTTACAGCGATTTATTTAAAAATCCCTGCAGCCATTTTTTCTTGTTTTTGGATTTTTCTCGTCTATGAATATTGCTTTTTTCAGATTCCGCAAAAACTGATCACTTGTAAGCTCATTTCATTTAACGTTGGTTCAAGAGCACCGTGATATGAGCCGCTCAGTGCACACTTCGACTAACTCCACTTTTTGAAAAATTTGAGATTTTAGTGTCAAAGCCTTTGATATAGCCGTATCTATTTATGATTATAATATCTTTCCTGAATAATAAAGATGAGCACCTTTAAATAACAAGTTTTTTTGACCACTGAATAATATGCAATTTTTTTCAGTGCACACTTCGATTAAATCCACATTCAAATGTACCTCTGCTCGCAACGTGTACATTTTTACATTCAATGCTCTTTCGGCTTTTGTTGAATAAATAGATGGTCTTTAGGAAATTATGACGTATATGACATACATTTTTGACGTATATTACATACGTCGGAAACGTCGTAAACTTAGCCAAAACAAGGTTTTCGACAAAATAAACAAAATCACTTTGTAGACAGATGCAACACACGTAAAGTAGTGGAAGTGTGCAGATTGTACGGTAGATGGCGTGCGTCATCCAATTTATTGTTCAATTATTTTAGATATTTAAAAAATTAAAGAAAATTAACATTTGAGTTTTTATTATGCATTTTAATATAAAAACAAGTTTTTGTAATTAGTTTGCAGTAAAAAATGTGGTGATAACGCAGCATTTTTGAGGTTTATGACGTTTACTACTTTTTATACGTTTTCTACTGGTATATGATGTTTTTGACGTTTACAACTTTGTGACCGTCGAAAACCTAAAAAAGCAGACTATCTCTGGTTGAAACACAAATAAGTCCATATTTATATTAGGCAATTCGAATGTAAAAGAGGGTGTTGAGAGACAAGGGGTTCCCATATACCTCACCTCTCTCTCCATCGAACTGAAAATTACCGCAGGGATAATTGCACATATTATGTGTATAAAAACTAAGTTATTCGTTAATAAAAAAAAATCAAGACCTAACTTTATTACTTTTTTCAGTGTACACTTCGATTAACTCCACCATTACCACAACATTACTAACGATTGTTTGTTGACTATTTTTTTATTTTATTTTATATACCGTTAGATGATAGCTATACCTGCTATTATGCATTCTACATTATATATTTGAATCCATATTATTAGGGGATTTTTAAAAAACAATGTACATTTCATCATTGCTTTTCTCAACTTTTTGTTTTATGGAGTTAGTCGAAGTGTGCTCTGAACGCCTCAATTTGGAGTCGATTTAGCCATGTCCGTCCGGCTGGCTGGTGAGCACGATAACTCTCGAACGGATCAACCGATTATGTCCAAAATTTGGCTTTCGTAATATTTTGTCCAAACTCAGTAAAAGTTCGAAGGTGGGTTATATCGGCCCACTCCTTCCGGTTCCTCCCCCCCAAAAGTTTGAAAGTTTGGAAAATTTGTGAGCACGACAACTCTTGAAGGAAGTAACTGATTTGGTCCGTACTTTGCACAACGTGAAATGTCTACCAGACTTAGATGAGGTTCTAATATGGACACAATCGGTCCACTCCTTCGGGTACCTCCCACACAAAATTTCGGAAAAGTGCAGTTTAGGACCTGCTCTCGAATCGCTTTGATTTTTGCTGTAGCAACTTGTGTTTACTACCCTTCATACGATGGTATAAATTTCATCAGGGGCAAGTCCATACTTCCTGAGAAAATAGCCGTAAATGTACAAAAAACCCGTATGAAACCGTGTGTAGTGGTTGGAGGGCAAGATAACTCCCGAACGGATCAACCGATTTAGTCCTTTGTAATATTTTGTCCAAACTTAATTTAAGTTCGATGATAAGCTATATCGGTCCACTCCTTCAGGTACCTCCCCCACAAAAATTCAAAAATGTTCGCATCAATTGTAGCGCAACTCTTGTATGGAATGACCGATTTGGTCCATACTTTACACATCCTAATATGTCTACCAGATATAGATTAGGTTTCAATATGAACCATATTTGTCCACTCCTTCGGGTACCTTCCACACAAAATTTAAATTCACTTTAAGGCCCGCTCTCGAATCACTTTGATTTCTGTTGAAGCAGGTTGCATACGCTGTCTCCTTTATGACGGCAAGAGTTTTTTCAAAGGCAATTCCATACTTCCAAATTTATTTTTAGTTCGAAGATGGGCAATATCGGTATTTCCCCCAATATTTAAAAAATGTCATCAAAATGGTATGCACGATTTATCTTGAACGGGGCAACCATTTTGGTCCAAACTTTTGATCTCCTAATATTTTGTCCAAATTTAGTTTAACTTCTAAAATGGTCCTTATCGGTCTTCTCCTTAGGGTACTTCACCCACAAAAGTTCAACATTTATGTCTACATACAGTTTAGAGTCTGTTCAAAGATCCTTGGTAAATGTATACCAATGATGTTCGTTGTGGTCCCGTTTACAGTGAGATTATGTTTTCCGCGGAGAAGTCCATGCTTCCTGCCATACTGATCCAAAAGTTATACTATGACCCACTGAAAGGAGTAAAGGGCGCTATATCAATCGAGAATATATAACCCCCAAAATAAGGTCAACTTCCATATTGAACTATGTCGGTCCGTTCCTTCAAGTACCACGTCCGCAATATTTTGAACTTTAATCCTAATCCACATATTTTTCGGCAAGTTCAAATGTCCAAATGTCTTAATACGTGGGGCGAACCGGTTAAAATAGCCACATCATGTGATAGGTACATATATCCATTAGCTTTCAAACAATACCCACTTTGTACTATCAAAGAACGGGTTTCATTGATTATTTTTCTTTGATGCTATGAAATGTTACATTAATACAATTAAATGTTTCGTTCATGCTATAAAACCTTAAGTTTACCATTTAAAAAAATTGGGGGAAAATTTGATACATTTGATGGTTTTGTTTGGCTCTAAAAATTAATGAAAAAGTTTTATAAAATAAATGAAACGGTTTAATTAAAACCATGAAAAAGATTCAATAAATAAATAAAACAATTTCATTGAATAAATAAAACATTTCCATTAAATAAATGAAACATTTTTGAAGTCCCTAATACTATTTTGCGGAATGAAAATAAGGTCTGCTGTAATGAAGTTTTATCTATATTATCACCCTTATATTATCAATTTTTCTACACCGAAAAAAATATTTCATGAATTTTTACATATTTTCGTTCATGATGTAGTGTTTGCATACTGTGCAGGTATCTCACATAAGATACATGTACAGTTTCTCACATAAATCCAAATGCCACTATTTTTTCAAAAATATGTAAGAATTTCATGAGATGCAAATTCACTTTCCTATTTTCCCTACATTTCCATTATTTGCTCTCATATTTCCTTTCTTTTTTGGTAAATTTTCTCAACTTTTTCTCTTTTTCTTTTGAATGGTGTCATCGCCTCACTATCACATTGACACTGTATCAACAGACCACAACACAACAACCTCACTGAAATACAGCTTAACGCTTTTTATTATACTGACTGTACTGCTGTCATTTACCAATGAAGCAATATTCCCTGAAACAAACAAAATGTTGTATACTAACATCGTGGACGAGCACTGGTGATGGCCAAGAGTTGGTGTCCAGCGGCAAAAGTTAAAGAAGGCAAGTTTATGTTTAGGAAAGCAGATGAATTACTAACAATTTTTTATGCAATTACAGATTACAACGCCCATTAACTTCGAAAAACACTTAAAATTTGGCCTTTGACAACGAATAACTTTCTTTGCACACATGGGATCGATGAGGACGTTTAGGACATTGCTTTTAATAGCAAATCCAAGCTCTCAACCAAAATTCAGCTTTGTGGGAATTTCTGCAACTTTAATGTCTACTTTTATTTGGATATGACAGCATTGCAAACTTTGCTGATCACTATCAATACCATGATCTTATTCCGACAGAGAGAATTTTCAATTGGTTTTTCCAGCTTTTTTGATTTCACGGTTTTTGGTGAAAACCGAGCTTCGAGTATTCCCATTTAAATGAGAATGATAATTACTTCTCACCTTTTATTTTATATAATTTTAAGAACTTACAATTACAATTGCCAAGGTGCTTAACGTTCACAAAGAAGTTTGTGTCATTGTGGCTACTTCTTGGAATTTTGTTTATGCCAATACCAGCTACCTTAATAAGAGACAATGCTTTTGTGTATGTGTGTGTGTCTATCAACATTTAAACACCCATGACGGTCGGAATGCAATTATCAATGTTGTCTTTTGTCATTTCATACAGCGCGTCAAGAACAATGCCCTCATAAGTTTCCAGACCAATAAACAAAACATCCCAAACATTGGAAATTGTCTAATGAACTTCCTTTCAGGTTCTTCTTTCAGCAATTCATTCGTTCGACTTGTATAGAAATCCATTGATGATTGACAATGATGTGAAGAGACTATTATTTAAGCATTTTAGCCCCACAGCAATGACGTAAATGAATGGAGTACCCAAATGTATCCGATTGTTAGATGGGTGCCTATATGGTTGTTGTTGTTGCGGTTGCTAACGTTTGTTGGCTACTTCTTGTGATTTTCTGGTTAAGCTTAGAATTGATTATAATTGCAATAAGATTCGACATAAAATGTCAAGAGTGGCATATGCATGTATTCTATTATCGTTACAAGTAATTGGAATTAAATTTGAGTGAATATGGGTCACATTGCAGAGACAATGATTATGATTATTTGTAGTGTTGTTCACTAAATATGTGAAAGATATGTAACATTAACCAATTATGAAGAAAATGGGAACCACAATTTTTGCAATATCGTTTTGAGATTCTGAATGGTATAGAATTAAGCCGATTAATTGGAAGATTTAGGCCCAATATTACAAGTTATGTTCAACAAAAAGTGAAAAAGGCGTTCAGTTCGGCGGGGCCGACATTTGTAAATCCTACACCTTAAATTAAAGTAGAAACCTTCTACAGGGGCCATACTAAAACGTGGATATATACCGATAATTCTGGGCAGAAGTATGCTATAGAATAAAGCGGGCAAAACTTTCAATAACAGAAAATCGATAGGCACCGTTCTATGAGGGTATACGAGAACGGGGACCTGTACCGACCAGTCTTTTCGGAAATAGTAAAATTCCCCAACGAAGATTTTATACTAGATTTCGGTTGGATAAGGCGGATAAGAACATTCAAATTCCCAAAAATCGGAGCGGTATCCACACAATCCACGTTTATTACTGTGATGGTCAATGAAAAAATATTCCTAAAAAATTAACGTTTATTGCTGAGATGGTCAATGAAAAATATTTCTTAAAACAAATTACGTTTATTGCTGTGATGGTCAATGAAAAATATTCTTTAAAAAATCCACGTGATGGTCAATGAAAAAATATTCTTAAAAAATCCACGTTTATTGCTGTGATGGTCAATGAAAAAATATTCTTAAAAAATCCACGTTTATTGCTTTGATGGTCAATGAAAAAATATTCTTTAAAAAATCCACGTTTATTGCTGTGATGGTCAATGAAAAAATATTCTTTAAAAAATCCACTTTTTCTGCTGTGATGGCCAATGAAAAATATTCTTTAAAAAATCCACGTTTATTGCTGTGATGGTCAATGAAAAAATATTCTTTAAAAAATCCACTTTTTCTGCTGTGATGGCCAATGAAAAATATTCTTTAAAAAATCCACGTTTATTGCTGTGATGGTCAATGAAAAAATATTCTTTAAAAAATCCACGTTTATTGCTGTGATGGTCAATGAAAAAAATATTCTTTAAAAAATCCACGTTTATTGCTGTGATGGTCAATGAAAAAATATTCTTTAAAAAATCCACGTTTATTGCTGTGATGGTCAATGAAAAAATATTCTTAAAAAATCCACGTTTATTGCTGTGGTGGTCAATGAAAAAATATTCTTAAAAAATCCACGTTTATTGCTTTGATGGTCAATGAAAAAATATTCTTTAAAAAATCCACGTTTATTGCTGTGATGGTCAATGAAAAAATATTCTTAAAAAATCCGCGTTTATTGCTGTGATGGTCAATGAAAAAATATTCTTAAAAAATCCACGTTTATTGCTTTGATGGTCAATGAAAAAATATTCTTTAAAAAATCCACGTTTATTGCTGTGATGGTCAATGAAAAAATATTCTTTAAAAAATCCACTTTTTCTGCTGTGATGGCCAATGAAAAATATTCTTTAAAAAATCCACGTTTATTGCTGTGATGGTCAATGAAAAAATATTCTTTAAAAAATCCACGTTTATTGCTGTGATGGTCAATGAAAAAAATATTCTTTAAAAAATCCACGTTTATTGCTGTGATGGTCAATGAAAAAATATTCTTTAAAAAATCCACGTTTATTGCTGTGATGGTCAATGAAAAAATATTCTTTAAAAAATCCACGTTTATTGCTGTGATGGTCAATGAAAAAATATTCTTTAAAAAATCCACGTTTATTGCTGTGATGGTCAATGAAAAAATATTCTTTAAAAAATCCACGTTTATTGCTGTGATGGTCAATGAAAAGATATTCTTTAAAAAATCCACGTTTATTGCTGTGATGGTCAATGAAAAAATATTCTTTAAAAAATCCACGTTTATTGCTGTGATGGTCAATGAAAAAATATTCTTTAAAAAATCCACGTTTATTGCTGTGATGGTCAATGAAAAAATATTCTTTAAAAAATCCACGTTTATTGCTGTGATGGTCAATGAAAAAATATCCTTTAAAAAATCCACGTTTATTGCTGTTATGGTCAATGAAAAAATATTCTTTAAAAAATCCACGTTTATTGCTGTGATGGTCAATGAAAAAATATTCTTTAAAAAATCCACGTTTATTGCTGTGATGGTCAATGAAAAAATATTCTTTAAAAAATCCACGTTTATTGCTGTGATGATCAATGAAAAAATATTCTTTAAAAAATCCACGTTTATTGCTGTGATGGTCAATGAAAAAATATTCTTTAAAAAATCCACGTTTATTGCTGTGATGGTCAATGAAAAAATATTCTTTAAAAAATCCACGTTTATTGCTGTGATGGTCAATGAAAAAATATTCTTTAAAAAATCCACGTTTATTGCTGTGATGGTCAATGAAAAAATATTCTTTAAAAAATCCACGTTTATTGCTGTGATGGTCAATGAAAAAATATTCTTTAAAAAATCCACGTTTATTGCTGTGATGGTCAATGAAAAAATATTCTTTAAAAAATCCACGTTTATTGCTGTGATGGTCAATGAAAAAATATTCTTTAAAAAATCCACGTTTATTGCTGTGATGGTCAATGAAAAAATATTCTTTAAAAAATCCACGTTTATTGCTGTGATGGTCAATGAAAAAATATTCTTTAAAAAATCCACGTTTATTGCTGTGATGGTCAATGAAAAAATATTCTTTAAAAAATCCACGTTTATTGCTGTGATGGTCAATGAAAAAATATTCTTTAAAAAATCCACGTTTATTGCTGTGATGGTCAATGAAAAAATATTCTTTAAAAAATCCACGTTTATTGCTGTGATGGTCAATGAAAAAATATTCTTTAAAAAATCCACGTTTATTGCTGTGATGGTCAATGAAAAAATATTCTTTAAAAAATCCACGTTTATTGCTGTGATGGTCAATGAAAAAATATTCTTTAAAAAATCCACGTTTATTGCTGTGATGGTCAATGAAAAAATATTCTTTAAAAAATCCACGTTTATTGCTGTGATGGTCAATGAAAAAATATTCTTTAAAAAATCCACGTTTATTGCTGTGATGGTCAATGAAAAAATATTCTTTAAAAAATCCACGTTTATTGCTGTGATGGTCAATGAAAAAATATTCTTTAAAAAATCCACGTTTATTGCTGTGATGGTCAATGAAAAAATATTCTTTAAAAAATCCACGTTTATTGCTGTGATGGTCAATGAAAAAATATTCTTTAAAAAATCCACGTTTATTGCTGTGATGGTCAATGAAAAAATATTCTTTAAAAAATCCACGTTTATTGCTGTGATGGTCAATGAAAAAATATTCTTTAAAAAATCCACGTTTATTGCTGTGATGGTCAATGAAAAAATATTCTTTAAAAAATCCACGTTTATTGCTGTGATGGTCAATGAAAAAATATTCTTTAAAAAAACCACGTTTATTGCTGTGATGGTCAATGAAAAAATATTCTTTAAAAAATCCACGTTTATTGCTGTGATGGTCAATGAAAAAATATTCTTTAAAAAATCCACGTTTATTGCTGTGATGGTCAATGAAAAAATATTCTTTAAAAAATCCACGTTTATTGCTGTGATGGTCAATGAAAAAATATTCTTTAAAAAATCCACGTTTATTGCTGTGATGGTCAATGAAAAAATATTCTCTAAAAAATCCACGTTTATTGCTGTGATGGTCAATGAAAAAATTTTCTTTAAAAAATCCACGTTTATTGCTGTGATGGTCAATGAAAAAATATTCTTTAAAAAATCCACGTTTATTGCTGTGATGGCCAATGAAAAAATATTCTTTAAAAAATCCACGTTTATTGCTGTGGTTGTCAAAGAAAAAAGGTTTCGTTTTTTTAGTTCACGTTTATTGCTGTGATGGCCAATGAAAAATATTCTTTAAAAAATCCACGTTTATTGCTGTGATGGTCAATGAAAAAAATATTCTTTAAAAAATCCACGTTTATTGCTGTGATGGTCAATGAAAAAAATATTCTTTAAAAATCCACGTTTATTGCTGTAATAGTCAATGAAAAATATTCTTTAGAAAATCCACTTTCATTGCTGTGATTGTCAATGAAAAAATTTTCTTTAAAAAATCCACGTTTATTACTGTGATAGTCAATGAAAAAATATTCTTTAAAAAATTCAATCTTAAATCTTTATTTTATTGATTCGGCTCTGCCTCCAGCACCAAGTTCAGAAAGGACGCCACCTGAATAGGTTTCGTCCAAAGGGATAGTGCAGTTAAGTTAGTCGGGTTGGCTGGGCAGTTGAACAGGTGCTGAGTTGTATGCGGACTGGTGCCACATTCTGGGCAGATATTCCGCGTGCCATCAATCTTGGCCCAGTAAGAATTGAGGCGCCTGCACCAACCAGATCTAAGTTGTGCCAACACGACTCTCGTTTGTCTTGGCAGATGTTGTTCTTCTGCTGCCACGGGTGGTGGATGATCGTCGAGGACGATATTCGCATTGTAGGCTGCCATAGCCTCTGCAACCGCATCAGTGTGAATGTCCCTTAAACCTCCCTGATATGCACGTTGATCTTTTATATCTTTGGACCTCTCTCTCCAGATCTCGATAATCCTCCCTAAATTGCCTGGGGGTTTCAGGCATATCCACCAGATGGTGATTTGGGTGATCTTGCCTATAGCATCCAAGCAAGTACTGCATCGCCAACATCTTGTTGTGTCGACGCACAGGAAGGATCTTGGTCTCCTCATGTAAATGGTCCACTGCAGACATGAGGTGACACCCTGTAGCTGTTCTCAGGGCAGTATTCTGGCAGATTTGTAGTTTATCCCATTGCGTATCGCTTGCGTTAGCAAACCACGCTGTCGCCGCATAGCTTACCACAGACCGACCTATCATGTTGTATGTGGTTAACAAGGTTTCTTTATCCGCACCCCAAGTGCTGCCGGCTAGGGACTTGAGGACCTTGTTCCTGTTTCTCAGCTTATCGCAGATAACTGTAGTATGCTTGGACGACTTATACATTCTATCGAATGTGACCCCTAGGTCTTTGGGGTAGTTTGAGGTCGGAATAATTGCACCGTCGACCTGCACATTCAGTGGGAGCTTCATTTGCGCCGTCCATGTGGTGAACAGTGTGGCTGTTGACTTAGTGGTGGATATTTTCATATTCCTCGCGTGGAAAAACTCTACAAGATCAATGAGATAGGCCTGTCACACACGTTACCGATGTTAGGACCTGACGCCATGAGTGTACAATCATCCGCGTACGTAATTAACTCAATGCCGTCGTGAGGGCGTGGAATTGCAGGGAGGTAGAGTTTAAACAGTTCCGGAGATATCACCCCTCCTTGGGGAATTCCAAGTATGACTGGCGACCACACAAATAGTTGATGACCTAGCGTTTCAGACTCTCGATATCCTCGAACAGCCTAGCATGGCTGACCGTATCAAACGCTTAGGTCAGATCCAATGTTACAATTACTATTCTGTGACAAGGTTTGTCCATGTTGAGTCCTCGTCCAATATACATATGTGGAAATGGCGTGCAGTGTTGTTGTGGTACTATGCTGCTTCCGGAATCCGTGTTGATGATCCGCAACTGGATAACACGTTCTGATGCTGGGGAGGAGTAATGACTCGAGTATCTTTGTACTGGCGATAGAAGTGAAATCGGCCTGTACGACTCATCTCTACTGGCGTCTTTGCCAGGTTTCAGCAGCGGGACCACCCTGCCTATCTTTCAGGCATCGGGAACTATTAGGGTGGCTAGCGATAAGTTGAGGACCTTGCTTAAATACTCGACTCCTGGGTCATCCGGCTGTTTTAGCATCACCATAGAAATTCCGTCAGGTCCAAGCGCTTTGGATGACTTTCGGATAACATCTTCAACATCTAAATTGTGGCGGTTCTTCCTCTGCTGGAAGAGAGCGCAATCGACGCAAAACACTTCTCTTCGCCCGGTCGCTATCGGGGTGCTCGATAAATTGTCGGCAGAAATAGCCAGCTCACCTCTTCGGATCTGTCACAGCCACGCCGTTAAACATAACAGATGTTCGATCGTCTCTGCTACCAGGGTTCGATGGCGCCTTAACCGTTGTCCACAGTTTATTACAGCCGGCTCCAATGTTGCAGCACTTCAGATGTCCTACCCACTTTTTCCGCTTGTGTTCACCGACTAATCTATTGACTTTCATTGTTAGTTCCCTGACTCTGGGGTCGTTAGGGTTCGTGCGGCGAAGCTCATCACGCTGATTAGCTAATCCCGTCGCTTCTGCTGGGAAATTGGGTCTTATTTCAGGTATTCGACCAGTAGAAATAAGGTGAGCGGCTGCAGCAGTGATGATGTCTCGGAATTTCCTCTCTGCTAGCCGAACATCAGAGGGATTGGGCTGTTCTCTGAAGCGTCGATTAGTGAACTCTCTGAAACCTTGCCAATCCGCTTTCCCATGATTAAAGAAAGTGCGGCGTTCAGAGGTAATGAAGTCTGGTGGTCTGTTTATGGAGATGAGGATTGGGAGATGGTCCGACCCAAGGGGAAATGACGGGTTGCCATGTCACGTCATTCGTCAGACCGGGTGACACGATGGATATGTCAGGCGAACTGTGGCAGTCTCCTCTAATCCTGGTGGGTGCGTCCTCGTTCGCAGTGCAGAATGTGGAGCTATCTATTTGCTCAGCCAGATCTGTACCTCTCTGGCCATTTCCTAGAGCTGAATGACATAACTCATGATGCGCATTGAAGTCCCCGTCAGCACCCGTTGCATCTCATTGACACCGACCTATGGTGGATGAGACGTTGACAAACGGTGCAAAACCATGGCCCGGGGTTACTTTCAATCCCGGCACGGACCAAAAGAATCCGGAGCAGGCATTCCGGGACATGCCGCTCCCAAAATAAAAATAAAGACGAACACGAACAAGAAGCTGCTGAGGTGACGGCCTCTGGCCGAGAAGATTATTCCTTGGGTCAATCCGGTACATAGAACCGGCCGTCGCGGGGTTTGACACGTTTATTGTTGTGATGGTAAATGAAAAATATTCTTTAAAAACCCCGTTTATTGATTTGATGGTCAATGAAAAAATATTCTTTAAAATATTCACGTTTATAGCTGTGATGATGATGAATGAAAAAATATTCCTTAAAAATGTTCAAGAGTAGCATACATTATTTTCACAAGTAATTGGAATTAAATTTGCGGAGAAAATTGGTCACAGTTAAGAGCCAGTGATGATGATAATTCGTAGTGTTGAATTATATGTGAAAGATTTGTAAATTTCCCGCAATTTTTATAAGATCAAATAGAGATTCTGAAGGGATGTTATTTTACCATTTAATTGAAAGTTTTACGACCATTATAACAAGTTTTGTTATGTTAAAAGAATCGAATTTGAAATTTTTAAACCCTTGAATCTAAAATTAAATCTTATTCCCAAGACTATCCCCATTCTAATTTACGAATCCCTCTTTTAATTAACCATTCACTAGGGGGCGTATTAATAATATTTTTGACTTTTAAAAAAATACCGGACGACTGTAACTATTAAACATCTGCACAAGCCACTTGTTTCTCCATTCAAGCCTTGGAACAAAAAACAAGATAAGTCGTTGTATGTCAACGCTACAAACGAGTCAAGTAAATCAACTCAATGGAATTTTCAAGACCAGTCAAGCTATGCCGACTCAACGAAATGTTCTAGTCAATCAAGCCACACAACGAAATGTTCGAGTCAATCAACTCACACAACAAAATATTCGAGTCAATCAAGCCACACAACGAAATTTTCAAGACCATCCAAGCTACACAACGAAATTTTCAAGACCACCCAAGCCAAACCAACCACCACGATAAAGTCGCTCAACACAACAGCTGAGTGGTGCGTTATAAAATATGTATGTGTAAGCGACAAATGTTTGAACAATTCGAAATGTTCTACCTGTTGGAGTGATGAAATGTCGTGTGTGAATTAGGTTACATGAATAAGAAAAACCTTAATGAAATTCCCATAAATTTTATGACAATAGTTGTGTCTTTTTACTTTTTCAGTAATAATTATTCAGTAACTTCTTTTCAGAGAGTAAGAGAGATTTTACTCTTTGATACGAAAATAGAGAAAAAAGTAAAAAGACAGCATTTAGTAAACTTTAGCAAGGTAACAGTTGATTACCAAAACAAAAACATTGGCGCCAATGTATGAAAGAAAAACTAACTCCAAAGCAATGAAAAAGTTCTTCAATTTTAAGCAAAATAAATAAAAAATAATTAATATATTAATAAAACAATAAATAAATATAGCTGAATCGTAATATTTATAGAATTTTTCCACAAAAATAAGATAAACACTGAGCAGCTGACCATTAGCAGATGATTAAAAAACAGCTGATCGAACTTGCTAAATGTTGCTGGGAAAAATTCTTTCAGCAACTTTTAGCAATTTCTCAGCAAGCAACTGTCAAAATTGTTCTCTCACTTCGCTCTCTTTTACTGAACTTTTGTGTAAAAAGACAGCATTTAGTAACATTTCGTAATAATTATTACAAATTATCACGTAAAAAGACACACCTATTATGATACAATAAACGACTTTTTTTTGGAAAATTAGGATTTTTACTTTCAGGTGGTTTATTACCTTAGGAATGTCCTCTCATAACATTACATCATAAAATCTCAATGATTTTAAAGAAACTCGATAATCGAGTAAACGTTAAAACTATAAACTTGCCATAACAAAATGATTATGGCGTCCGAAATAAACATCGCCAATACTGCAATAAATGAATGAAATGATGTTACCTACTTCCCACGTGTAATGTGATGTGTGGCTTACTGTATGTATTAGGGTGGGGCGATTTGTGTGGAAGGAAAAAAACCTTTATGAGCCCTTCGCGTTTCTGATTCCTGGGATTGAACTGAGCAAAATTCTATCGTGTTGGGATCCATGGACAACGAAAATGCCTTTATTTCGATTGGGTAACTCCGTTTTATTTTTTTATAACCCTAAAAGTAGTGAAAATCTGGGTTTCTTACATTTTCAAATTTAAACGGACAAATCTTCTTTTTTCACAACGGATTTCTAGTGATCCTTCATCCTTTTAAAGGGGTGAATAATATCTTTAGAACAAGTTATTATTTGTTTAAATCGGTTAACAAATGGCTAAGTTATAGTTGTTTAAGTCTGAAAACCCCCTCAAAAAGACTATAACTGAATTTCTCATAATTTTGAAAATAATTATTCAACAAAACAAAAAAACATTATATTTTTGAAAATTATGAAAAATTCAGTTATAGTTTTTTGAGGGGGTTTTCAGACATAAACCACTATAACTTAGACATTTGTTAACCGATTTAAACAAATAATAACTTGTTCTAAAGATATTATTCACCCCTTTAAAAGGAAGAAGGATCACTAGAAAACCGTTGTGAAAAAAAGAAGATATGTCCGATTAAATTTGAAAATGTAAGAAACCCAGATTTTCACTACTTTTACGGTTATAAAAAAATAAAACGAAGTGACCCCAAGAACTAAAGGCATTGTCGTTGTCCATGGATCCCAACACGATATAATTTTGCATCAGAACACTTGAATATTTTTCTGGTCAACTTTTGTAGCACAGTGTCATTTATCAACATTTTTCGAAAAGTTTGCACCTTCTCAAGGCCAAAACTGCCTAAAGGAACGTTCCAATTCTTTCGCGATGTATTAGAGAGTTCTGAATTACTGTCTTGTCTACAATTTTTGTATTTGTGCTGGATCGAAATTCTCAATGGTTTGGCTGTTATATGCCAAAATATCCAAAAAACGTTAATAAAAAACTTAAAGTCAAAATCGGGAGGCTCGATTTTCACGGTGGATATATGGTCCAGTGAACTTTTTTGCTCAGTTCAATCCCAGGAATCAGAAACGCGAAGGGCTCATTAAGGTTTTCAAATCGCCCCGGCCTAGTATGTATCTCTGCTCTTAGTGGTAAGCTCATACATCCATTGACATCTTCACAAAAATGTCTGTAATTTTTAATACAAATTACCGGCATTCCAGAATATTTCATTATATAAATAAAACACGGTTAGGTTTTTTAATTATTATTTTTTATTGTATAAACGGCAGAAAACCTTCCTGATAACCCTGAAACCTAGAGAAAAAATGATAGATTATTAAATTTGAAATATTTGTTTGTATTAAAATTAGACCAACAAAAAACTATTCAAGTAATTAAAATCTAAAAACTAAGTTATAAAAATTAAAAAGAAAAAAATTAAATAAGATAAATAAAATAAATAGATAATAACATAAAGAAATATGTAAAAAGTAAAATTAGTAATCAATATTTAGAGTATTTGAAATAATACTTTTTAAATTTAAATTGCTATTTAAAAACATAATATTGTTAACGTTTGATGTGTTTTTACCAAGTACTGACCTTCTATCGGATAATAAATTACGTGCTCTAGAGAAAATTCTTTCTGACGCTGCAGAACTTGCAGGTGTGGCAAATATAAAAACACTCAATTTATAAAGAAGTGGGAACTCACTTTTATGTAACTCCCACCAATTCAGTAAATTGAAATCTTTATAATACAAAACGGTTTTTGCAATGTATCTGGTTATTTCGTTACTCAACCCCTCACGTTGTCCTAGCAATGCTGATCTTTGAACAAAAAAGGAAAATGCATCTTCTTCAATATTTGTATCTTCGACATCATTTGATGGACTATCACTGGAAGAATTTTCATAATGCTTTACCATTTTTATACATTCCTCGTGAATTTGTTCCACATCGTTCTGCTCAAAATGATGAAGTTTATTCGCTGGTAGAAACAAGAAGAGTGCCACCCTATGCACATCAAATATATTTGAGGCAACCAAGGTTTCTATATAATGCAGTAGCCTTTCTTTAAATTTCCGCGTGATTTCCGAGTAGCTTGTTTGTCTGCATATACTTTTCAATTTGTGAATTTGAGGAATGACATAATGCAATGTGGGATAATTCTCAGCTTCCAATAGTCGTGAGGACTCCTCAAAAGGTTTAAGAATTTCAACGATGTCGTTGATGGTTCCCAAGTTGAGGTGAGATATTCTTCTGTATTCGTCCTTCTCCTCAAGCATTCGTGTTATATCTGTCCAATTCCGTTTAATTGATTCTAACAGAAATGGTATTCCATCGTGTTGGATTGTAGCTTTTTAGATTTGAATGAAGGCTGCTGTTTATACCTGCTTTCTTAAAGTATTTGACCACTTTTGCGCATTCACTTGACATTGTTTTGACCTCCTCCACATCAGCAATTGCTTTTTCAATGACGTTGTTAAGAAAGTGGTTTATGCAAAAAATGTGCTGCTCATTTGAAAAAGCCGTTCATGTTTGAGCCTCTGTCGGTTACGACGCGCACCAAATGGTTCAGCTCGCATCCAAAGTCTTTTAAAATGTTCTCCATTTTAATTCTGATGTTATGTCCTAAATTGATATATGTAATTAATTATAAGTAATAAGACATAATTAAAAAAATATCAACAAAAACAAAGAAAAATGTTAAATAAAATATTTACCAGTATTTTTAAGATTATCCATTCCTCTCATAGCCAAAACTTTATGTGACAGCGATCCATCCTTAATATAATGAGCCGTGGCGCCAATATAAGTTCTCTTCAAAAAATCGTCTTTCCACAAATCACATGTTATAGCAAATCCATTATCTTTTATTGATACCAATTTCTCCTTTAATATAACATGTTGGGTTTGGTACAAAATGGCAATATTACGGGAAACGGTAGTAGAATGAGGTAATAACTTCATAAAATCGATATTTTTACCGTACGAATGACCAGTCTGTAGTATAAATTCTACTAGATGGTGTAAGCCGTCATCGTTTACAATGTTGAACGGTCTACAGTTACCAACTACCCATTGCACGACCAGTTGTAAACACATTTTCTTCAGTTCATTATCTGGTTGCATTTTAATATTATTTGATTCTTTATCGTTTTTATATTTTTTATAGCAAGGATGCCTCAGCAAATTCGAAGTGTATCGCAAATTGTTTTTATATATGTTTTTACACGTGTTACAAATCACGATATCTTTCAAAATTTCACCGTTTTCATTTTTAATATACATAAAAATATTATAGACTTCACTTCTTCCAGTTTTTTTAACTGTGGTATATTCTCCACTAGTTATTTTTTCTTTTATATTTTCAAAATTTTCCATATTTTCACTACTCAAACACAACCTTTCTATTGTAGAATACACACACATATGATCACAACATTCGCTCAAGCGACCACAGTATACCGCACAAGCGACCACAATGATCAAAATGAAACGCACAAGCGACCACAATGATCACAATATTCGTACAAGTGACCACAAGCTTGAAAATGGCACGTTGTCACTTACAGTCAATCAAGCTTGTGATCGATGTGGTCAAGCCTATACAAGCCATCACACAATGACTCACTTGAACTAATTCATAACTGTGATTTGAATCATTCGGCTTAGTTTGTGCGAATGACTTGAATGAATCAATAATGTCTTAGTCTTGAAAAATGTCAGTTCATTTAAGACGGCACTTGCAGCACTTAAGTAACTATTTAGAAAGTATGACTCATGATGTCGCCGGTAAAAAATGATTAACATGTGCTGTTTTGTGTATGATGTGCAGCAATAATTCACTTTCGCATTCCTTGTATTCTTCCGGGTGGCCGGTTGTAAATTTCCAACACTAAAAACGTTTTTTGGAATCTTTTAGATTATTTTCCCTCTTGCCCAAAATCTATGAGCCAAAAGTTTTTTTTGCAGCATATGTGGAAGTATACACATTAGGGTTATAACTTTTTTGCAATTTTTGAAAAATACCACCGCAAAGCCATGTAGAGCATGAATATTATGAAATATGGTTTAATTTTTCTCTATCGAGAAAAAAGTTTCCGCACCTAATGCATTGAAGTTTAGCAATGCAATTTTATATGTTATAATGTCATATACGCTTTTCGTAATAATTTATTAATAGTTTTAATCTAATTTAAAATCAATATCAAACCACTCTTGACCAATTTGTTATAAAATCGCAATATTGCAGAGCATTTAATACACCTTTGACAATGTTGCAATTTTTTGCTTTTCTTTATAAAGTCGCGAATTTTATTTTTATTTTATTGTGCCGATAGGAGAAGAGAATATGTCGTCATTCGCAACAAATTCGCGAAAGTTACAGACTGTTTTTAATGACTTTGCCTGTGAGTTTGTTTTCTAAAAATATTTATTCAAATAAAGCAAATTTAAATGTTTAAATAGAAAAAAATATCAAAAGGGCTTTAGTAATCACAGTCGGTGCGGAAACGTATTTTCACCGAATCGAACGAAAACACTTGTTTTCGTTATCATTACAATATTCCGCAATGGTAATAATATTATTACCAACCATATGGTTGGTAATGACGTGATATTTTTTTGCTTATAGCCCTAATACACATGTAAATAAAATATTTAAATATATTGATTTTCAAAATGTCATCAACATAAATCTATTCAAATTTTTTAAACATATACTTAGCTAAAAATAAAGTGGATAAAGTGAGAAAAAAGTTTACAATGCTCGATGTGTGTGCGTGTGAGTAGTTCATATTTATTTAACAGCTGGTGGCAAATAGAAAACGAGTTTCAAAATATAAGAGTACACAAGTCCTTAAGGGTGTCACATGTGTTGTATGGTGTGTATTTCGTTGTAAGTGTGTATGTTGTATATGGGCTTAAGGATGTGTATGTGTGTACAACAATTTGTGTACTTTGCGGAGTGTTTTTATTCTCTCCTACCGTTTTGAAGGACGTAAGAACATGTTGTTGATCGTGGGTTACACGCTGTTGGTTTCGTGTATTTCTTCTATTCTACTGATTGTATGCATGTGTGAATGTGTGTGTGTATTGTTGCATGTATGTATGTGTTGCATAAGGAAATATTGTAGATGAGAACATGACAGCCTGTAGCAGTTGAATTATAATTCAGTGATTATTTCGTACGAATAATTCAATATGAACAAATGATGCTATTATTAGATCTCTTTCTAATTCTGTGTCAGTTCCACACGAAACACATTGAGACTCCGAACAGTTCAATGGTATACGATTTCTTTCTTCTTAACGATTTCAAAGGCAAACAGCGAAGCAGAGTTTTAATATGGTATTTCATTTGTGACAAGTATAAACCTAACTCATAGAAATAATACTTTGCAACCCCATAATTTAAAATGGGGATTTCTGAGTGAAATCGGACATTTTAAAAAATGCGGTTTTTGATTTCCTTTATTTTTTGCTGCGGCGATACTGCTCATCAGCAAAGAAAATTAGTATATTTTCACATTTTGTTGACTGATATCGCTCCTTGAAAAATTCGAATTCTGTAAAAATTATATGCAGAGAAATACTCATAACTTCTTTAATATTGGTCCAAATAGAAAAATATTTTTTTTTGTATTTTTTACTGTGCGATGCAACATTGTTAGCGTTGGATACAGCAAGTTACTTAACGCTGTTAGAGGACATCAAGCAGACTACCCTCAGGCCAAGTTCTAAATGTTAGATAATCACTTATACGGATGCGAAGCCCAGTATGGTGAAAGAGAAAGTTCCCTAAGGTGGGGTGATTTCTACGATACTTTTTAGCCTCTACTTGGTATACGCAACAACAAGTGGAAGCCCCTACAGTGAAAGAGGAAGTTCCACAAGGGTGTGTTATAACTCCGAAACTGTTTATCCTCTACCATTTCTGTATTCCAAACGGTCGGGTACCATTCCCAATGGTATTTGTGAACTGCTGAATTCTTATGCGATATACAAAACTCGGTCACTCTGCTCACCACATGGACTACGGAGATTAGCACAAAGATGAATGTTCCGGTCGATGGTAACAGAATTCCCACCACTTACTCCTCTACGATTGGGGTGCCACCGTGGTGCAATGATATTTACACCCGCCTTGCACATAAGGTCGTGGTTCGATTCCCCGACCAGGCAACATCAAAACACTTTCCAACGGTGGCAAAATACCCCTCAGTAATGTTGGCGACATTTCCTGAGTATTTCAGCCATGTAAAACTTCTCTACAAAAGTGGTGTCTTAGGACACGCCGTTCGGACTCGGCGATAAACTGTAGGTCCCATATCATTGAGCAAATATGAAACGGGTTGCACTCATTGACATGAGAGAAGTCTCCCTTGTCCCTTATGGGATGTTTGTGGAACAATTATATATTATACTCCTCTACGATTTTAGGCGTCGCAGCTATCTGCGACAAGCTGAGATGTATAAATAAGGCACTCAAATCCCGCTAGTCTGAAGCACTTGGGCTGCAGACAAAGAAAACCACAAATACCGCGATAGGTCGTTCTGTGGTAAGTTATGCGGCACCAGTGTGGTCCAAACGATGAATCAATACCTTAACCTCTCAGAACACCACCTGTAACGTGACAAAATGATCACGTACATAAAACCAACAACAACAAGACCCCACTACCCAACAACATCAGAACTAGCCAACTAACAACAAGGTCCCACTACCCACATTCAGGTGTTGTTCCACTCCACTTTCAGGTGTTGTTCCACTCCACCTTCGGGTGTTGTTCCACTCCACTTTCGGGTGTTGTTCCAATCCACCTTCGGCTGTTGTTCCACTCCACCTTCGGTGTTGTTCCACTCCCAAGTGCTGCAGACAAAGAAAACCACAAATAACGCGATAGGTCGTTCTGTGGTAAGCTATGCGGCACCAATGTGGTCCGGAAACGTAAGTACAAAACGATGAATCAATACCTTAACCTCTCAGAACACCACCTGTAACGTGACAAAATGATCACGTACATAAAACCAACAACAACAAGACCCCACTACATAACAACATCAGAACTAGCCAACTAACAACAAGGTCCCACTACCCACATTCGGGTGTTGTTCCACTCCACTTTCGGGTGTTGTTCCACTCCACTTTCGGGTGTTGTTCCACTCCACCTTCGGCTGTTGTTCCACTCCACCTTCGGGTGTTGTTCCACTCCACCTTCGGTGTTGTTCCACTCCCAAGTGCTGCAGACAAAGAAAACCACAAATAACGCGATAGGTCGTTCTGTGGTAAGCTATGCGGCACCAATGTGGTCCGGGAACGTAAGTACAAAACGATGAATCAATACCTTAACCTCTCAGAACACCACATGTAACGTGACAAAATGATCACGTACATAAAACCAACAACAATAAGACCCCACTACACAACAACATCAGAACTAGCCAACTAACAACAAGGTCCCACTACCCACATTCGTGTGTTGTTCCACTCCACTTTCGGGTGTTGTTCCACTCGGGTGCTGTTCCACACCACTTTCGGGTGTTGTTCCACTCCACCTTCGGCTGTTGCCCCACTCCAATTTCGGGTGTTGTTCCTCTCCACCTTCGGTTGTTGTTTCACTCCACCTTCGGGTGTTGTTCCATTCCACCTTCGGGTGTTGTTCCATTCCTCCTTTGGGTGTTGTTCCACTCCACCTTCGGGTGTTGTTCCAGTCCACCTTCGGCTGTTGTTCCACTCCACTTTCGGGTGTTGTTCCATTCCACCTTCGGGTGTTGTTCCACTCCACCTTCGGGTGTTGTTCCACTCCACCTTCGGCAGTTGTTCCACTCCACTTTCGGGTGTTGTTCCACTCCACTTTCGGGTGTTGTTCCACTCCACCCTCGGTTGTTGTTCCACTCCACCTTCGGCCGTTGTTCCACTCTACCTTCGACTGTTTTTCCACTCCACTTTCGGGTGTTGTTCCTCTCACCTTCGGTTGTTGTTCCACTTCACCTTCGGGTGTTGTTCCATTCCACCTTCGGGCGTTGTTCCACTCCACCTTCGGGTGTTGTTCCACTCCACCTTCGGCTGTTGTTCCACTCCACTTTCGGGTGTTGTTCCACTCCACCTTCGGTGTTGTTCCATTCCACCTTCGGGTGTTGTTCCACTCTACCTTCGGGTGTTGTTCCACTCCACCTTCGGCTGTTGTTCCACTCCACTTTCGGGTGTTGTTCCTCTTCACCTTCGGTTGTTGTTCCACTACACCTTCGGGTGTTGTTCCACTCCACCTTCGGTTGTTGTTTCACTCCACATTCGGGTGTTGTTACACTCCACCTTCGGTTGTTGTTGCACTCCACCCTCCTGTGTTGTTCCACTCCACCTTCAGGTGTTATTCACTCCACTTTCGGGTGTTGCTCCACTCCACCTTCGGGTGTTGTTCCACCCCACTTTCGGGAGTTGTTCCACTCCACTTTTGGGTGTTGTTCCATTCCGCCTTCGGATGTTGTTCCACTCCACTTTCTGGTGTTGTTCCTCTCCACCATCGGTTGTTGTTCCACTCCACCCTCGGGTGTTGTTCCACTAGTCAATACTCGTAGTATACTGCAGAGGTTAACCTAGAACTAACATTAACGAACGACGACCAGAACAAACGAGCCGAGTGCTGAATCACCGAGTGGTCGATCATCTGCAGTACGAACACCGGGTGGCCGAACATCTGCAATACGAACACCGAGTGGCCGAACATCTACAACCCGAATCACCATGTGGCCGAACACCTACAACACGATAGCCGAGGGTTCGAGCCAAGCATACGAACACCGAGTGGCCGATCATCTAAAGCACGAATCACCGGGCGGCCGAACATCTACAACACGAGAGCTGAGGGCCCGAGCACACCATGAACACTGAATGACCGAGTGACCGAACACACGAAGCGCCGAACCATTCAACCAAACAACGACACATAGCATCTCCGATCATACTAAACAACGAATCATCGAGTTTCCGATTATCTTCAAATCGTCTACTACCGAACAACAATTCATCGAGTTCCCGATTATCTTCAAATCGTCTGCTACCGAACAGCGAATCACCGAGTTCCTAATTAAGTTCAAAAAGCGTACTACCGGACAGCGAATCACCGAGTTCGCCATCATCATCAAATCATTTACTACCCAGCAACAAATCCCCAAGCCAGTCATTCTTTCGTCTACTAATGAACACCGGATCATCCAGTTCCAGAGCATCTACGAATCGCCTGCATCAGCGATCCGCTCTACCTTTGCTTTAAAAACTTCTTATCGTATTTGAACATCAGTAGATTATAAATTAGTTTTATATCAATAAATATCCGATTTAACGCCCAGGAAAGGGAGATTACTCGTCTTATTATTCCGTAAGGTGTAATGGGCCCTTATGGCGACCTTGGACGCGACTGACAAAACCACGTAACACACCCTGAAAACTGCAACAGGTTATGGCCACATGACAACAGTAGACCATTTGCATGAAATGACGAAGATTATTGCAGCACGACAATATGTCAATAATCGGCGCATACTCATTGATATGAGAGAAGTCTTACTTGCCCCTTCGGGGATGTTGTGGGAACATATGCATATTAAACGATCCCAATTCACTAAACCACGTGCTACAACCCAATTTCAGTAGATATTGGATGGATGTCTGTGAACATAGATTGCCATGCAACGGCAACAGCAATGCCAACAACACTGATACCACCTACAATGGAAACGGCAGCAAACAACAGCGGCAACAACAACAAATTGCTACATTTCTACTAGTTATTGTTTTTTTGTTGTTGCTGCATTTTTTTTTTTTGTATTTTGCTCGAACAACGTGCTTGTACTACATGTGGGTAACTTTGGTTAGCTAGGTGACGGTTATGTTGGTTCTAGTGGTTACACGAAATTGTGTGTCTATCTGTGTGAGTGTTTTTGTGTGCGGATATTGTTTTTGTTGCAGCACGGGGCTTGTGTGTGTTGTGCAACGCCTGCAATATTTCTCGTTGCTCAGATATGTCAACATTTTGTAGCTACAAATATTTCTTCGTATGCCAAAAGTTCGCATGTTTTTGCATGTAACCACTTGAATATTTATACAACAAATGAAATGATTGAGTAAGAAGATACATACGTGTACCAACCACCAACAACATCCAGTGAACCCCGTCCGCCCTTCTTCTTTTCGTTCTTTCATCCAGCAGGCGCAACCAGGCATCCTGGCAACCAGTCATGCAATTGTCATCTTACCACAAGGGTGGCCTACTTACCTCCGTGCCATTCAAGACAATGTGCGCGGTGTTTCGGGTCTTACCCCTTGCGTTATTGTGGTCGCATTCATTTAGAGGATTCTTTAGAAATTAACAATTTCCCCATATATGCATGCTTGTCGTGGCATGCTGGTTGTCATTGATTTTAATTTAGCTTTTGTTTTCATTTTTACATTTGCATTGGTAATTTCTCTGTCGCTGTTTGTGTGTTGATTTTTTTTCGTGTAATCTCAAACAAATTGTCGCGTTTTCCATGAAATGCTGAACGAATAGGATTTAATTGAATAGTTAGTTTTCAAATCCAAATCAATTAAATAAATCCTCTTATCAGGTGTTAAGACCGATACAATTGACTTAGCTAGTTGTATGAGATTTTCTAGTAAATCAGTCTAATGTCACATATAAGCTGGGAACGTGTGGTGTCAGGTAACGGATCTTTTTTGATGAATTTTTTAGGGAAATGAAAAGCCGTATCACTGTATGCAATATTAAACTCAATATAAACAAGTAACAGGGGGCTATATTCGAACTTGGCCGACCATGTTAGTTATACCCTACACCACTTCCCCTGGGCACTAGTTTTTTCGCGGAATTTATTAATTAGTTGTGGGAATATATGTATGATTGGGACACGATATATATTATTATCATTATTTCGAAATGGACAGATGGACCATTTTGTGTACATAAAGAAAAAATACCAAACGCATTTAGAAATAGCGTTTGGTGACTTTATCCGATTCGATCAATGAAAGAGATCAATATTTCGAGGAATTACGTTACTTCTAATCAAATGTAGAGCATCGTAATTTGCATCAATTACAAAAAGAAATGAGAATTCTTCTATCATGATTTTAATACCTTTCTACCATGGCACAGAGGGGAAACATAGGCCTAAAGTTGCTCAAAACTCAAAATATGAAAATCGATTTTTTATGAAAAAATGTTGATAAACGGCAACCAGACTCTTTTCTACATTTGCTATAACCATCCTCGACTTTGTAAGATTAACCAATCCAATGCAGCAGTCGATTGAACTCAGCCATACTGAAAACAAAAAGTAAATTTTCGAAAACTAAGAAATTAGGTGAACATTAAAATGACATTATTTTCGCGAAAATTTATATTTTTCAAGATTTATTGTTTTTGTACAGGTTCCGAACAAGATTAGCATTTAAAATTTTCAGATTGATTTTACATCTTTGCTCTTTAATAATGGTGATACATATCCTCTTTATGGAAATTTGTTATGATTATTTTTAAGATTACTACAATTTCAATAGTGAAAAAGTCTATTTCCCCGTCGTTTCCCGACCATAGTTTCTTCTAATGTTTTATGCGCTTGAGTCTCAAATATCAGATTCAATCATAACAAGTTAAAAAGTGTCAGTCGGCTTTGCCGACAGATAGATACCCTCAGCCAATGTGAAGCGAAACTTTCACCTCGGGACAGATCGAATGCATTAAAGGTCCCTTTTGTGGCCCTTCTTGGACATTTGAACTTGCCGACAAAAATATGGATTAGGAATTAACTGCACTTAGAAACAAATGTTGAACTTTTGTAGGGCAGGTACTCTTAGGGAGGACCGATATGGGCCATTTTAGAAGTTAAACTAAATTTTGATAAAATATTAGGAGATCCAAAGTTTGGACCAAATTGGTTGCCCCATTCAAGTGATATCGTCCTAGCATTTTAGTGACACTTTTTAAATATTGGGGAGAAGTACCGAAAGTTGTGGACCGGTATGGCCCATGAAACTAAGTTTGGATATAATATGACGAAGTCCAAATGTTGGACCAAATCGGTTGAACAGTTCGAGAGTTATCGTGTTTTCCGGCCGCATATGGTGAGATAGGGGTTTTTTACACCTTTCGGGATGTTTTCCCAAGAAATATGGACTTGCCCCTGAAAAAAACTTTTACCGTCGTAATGGAGGTAGCGAATGCAAATCGCTTCAACAAAAATCAAAGTGATTCGAGAGCAGGGCCCTATTCCTCGAAACAACTTATCGCTTTTCATTTTGCATTTATCAAAAAGTAGTTATTTTGAAAAGTGATAACCTTTTTTTGTTCCACAAAATTACTTTTCAATTTCTCTTGCACTTAGCAAATTTGTCTATCACTGTTCTTTTAGCACAGTTGTTGTGCTCTCTTGCTCAATTTTTCCGCCATATTGGTAAGTCTCTCAGTTCTCTTGCAAAGTGTGAATGATATTTGTTCCACAGAACGTTTTATCATCTTTGCATTATTTTTTACTTGGCGAAAAAATGAAATGAAACTGATATTATTAAAAGTAAATAAAATAAAATTAAATAAATTAAATTAAACTGAAATAAAATGAAACAAACTAAAATAATATAAAATAAAATAAAATAATATAAAATAAAATTAAACGAAATAAATGAAATTAAATTAAAATAAAGTAAAATAAGATTAAATAAAATAAAATGAAGTAAAATAAAATAAAAAATAAAATAGAATAAAATAAATTAAAATAAAACAAAATAAAATAAAGTGAAATAAAATAAAATTAAGTGAAATAAAGTAAAATAAAATGAAATAAAGTAAAATAAAATTAAATAAAATAAAATTAAAAAAATAAAATAAAACAAAAAAAATTAATATGAAATAAAAATAAAATAAAATAATTTTAATAAAGATTAAATAATAATTAAACGAAATAAATTAAAATAAGATCAAAATAAATCAAATGAAGTAAAATAAAATAAAAAAATAAAATGATATAAAATAAAAAAATAAAACAATATAAAATGAAGTGAAATAAAATAAAATTAAAGTTAAAAAATAAATAAAATAAAGTAAAATAAAATTAAGTGAAATAAAATAATCTAAAATAAAATGAAGGGAAATACAAATAAAATAAAATACAATAAAATTAAGCGAAATCAAACAAGTAAAAAGCGTTATGTTCGGCATAGAGTAATTAGTTTTCTTTCTCCACAAAGTAGAGAAGTTACTTGTCAAATTATAACTAATTCGTTCTAGAAATGTATCTAAAAAACTTAAAATAGCGGAAATCGGACGGTACTGCTATATGGAGGCTATAAAAAACGTAGACCTATATCCATAATTTTTGTGAAGACGTTTCTTGGTGATTGACTGAATTATACCTAATTGGGCCTGGAAATGTAGCTAATAACCACAAATTAGCTGAAATAGGGCGGTATATGGGGGCTATAATAAAAGATGGGCCTATGTCGGTAAGTTTTGGAAGCATATTAAAATTGATTCGTTCTGAAAATGTAGCTAAAAGCCTTAAAATAGCTGAAATCGACGGCACTGCTATATGGGGGCTATAACAAAGCTCAACTTCCAACTTGATTTAAGACAGGTGTGAACAGCATTTCATCCCCCTATCTCAACTCGTTCGGAAGATAGCGTGATTACAACAGACGGACGGATGTGGTTAAATCAACTTAGAATTTTACGCTGGTCAAAAATATATGTATATCAAGCTTTTTGTAGAAAATTAACTTATGTTGAAACTGAGGTATGGGGTATTGTAACTCGCGATCAGTTTTACTATACCATAACTTTTGACCGCATTTCGGTAAAATAAACTGTTTTAGCCCGATTCACCGAGGGGTTTCTTAAAATAATAATTCGAGCGGAAGCTGTGGTCGTACTAATGTAAAAAAATCGGAAAAAATCGTTGAAGCAAACGAGTTTCATTATGTTATTTTCCAATTAGTGGTTTTACAACACAATGTAGAGCTTAATGCTCAAAGGAGAAGTTAAAGAGTACACTTCAGAGTTGAAGTTTCTAATGTATGATTTTTTAATATATCCACTGTATCTACCTCAAACGGATGCTGACATTTTGAAACCTGAAAAATGGGGTTTTTAGAATTTTTGCTCTAATCGGGACGCGCAGCTGGATTTCCCTAAAAGATTAATATTTTATTGTAGTACTCGCGATTTCGCATTTTTTAATGTATAACATGAGGGTGTAGCCCTCACAGGATCACAGTAATCTGCGCCCAAACACGAAATTTTTGTGCGTAAATTTTTCTCAAAAACCTATTTTTTGGTTTAAAATTTACAAACGTCATTCGATTTCCGTGGAAACCCGCGTAAATTTAGTTTTTTACGTTCTGAATCTAACAAGCCACGACGCGTAAAAATCCACCCACTAGATCGGCGGATATGATACCCCTCAAATTTTGAAAATTTGCAAAAAATTATTTTGAAAATATCGAATATTAAAACGCGTTTTGGATGTGTCAGTTCTACTTAAATAAATAGATCGATACGCGTGTTTAAACTGTGCGAAAACAGATATTTAAAAACTCTCGTAAATCCAGAGATATAATAGTTTTTTTCTAAAAATTGAGTGCGATGCTACATCCACGGTTCTTGATGGATCGCGTTGAAACGGCATAGAATGATGTATTTTTTAATGGTGATTATTGAAATCGGATGCGCATTAAATGTAAATGAACTTCGCGGAAATTATAACCATTTTACTGTATTTTGCATCCTAATATGCAGCAGATGGTACATCGTGGCCGCCAAATAGAATTTGACAAACTGTACATCAAATAAAAGGGATTGATTTGGTGTGTTGGAAAATCGGATGCGCATCATGTCATTTTCATAATTACGCGGTTCATATGCGTCTCAAATGTTGTAATATTCAATATAACATTATTTTAACGTTATGCCACAATTGGAATTCCTTGTGATTTAATATAAGGTTCTAATAATATTATCCAATAGGAAAACTATAAGCGAAAAAATTGCATCATTATTGCGTAAAATTTTGACGAAAAGGGTGAATAACTCAAACATTTTTTCTCCAACTTTTCCTGTAAAACCATAAAAAAATAAAATTAGAATAATATGATTTTAATTTTTTCGTAATATTTTCTTCGAATTTTTGCAAATAACATGGATACTATAGCTCCAACCTTCACAACTTAGGTTTCATTTTATTCCTCAAAATGTCTGGATGCTGTTATAATTTGTTTATATATTTTTCGTAAGTATGAGCGCTATTGTTTCAAAAATATGTTTGTAAATACGTGAAATTATTTAACAAATTTGATTTTTCGCGAATCCATTGAGACTTTGCGATTATTTTTTGCATCATCGCAAAGGTTACGAATTCAGTTAACGATAATAGGATAAAACAGCTAACTATATTAAGCTGCGATTTTTTTAGAATTTTTTCTAATTATCATAATTAAAACGGTCATATCTTTTGCGCGCAACGATCAAAGTTAGTAACGAAAACAGATTTGGAATGCTGATTTTTTCTTAATCTATGTACCAAAAATCATTGATGTAGTATCAAAAAATTTTTTTGATTTTTTTGAAATGGAAAAGACAATTTTAGAAATTTTTCCTGATATACCTTATAGGGCCGCAAATGATTATTTCGATGAGTTACAAATTAAATATTATGGTGGAGAGTATAGTAATAAATAAAAATAGTCTCTCAAATAGAGTTTAGTCTAAATGTAAAATCGAGAAACATCGATTTGTGAGGTTGTTCGCAGGGTGGAAGTTCGGAATGGGGTTGTTCGTAGGGTGGAATTTCGGATAGTGAGAGTTCGAAGTAGGATGGTTGATTCTGAGGGTAGAAGTTCGGAAAAATCTTTACAATTTCTTGTCATAACCGTGTTTTCAGTATTTCCGAACAAAATCTCGCTTTAACAATGTACATTGGCAAAGATTGATGTAGTATCAAAAAATTTTTTTGATTTTTTTGAAATGGAAAAGACAATTTTAGAAATTTTTCCTGATATACCTTATAGGGCCGCAAATGATTATTTCGATGAGTTACAAATTAAATATTATGGTGGAGAGTATAGTAATAAATAAAAATAGTCTCTCAAATAGAGTTTAGTCTAAATGTAAAATCGAGAAACATCGATTTGTGAGGTTGTTCGCAGGGTGGAAGTTCGGAATGGGGTTGTTCGTAGGGTGGAATTTCGGATAGTGAGAGTTCGAAGTAGGATGGTTGATTCTGAGGGTAGAAGTTCGGAAAAATCTTTACAATTTCTTGTCATAACCGTGTTTTCAGTATTTCCGAACAAAATCTCGCTTTAACAATGTACATTGGCAAAGAGAACGTTTACCTCGCAAATTTAAGGCAAACTTATCAAAATTTGATCTGCAAAATCAAAATGCAGAGTTTTCTGTGGAACGAAAGAGCAAATTTTTTTGCAAAATCTTAGCAAAATACGCTTTGCCGTTACAACTTTTCACTTAGCAGAAATAACGTTTGTGGAACAGAAATCAAAAAAAGAGCTACATTATTTTGAAAAGTAAGCAAACTCACTTTATAATTAACAACTGATCACTTATCAAAAAATAATGGTTCTGTGGAACACTTAACTTTGAGCATTGTCAAAAATATTCATAAGTGCAAAATGAAAAGTTGATAAGTTGTTTCGTGGAATAGGGCCCTGGTCTTAAAGTGAACTTATATGAAATTTTGTGTGAGAGGTACCAGAAGGAGCAGACAAATATAGTCCATATTCAAACCTGATCTATATCTGTTAGATATATTAGGATGTGCAAGGTATGGATTTCATCGGTCACTCCCTTCAAGAGTTATCGTACGCAAAATTGTTCCGAACATTTTTGAAGTTTTGTGGTACCTGAAGGAGTGGACCGATATAGCACATCTTCGAATTGAAACTATGTTTTGATAAAATATTACGAAGGCCAAATTTTGGACCGAATCGACAGGTCCGTTGGAGGGTTATCTTGCGCTCCAACCACTACACAAGGTGTCATAGGGGCTTTTTGCACCTTTCCGGCAATTTTCTCAGGAAGTATGGACTTGCGCCTGATGAAACTTGTACCCTCGTATGGGAGGAAGTGACTACAAGTTGTTGCATTAAAAATCAAAGCGATTCGAGAGCAAGTCCTAAACTCAACTTATCCGAAATTTTGTGTGGGAGGTACCCGAAGCAGTGGGCGGATTAAGTCCGTATTGGAACCTCATCTAAGTCTGGTAGAAATTTCACGATGTGCAAAGTATGGACCAAATCGGTTACTTCCTTCAAGAGTTATCGTGCCCACAAATTTCCCGAACATTTTGGAACTTTTGCGGGGGAGGTACCTGAAGGAGTTGGCATATGTGGCCCATCTTCGAACTTAAATCAAATCTGGACAAAATATTTCGATACCCAAAATTTGAACCGAATCGATTGACCCGTTCGAGAGTTATCGTGCGCACCAGCCAGCCAGACAGACAGACAGACGGACAGACAGACAGACAGACAGACGGACGGACATTGCTAGATCTACTCAAAATTGTCTGAAACGGATATCGTACAAACATACTTGGGGTCTAAATCCATTATTTCGATGAGGCACATTTTTGGTCGTATCAAAGTGTAAATACCCTCTTTAGCCTAAAGGCTGAGGGTATAAAAAATTGCGCATATTTGCGCCATTCCGAAAAAATCTAATTTTTCTCAACTAAAATATGAAATATTTTTATATGGAATTGCAAAGTTTACTCACACTAAATTTTGCTCCGCCTTATAACCGGGGTTCTTATTTATCAGAATAAACCAACACCTATCAAATATGTTTGCATTATTCAGAAACATTCACGGCTTTTCTCATGTGAATTGAGAAAAATTTTATTTAAGTAAGTTTCAAAAAATAAAATTTGGAATGAAATATCACGGTGCTCTTGAAACAATTTTAAATGGAAGTTGCTTACACCTTGGAAGTTTTTGCGGATTCTGAAACTACAATGTATATAGATGAGAAAAATCAAAAAACAAAAAAAATCGCCGGAGCGCTTTTTAAATAAATGGCGATTTAAGTTGATATTTTTAGGAGTTGTTTAGGTTTTTGCGATTTTGCTTAGAAACCGCAAGCCCTATCAAAATAGGACTGAAATAAATGTTGTAGCTATGAAAATTTTCTACATGATTGACCTTTACGGTATTTTCGTATGTTTTACCATTTTTGAGATTTTTAAGTTCCAATTGGGACAATGCACTGACTGTATCGCCCCCTTTATAAAACAATATCATGAAGGGTGCTCCTTAACTAACTTTTAATGAAAACCGCTTACACAGGGAAAGTTTTTGTGAATTCTGAAGCAGCAGTGTTCATAGATGAGAAAAACCTAAAAACAAGAAAAAAATCGCTGTAGGTATTTTTAAATAAATCGCGGTCAAAATTCACATTTTTAGGTGTTTTTTAGGTCTTCACGAGTTTGCTTGGAAACCGCAAGTCCAATCGAAATGGAGCTAAAGAAAATGTTGTTGCTGTGAAAATTCTCTAGAGGACTGACGTTTATCATTTGTTCCCAGCCTGTACCATTTTTGAGAAAAAGAAGCTCAGTTTACATTTTTAGGTTTTTTTGTTAGGGTTTCGCGATTTTGGTTGAATACGGTAAGTCTTGTCGATAGAGGACCTGAAAAAATCTTAAAGCTGTGAAAAATCTCTACAAGACTGGCTTAAGTAACTTATCCTAAGTTGTAGCAGTTTTTTAGATATACATGTTTAAGTTGGGAATTTGCAGTCGAGACATTATTTTATAAGGGGGCGATACAGAATTGAATTGAATTTAAATTGTCCCAATTTGAACTTCTTTATCTCAAAAACGGTAACTCCTACGAGAATGCTGTACAGGTCAATCTTGTAGAGAATTTTGATAGCTACAACATTTTCTTTAGTCCTATTTTGATAGGTCTTGTGGTTTCTAAGCAAAATCGTGAAAACCTAAACAACCCCTAAAAATTTCAACTTAAATCGCGATTTATTTAAAAAGCGCTCCGGCGATTTTTTTGTTTTTTTGATTTTTTTCATCTATAAACGTTGTAGTTTCAGAATCCGCTAAAACTTCCGAGGTGTAAGCACCTTCCATTTAAAAATGTTTCAAGAGCACCGTGATATATGTATATGGGACTACATACGCATCTGTACCGATTTGTTTGAAAATTGGCTCAATGTTTTTTTAGGCTAGTTCAGGTTGCATGTGTCAAATTTCAGTGATTTTGGTGCATTTTTATCTCATATCAGATGCGAATATACATATATGGAAGCTGCATCCAAATCTGGACCGATTTTCATTATTTTCTATACGATTAATCCTTGTACAGAAGATATGCTTTGTGCAAAATTTTATATCAATCGGACTATAAATGACCTTTCTAGGGATTTTGATCAACTTTTAACACAAATTTCCCCTCTGTGCATGGTTGCGAAATTTTGTAGGATGGAAGGTAAATGTAGTTATTTATAAACAAACCAAAACTATAAAGGAAAACGCACTTATATATCACGGTGCGCCTGGACCAACTTTAAATGAAAGGTGCTTACACCTAGGAAGTTTTTGCGGATTCTGAAACTGCAATGTTCATAGGTGAAAAAAATCAAAAAAAAAAAAAAAAAAATCGCAGGAGCATTTTTTAAATTAATTTTTTAGGTTTTCACGATTTTGCTTGGAAATGGGATTAGAGCAAATGTTGTAGCTGTAAAAATTCTCTACAAGCTTGACCTTCATGATGTTTTCCCTATCGCCTCCATACAAAACAATATTATGCCAGGTGCTCCTGAACTAGCTTTAAATGGAAGATGCTTACAACTGGAAAGTTTTTGCTGATTCTTAAACTACAATGTTCATAGATGAGAAAAATGAAATAACAAATAATTACAATAAATTAAGTTACGGTGTTTTATTTATAAATACACTTAACACTAGAAAATAAATTTTGGCTTAGCCTCAATAAGTATATTCCTCTTCATGATAGAATCTCTCAAATAAAACGCTTGCCGTTTCATTTTGCCATTTCATGCAAGCAAGCAAATGTAAGCGATTTATTTGTGAGATTTGATCATGATCAAAACTATACTTATTGAGGCTAAGCGTAAAACTTTTTGTCTAGTGTTAAGTGAATTTATAAATAAAACACTATTACTTAATTTTTTAATTTATTTTTGTATTTTTAGTTTTTGTTGGTAAATATTTTTTTTTTTTTTTTTTGATCACTGAGAACCCCATAACCAAATTACAGCCAGTTTAGGCTGGAAGTGTAGATAAAAACTTTAAAATGTCTGAACTCGGGTGGTACCGTTATTGCCCCCGATATAACCGAAACCTGGACCCATGTCCACAATTTTTCGTGGGGAACTTTCTGTATCATTGGGAACACCAAATGCCAAGTTACAGCCAATTCGAGCTAAAACTGAAGATAAAATCCTAAAAAATACCGAATGGTGCCACTATATGGGGTCTCTAGGAAAAAATGGACCCATATTGGTTTTGGTTTCGTATTCATGTATTGTCATCCAAATCTGAAAAGTGTGCAAAGTTTTAGTTCGGTTGGTAAACTGCAACTGCGTTAAAAATAAGTTATTAGAGTTATTTGTTGCCCCGTTCAAGGGATGTCGTGCACACCATTTTAGTGACATTTTTTAAATATTTGGAGGGAAGTACAGGAAGTTGTTGCCAATCTTCGAACAGCAACTAAGTTTGGACACCTTTTGGGCTGTTTTCTCATGAAGTATGGACTTGCCCCTTGAAAAAGCGAATGCAAGTTGCTTCAACAGAAATCAAAGTGTTTCGAGAGCAGGTCTTAAAGTGAATTTATCCAAAATTTTGTGTGGGAGGTACCCGAATGAGTGGACAAATATAGTCCATATTCAAACCTGATGTACATATGGCAGATGTATTAGGATATGTAAAGTATGGACAAAATCTGTCACTCCGTTCAAGGGTTATCGTGCGCAAAATTTTTCCGAACATTTTTGTACCTGAAGATGTTGACCTACATATATGGCTTATCTTCGAACTTATATTTAGTTTGGACAAAAAATTACGAAGGCCAACGTTTGAACCGAGTCTGCAGATCCATTCAAGAGTTATATTGCGCTCCAACCACTAAACACGGTGTTATAGGTTTTTTTGCACTTTTCAGGCTATTTGCTCAGGAAGTATGAACTTGCCTCAGATGAAACTTGTACCGTCGTATGGGGGGCGGTGAATACAGGTTCTTACAACCAAAATCAAAGCGATTCGAGAGCAGGTACCCCATTAAGTGGACCGAGTGAGTCCTCATCCTCATCTAAGTCTGGTAGACAATTCACGATGTGCAAAGTATGGACCAAATCGGTTACTCCCTCCAAGAGTTATCGTGCATACAGCCAGCTAGACAGACAGACAGACGGACAGTTCTAAATCAACTCCAAATGGTCTGAAACGGATTTCCTCCAAACATATTTACCTACAAATTTCATATGGAAAGTTTTATACCCCAAATGAAGACTAAATACCAAATTTTAGCCATTTCAGTGGATTATTGCGGCCTTCAAAATACCGAAAATCGGGAGGTACCGTTTTATGGGGGCTATACGAAGGCGTGGATCGAAACGGAAAAAAAGTCTGGGGGAAAGTTGTATACCCCCAATGTAGACTAAATACCAAATGTCAGCCATTTCGGAGGAATATTGAGGTCACAACCTTCAAAATACCGAAAATCAGGAGTTATTTTTCTAGGGGGCTATATGAAGGAGAGGGCCTATACCGACAAATTTCATATGAAAGGCTGTATACCCCAAATGAAGACTAAAATTGTATACCCCCAACGAAAACCAAATACCAAATTTTAGCCATTTCGGTGGATTATTGTAGCCACAACATTCAAAATACCGACAATCGGAAAGTACCGTTCTATGGGGGCTATACGAAAGCGTGGACCTATACCGAAAAATTTCTGGGTTAAAGTTGTATATCCCCAAAGAAAACTAAATATCTAACTTCAGCTATTTCGGTGTAATAATGAAGCTAAAACCTTCAAAATACCGAAAATCGGGTGGTATATCAAAACGTGGACCGATATAGACCATTTGCAATACCATACATCCTAGGAGTAATAGAAACTCCTCTACCAAATTACAAAGCTCTATCTTAAAAATTGCGAGCTGTATCTTGATTTCAATAGACGGACGGACAGACGGACAGATGGACATGTTTATATCGACTTAGAATTTTACCTTTATCAAGAAATTTTAATATTTCCAAGAAAATTTAATATTTCCAATTTACTATTGGTTTGGTTCAAACTGTCTTATTATCACTTAAAGGTGCAAAATTTCCAAACAGGTTAGGTTAAGAGGATTGTCACATGCGAAGGTCGTTTAATAGATTCATATTACAAATATGTGGTGTTATATTAATCAGTCTTACTATTTGTATCAGAAATTGGAATCTAATATCAATGTATGGAGTCGCGAAAAATGAGGTCAGATTAAGGGTTAGGCAATAACCCTAAAAAAGTAATGCGAGGATACAAAAATACTATTTGTTAATAAGTAGAATTTCAATGGAATCATTTAAGTTTATACGAGGTTGCACTTTTAGCAATTGTTAGAAAAATATAAACCGGAAGGACATTAGAGAGAAGCATCCCCAATAGGACGCCAATATTAAATATTGCATTTCTGATTCATTAGAGAGAGAAACGAAGTCATTATTGTATTACGCGTGTAGTTATAGTGGAGAAAGAATTAACCGAGGAGACACATATCTATCTATAAATAGAAACAAGCTGTGGACATATATTGTCATTTTTGTACAAGTCTTAGACCTTGGTTAATGTGACCCACTTACTCCCATTCAACATACTACAAAAACGATTTCATTTCCACAATAACTGGCAACATTAAGAATTAATGTAAATTACTGCTAAATCTAAATAACGACGGGACGTACACAAATATTTCACCAACCTACCAAAACAACGCTGTCTGAGCGTCCGTATTACCCAAATACGTTGAGTCTCAAATCACATTTAAAACACAAAAAAACAAATCTTACTTACAATCACATTTGTTGCTTTGCTTTTTCAATTTGGAATACCGTGTTTTTCGATCTCGTCTTCCATTTTTATACCCTACTGCACAATTTGGAAATATTCGTCGTAGACCCGCGAAATATTCGTCGTAGACCCCCAATGTTTTATACCATTTTTATACCCTCCACCATAGTATGGAGGGTATATTAAGTTTGTCATTCCGTTTGTAACACATCGAACTAATCATTTGCGACCTTATAAAGTATATATATTCTTGATCAGGATAAAATTCTAAGACGATCTAGCCATGTCCGTCTGTTGTAATCACTCTAGCGTCCGCAATAATTGAGATAGAGTGCTGAAATTTTGCACCCGAGGGTATTTTTTCAATAGGCAGGTCAAGTTCGAAGATGGGCTATATCGGTCCAGTCTTTGGTATAGCCCCCATATAACGGTACCTCCGGATTTGAGGTATTTTGACGTTCTTCGCCACATTTGCAGACCGAATTAGCTATAATTTGGCACTTAGGGTTCCTAGTGATCAACAAACTTATATCCCAAAGGATATGGGCATATGTCCATGTTTTGGTATAGTCCCCATATAAAGGTACCTCCCGATTTTCGGTATTTTGAGTATTTTAGCTACAATTTTTAACCGAACTAGCTGTGATTTGCTATTTGAGGTTCTCAGTGGTCGCGAAATATCTCCACCAAACATCGTCAACATAGGTCCATGTTTTGGTATAGCTCCCATATAACGGTACCTCCCGATTTTCGGTATTTTGAGAATTTTAGCCACAATTTGTAACCGAACCATCTGCAATTTGATATTTAAGGTTCTCAGTGGTCATGAAACATCTCCACCAAACATCGTCAACATAGGACCATGTTTTGGTATGGCCCCCTTATAACCGTACCTCCCGATTTTCGGTATTTTGAGTATTTTAGCTACAATTTTTAACTGAACTAGCTGTGATTTGCTATTTGAGGTTCTCAGTGGTCGCGAAATATCTCCACCAAACATCGTCAACATAGGTCCATGTTTTGGTATATCTCCCATATAACGGTACCTCCCGATTTTCGGTATTTTGAGAATTTTAGCCACAATTTGTAACCGAACCATCTGCAATTTGATAGTTAAGGTTCTCAGTGGTCATGAAACATCTCCACCAAACATCGTCAACATAGGACCATGTTTTGGTATGGCCCCCTTATAACCGTACCTCCCGATTTTCGGTATTTTGGGCATTTTAGTTACAATTTTTAACCGAACTAGCTCTAATTTGACATTTGAGGTTCTCAGTGGTCATGAAACATCTCCACCAAACATCGTCAACATAGGTCCATGTTTTGGTATAGCCCCCATATAACGGTACCTCCCGATTTTCGGTATTTTGAGAATTTTAGCTACAGTTTTTAACCGAAATAGCTGTAATTTGACATTTGAAGTTCTCAGTGGTCATAAAACATCTCCAACGAAACATCGTCAACATAGGTCAATGTTTCGGTATAGCCCCCGATTTTCGGTATTTTGAGAATTATATCTGCAATTTTTAACCGAACTAGCTGTAATGATCGGTATTTTGAGAATTTTAGCTACAATTTTGTCTATTCAAAAATAATCGTTAATATAGGTCCATGTTTTGGTATATCCCCCCATATAACTGTACCTCCCGATTTTCGGGAATTTTCAGTGGTCACGAAATTTCTTCATTAAAATTCGTCAACATGGGTCCATTTTTGAGGGTCTACATTGTTTTGATGAAACTACCCTCAATTTGACTCTTGAAATTCCCTGCAGCTATAAAACTTTTCCGCCAAAAAATTTAAAGATAGGTTGACTCTTTGATATAGCCCCGTAGGTGGTACCTTCCACCTAGCTGAACACATTTTTTTAGATTAGATTAGATAACGCTGTGCAACAAAATGGAGGTGAAAGTCTGGGGCACGGAAAATTCCTCTTGGGGAAGAAATGCCTAGGTGAGTATATTATGAACCCAGAAGGACAGATCCGCCGTGAGTCGAACTTCCGGGTTATGGCGTGATGAAATTTTTGTTAGAGACCCGGTTTGTTCACTGTTGCTTAAGTGTTCTACAAAAACAACAAACAAAGATATAATGCTAATTCATGATGGCTTACAGGGTCTCCTGCAAAAACTTCATCACGCCATAACACGGAAGTTCGACTCACGGCGCATCTGTCCTTCGGGGTTTTTAATATACACACACCAAGGGCTTTCATCTCCAAAGGGAATTATCTCTGCCCCAACATTTGTGTTCACTGTGTAATTGAAGCAATAGTAGGAGGCAGTAGGAGTCTATCCATTGTCGAAAAGTTGTTCCACCTAAAATTGTGAAAGGACCCTAATTATTCCGTTTAAATTAAGATTATTTTATGGTGGAGGGTATAAAAAGTTCGGCCCGACCGAACTTAACGACTTTTTACTTGTTTAGAATTTCCTTAGAAAATTCTGTCCGAATTTGGTGACTATGTTTATAGCACTTTCGTATCGAATTCAATACGAATTCGTCATCAAAATACGAAATTTGTTCAGAGATTCTGGGAAAAAGACATAAGTCTTCTATCTATTGCATACAAAGTGCTGGCGAACGTACTGTGTGAATGTCTAAAACCTATGGTCAATAAACAAATAACGCGTCAGCCAGTACGCAGATGACAAAGACATCATAGGTCGATCAAAATGAGCCGTAGCAGCCACCTTTGGAAAAAGTCTGTAAAATTGGTTCTGGCAGTAAACGGCGATAAGACCAAGATTACGGTATCAACACGCAAGATGTCCAATCGCCTCGGACTAATTGTGGATGTTGATAACTACGATTTTGAGGTAGCAAATTAATTTTACATCGGCATTGCCAATAATGAAACTAATATCCTCAGTTTTAAAAGAAATATGATATTTTGGTCTATGTAAACTATTTTATAGCAAACCCACCTCCTGTCAATCAAAATGCATGCTCTACCAAACCCTGATACTACTCGTGCTTTTGTAAGGTTACTTTTGGTTACTTTCGAAAGCAAATGAGGAAAAATATGGCATGTTCGAGAGAGAAAAAAATCGATTGATTTATGGACCAATATGAGTTGAAGGTGAATACCGGTACCGACATCGTTATGGTAAAAAGTATAGCTCTAAAACGTTTGCGTTGGCTGGGTCATGTCAAAAAGGCGGTATACGCACCAAGGGAAAGTCAAGTGGAAGATGAAGTCACAAAATATGAGATATAAAATTGGAGAAGTAAAGTAGAATATCGGCGCGTTTGGAAATCTCTTTATAGTTTGGATTATAGAAGAAAAGTTACTGTTTAGAAAATAAAGCCATCTAAGCCAACAATTTGTGGAAAGATATGCCAAATGTACACTAGAGTGTTTTACCACCATCGAAAAATATGAGGCTGTTCTACTTTAGACTTCAGTTTACGATCTTAAGTTTGCAATGTCATATTATACCTATCGGATTTTCAAAAATATTTACATTTCACATATATTTGTTCTCCCATGATTTGCTGTCTTCTTCAGCTTACCGAAGTAGACCTTCATTGAGTTGGAAACAGAAATTTCTTTACTATTTTTGTTTTACAAAACATAACATTTAGGAAAACTCAATTTAAAAATACAGAATTTAAAAAAAATGTAAATTGTAAAACATGCACCATCATTCAATGTTGAACAGGCGATTTGATTTTCAATAGTGTTTCGTGTTGTTCTCTCAGCTTTCAGTGCTTTTCCACTTTCCTATCAATGAAGAAAAAAATGTATGATCTTCAGCAAACACACACACAAGCACTTTAGCACACTTGAGTATTTTATGTGATGAAATAGATTGCTGTTGAAACCTTGGTAACCTTAAGGTGGGTAAGGATAATGGAAAGTAAATATAAAATTAATGAGGAGCCTGTGAACATTTCACGATGACCAGTAATTTATTGAATGAACTACAACAATGTTTTGCAAAAAAGTAAAGGAAGTGACAACAAAGTTGTTGTCATTTGATGCATCGTAGAAATTTTAGCTTTGAAAATATATGTATTCGGTCCCATTATTCCATACCTATTCTTCCATTCTTTACATGGAAAACTAAGTTTTTTGTTCTCTGACCCATCGCAATACCCCTTACAAGATGCAATTCCATAATGCAGAAAAAAAACGTAACATAACGAAACCTTTTACATGAAAGCATACGTCCTCTGACAAATACTCTGATGCAGTTCAAAGTTGTTAGAGGAATTGGATTTTATTCTATCGAAGTTATTTCAATTGATATAAGGGCAACTGCATCACAAACATCCTTTTGATCGTATATAAACTCACAAATACATGCACAAGAGGCATACATGTTCCACTCAACTCACCGCATCATCTGTGGCATAACAACATAAAGGACGAAATGTATATTTCCTTTATATCGCATATTCCCATATTCTATACATGGTTAGTTAGTAGTTTGTTCGCTTCAATAGTTGTTTGAATTTTACGAGAAAAACAAAATGATGTTATGGTATCAGGAGAAAGGGTAAAAATCGGGTGGTGATAACAGGGCAAAGAATAAGTAAAGCCGATTTTATTCATATTATATACACTTTTGCGTTTACGTAAGTCCTCATATCGATTAATCTGGCATGGGCTTTTTAGACCCTCCATCATTATATTGAGGGTATAATTAAATGGGTCAATCCGTTTGTAACAAATCGAAATATTCATCGGAGACCCTATAAGGTATATATATTCTTGATCAGGGTGAAATTCTAAGTCGATATCACAATGTCCGGTAGTCTGTTCGTCCGTCCGTCTGTTGAAATCAAGATTCAGCTCGCAATTTTTAAGATAGAGCTTTGCAATTTGGTGTAGAAGTTTACTCCTAGGACGTTTGGTATTGCAAATGGGCTATATCGGCCCACGTTTTGATATAAAACGGTACCAACCGATTTTCGGTATTCTGATGGTTTTAGCCTCATTATCACACCGAAATGGCTGAAATTTGGTATTTAGTCTTCGCTGGGGGTATAAAACTTTCGTCCAGAAATTTGTCGGTATAGGTCCACGCCTACATATAGCCTTGAAATTTGTCTGTATAGGTAGGTCTACGCTTTCATAAAACCCCCATAAAACGGTACCTTCCGATTTTCGGTATTTTGAAGGTTGTGGCCACAATATTCCTCCGAAATGGCTGAAAATTGGTATTTAGTCATCATTTTGGGTATAAAATTGTACATATGAAATTTGCATATAGCATAATATAGCACCTATAGAACGGTACCTCCCGATTTTCGGTATTTTGAAGGTTGTGGCCAAAATTATCCATCGAAATGTCTGAAATATGGCATTTAGTCTTCGTTGGGGGTATTCTATTTCCTCCCTCCAAATTTGTCGGTGTAGGTCACGCCTTCATATAGCCCCTATAGAACGGAACCTCCCGATTTTTATACCCTCAGCCTTTAGGCTAAAGAGGGTATTTACACTTTGATACGACCAAAAATGTGCCTCATCGAAATAATGGTTTTAGACCCCAAGTATGTTTGGACGATATCCGTTTCAGACAATTTTGAGTAGATCTAGCAATGTCCGTCCGTCTGTCTGTCTGTCTGTCCGTCTGTCTGTCTGGCTGGCTGGTGCGCACGATAACTCTCGAACGGATCAATCGATTCGGTTCAAATTTTGGGTATCGAAATATTTTGTCCAGATTCGATTTAAGTTCGAAGATGGGCCATATAGGTCTACTCCTTCAGGTACCTCCCCCACAAATGTTCAAAAATTGTCGCAAAACTTGTGCGCACGATAACTCTTGTAGGAAATAACCGATTTGGTCCATACTTTGATCATCGTGTAATTTCTACCAAACTTAGAAGAGGTTCCAATATGGACTCAATCGGTCCTCACCTTTGGGTACCTCCCACACAAAATTTCGGAAAAGTTCAGTTTAGGACCTGGTCTCGGATCGCTTTGATTTTTGTTTACGCAAGTTGTATTCGCTGTCCTCTTTACGACGCTTTACGTTTCATTAGGGGCAAGTCCATAATTCCTGAGAAAATAGCCTGAAAGATAAAAAAACCCTATGACACCGTGTGTAGTGGTTGTAGCGCAAGATAACTCAAGAACGGATCTGCCGATTCGGTCCACAATTTGGCTTTCGTAATATTTTGTCCAAACTTAGTTCAAGTTCAAAGATGAATTATATCGGTCCACTCCTTCCGGTACCTCCCCCACAAAAGTTCGAAAATGTTCGGAAAATTTGTGCGTACGATAACTCTTGAAGGGAGTAACCGATTTGGTCCATACTTTGCACATTATGAAATTTCTACCAGACTTAGATGAGGTTCCAATATGGACTCAATCGGTAAACTCCTTCGAGTACCTCCCGCACAATATTTCGGAAAAGTTCAGTTTAGGACCTGCTCTCGAATCGCCTTGGTTTTTTCTGTAACATCTTGTATTCACAGTCCCTTATACGACGGTCCCTTATACGACGGCTTTCGTAATATTTTGTCCAAACTTAGTTCAAGTTCAAAGATGAATTATATCGGTCCACTCCTTCCGGTACCTCCCCCACAAAAGTTCGAAAATGTTCGGAAAATTTGTGCGTACGATAACTCTTGAAGGGAGTAACCGATTTGGTCCATACTTTGCACATTATGAAATTTCTACCAGACTTAGATGAGGTTCCAATATGGACTCAATCGGTAAACTCCTTCGAGTACCTCCCGCACAATATTTCGGAAAAGTTCAGTTTAGGACCTGCTCTCGAATCGCCTTGGTTTTTTCTGTAACATCTTGTATTCACAGTCCCTTATACGACGGTACAAGTTTCATCAAGGGCAAGTCCATACTTCCTGAGAAAATAGCCTGAAAGTTGCAAAAGGCCCCTATGACACCGTATGTAGAGGTTGGAGCGCAAGATAACTCTCGAAGGGATCTGCCGATTCGGTCCAAAATTTTGCCTTCGTAATATTTTGTCCAAACATAGTTTAAATTCGAAGATAAGACATATCGGTGAACTCCTTCAGGTACCTCCACCACAAAAGTTCAAAAATGTTCGGAAAAATTGTGCGCAAGATAACTCTTGAAGGGAGTGACCGATGTAATCCATACTTTTCACATCCTAATATATCTACCAGATATAGATCAGGTTTGAATATGGACTATATTTGTCTACTCCTTCTAGTACCTCTCACACAAAATTTCGGTTAAGTTCACTTTAAGACCTGCTCTCGAATCACTTTGATTTTTGTTGAAGCGATTTGCATTCTCTACCTCCATTACGACGGTAAAAGTTTTTTCAGGGGCAAGTCCATATTTCTTGGGAAAAGAAAAAGGTGTAAAAAGGTGTAAAAAACCTTTATGTCACCATATGTGGCGGTCGGAGAGCACGATAACTCTCGAACTGTTCAACAGGCTTGGTCCAACATTTGGTCTTCGTCATATTATATCCAAACTTAGTTTCATGGGGCAATTTAGTTTAACTTCTAAAATGGCCCATATCGTTCCTCCCTAAGGGTACCTCCCCGACAAAGGTTCAACATTTGTGTCTTAGTGCAGTTAATTCCTAATCCAAATTTTTGTCGGCAAGTTCAAATGTGCAAAAAGGGCCACAAAATTTTGAAGAGACCTTAAATACATTCGATCTGTCCGAAGGTGAAAATTTCACTCCACATTGGCTGAGGGTATATATCGGTCGGCAAAGCCGACTGACACTTTTTTACTTGTTGGTATTTTGAAGGGGATGGAAGATACCAAGGTACGGTCCTGACCGGCTTTAACATGGCAAAGCCCAGGATTTATCTTTGTCCCTCTTTCATCTCAAGTGGACACTGACCTCGCCGTGGTGTCACCTGGGGAACTGCCTTTAACACCCGTTAAAGGTAGTGAGCTAGCATGTGCCGCGCGTTCACCCATAAGAACGTTAAAAACTTGGGTTTGGGAGTCGGTTTAGTAACCTTCCCCTAGAAAAAACAGCCTACTATAAAAAAACGAAAGAAAAGAAAAACAAACCCCTCTAAAGTTGACGAACCCCGCAAACGTTTTAAGGACCATGATCTCTGCACCTGGAATGTACGCACTCTTTATAGAGAAGGTGCAGTTTGCACATTGGCAGATGTACTTGAAAACTGCAAGGCCGACATAACTGCCATACAGGAAATACGATGGAACGGGAAAGGCGTCACAACAACACCTAAAGTTGACGCACTGTGTTATTCCTGCCATGACACAAAGCATGAGTTTGGTTGCGGATTTGTACTTAGTCGGAGGTTAAAACATCTGGTCTCCAGCTTCGCCTCAGTGAATGAAAGACTCGCTGCAATTCGATTAAAAGCAAAATTCTTCAACATCAGCTTTATTTGCGCTCATGCTCTCACTGAAGACAAGGACGAGCAGACCAAAGATATATTTTACGAGCGCTTAGAAGAAACTTATGACCGTTGCCCTGCCCATGACATTAAAATTATACTAGGCGATTTTAATGCCAAAATTGGAAAGGAGAATATCTTTGGTCCAACAGTCGGGAAATTCCGTCTCCACAGTGAAACATCTGACAATGGTATGAGTCTGATAGACTTTGCAGCTGCAAGAAACATGGTAGTTAGCAGCACCAGATTTAAGCATCTCGATATTCATAAGGGCAACTGGCTGTCGCCAGATCAAAGAACAAGAAATCAAATTGATCACGTTGTGATGGATGGAAGACATGCATCAAGCGTGTTGGATGTACGATCGTTCCGAGGATCAAACATAGACTCGGACCACTACCTTGTTGCAGCAAAGGTACGTACGAGATTAAACGTAGCAAACAAAGTGCGAACAGACACAACACGGAAGTTGGACATCCGTAAGCTGCATTCACAACAGATAGCCACAGCATATTCCACTCAACTGGCCCAACTGCTTAATCAAAGCACTCCTCGTCCCGATAACATATCAGGACAATGGCAAAACATTGCCTACTCCTTGCAAACAGCCGCAAAATCAGTACTTGGATACCAGAGACCTCCACCAAGGAATCCATGGTATGACCAGGAGTGTCGTGCTGCTACCGAAGAAAAAAATGCGGCTACTTTACAATCTGTAGCAACGCGTAGCGCACGAGAGGGGTATCGGGAGAAAAGGAGAGAGTAGAAACGTCTTTTCCGCAGGAAAAAGAGAGAGATGGATAAGCGGGAGTGTTAACAAAAAGAGATGTACAGGAGACAGAATGAAGTCCGAAAATTCTACCAAAGAGTGAAACATCAAATTGATGACTTCAGAACTGGCACATCCTCCTGTAGAGACCAGCAAGGTAATCTGGTAACTGATACAGGTAGTGTGGTAAGGATGTGGAAAGAGCATTTTTCCAAACTGTTGGTATCCAATAGTAGCGAAGCCGACGAAGATAACACAGATCCAATCCCAGAAGATGGTATTGAATGTATACCACCCGGCCAAGATGAGGTAAAGACAGCAATAAACCGGCTGAAGAATAATAAGGCAGCAGGAGCTGATGGCCTACCAGCCGAGCTGTTTAACACCGGTGGCGACATGCTGATAAGGTGTATGCATCAGCTAGTTAGCCGACGATTGGAACCTGAGCATCCTCTGTCCCGTCCGTAAGAAAGGAGATAAGACTTTGTGATCCAACTACAGGGGCATAAGTTTTCTCCCTATCGCCTACAAGATAGTGTCAGGGATATTGTGCGAACGACTAAAGCCTATGCGGCTTTAGACCTGGCAAATCCACCATTGACCAGATATTTACACTGCGGCAAATCCTGGAGAAGACATAAGAGATGCAGATCGACACCTACCATCTTTTTGTCGATTATAAAGCAGCCTTCGACAGCCCGCTACGTTCACAGGTATTCCTATCCATGTCTGAATTTAGTATCCCCGCAAAGCTCATTCGGCTTTGTAAAATGGATCTAGCTGACACAAGATATTCAGTTAAAATAGGAAAGAACCTCTCCGAAAAATGTTGTACCAAGAGAGGTTTCAGCAAGGAGACAGCCTTTCGTGTGATCTTTTCAGCATCCTGCTAGAAAAGGTTATACGAGAGGCAGACGTCAAAAGAAGTGACACAATCTGCACCAATAGCCACATGTTACTTGCTTATGCCGATGACATTGACATCATGGGACGATCAGTAAAAGAAGTAACCGATAACTTTATGAAGTTCGAAGGAGAATCTGTTAAAGTGGGTCTGACGGTAAACGTCGAGAAGACCAAGCTGATGGTGTCGACGCCCAATGCGTCCATTGAGATCAGACCAACTGTTGAAGTTGGTTCCTATAATTTTAAGGTAGTAAAAGACTTCGTATACCTCGCACCATCGTAAACACAACGAACGACATCAGTTGTGAAATAAAAAGAAGAATTGTATTGGCCAACAGATGCTACTTTGGCATAAGTAAGCACTTTAAAAACAAAGCCACATCTCGTCAAACAAAAATAACGCTTTACAAAACACTGATACTACCCGTGCTGATGTATGGTTCCGAAGCCTGGGTACTTGCGCAAGCAGATAAGGCAGTGCTTGGCGTGTTTGAGAGAAAAAATTCTTCGAAAGATCTACGGACCGATCTGCGTTGACGGTAAATATCGACGTCGTATAAACCACGAGCTGTATCTGCTATACAACGACATCAATATAGTTAAACGTATCGAGATGCAGCGATTACGTTGGCTAGGCCATATAATAAGAATGAGCGATGATGAACCCGCCAAAAAGGCGTATTCGAGCCACATGGCGGTGCACGCAGAATTGGCAGCCCAAAGAATAGATGGCGCAAACAAGGGGATGAAGAGATGCCAAGGCGCGGTATTCCAAAAAGCGAAGCGAAGTTCGGTCTATGGAACAAATGTTCTGTAATGGGCCATCTAAGTAAGTAAGTAAGTAGGCCACAATTATCCATCGAAATGTCTTAAATTTGGCATTTAGTCTTCGTTGGGGGTATTCAACTTTCCCCCCTAAATTTGTCGGTATATCCCCATTTGAACATTACCTCCCAATTTTCGGTATTTTGAAGGTTGTGGCCTTAATATTTTACCGAGATGGTTGAAAATTCGAATGAAAATGCCTGATTTTCGTAGTTCTGAAAGTTGTAGCGTCAATATCCCACCTAAGGACTGAATTTTGTTATTTAGTCTTCCATGGTGTTATAAAACATTCCAGAAGGGAATTATCAGTATAGGACCCCGTCTTCCTATATCCCCCATAGAGGCGTACTACTTGATTTTCGGTATTTAAAAGGTTTAAGCCACATTATCTTACCGAAATATCGGAAATTTGGTATTTAGTCTTCTTTGAGTCTAACAACTTTCTGTCACAAATTTGTAGGTATAGATCAACGTTTGATATAGCCATAGAACGGTAACTCCCGAATTTTGGTATTTTGAAGGTTAGCAACATTGTTTTACCGAACTTGCTGAAATTTTGTATTTAGTCTTCTTCATAAACGAAAGGAAACTAATTGTTCCAATACAACTCATGGTGGAGGGTATAACAAGTTCGGCCCGGCCGAACTTAACGCCGTTCTTAGTTGCTCTTCGTTTTTATACCCTCCACCATAGTATGGAGGGTATATTAAGTTTGTCATTCCGTTTGTAACACATCGAACTAATCATTTGCGACCCCATAAAGTATATATATTCTTGATCAGGATAAAATTCTATGACGATCTAGCCATGTCCGTCTGTCCGTCTGTCCGTCCGTCTGTACGTCTGTTGTAATCACTCTAGCGTCCGCAATAATTGAGATAGAGTGCTGAAATTTTGAACCCGAGGGTCTTTTTTCCATAGGCAGGTCAAGTTCGAAGATAGGCTATATCGGTCCACTATTTGGTATAGCCCCCATATAACGGTACCTCCGGATTTGAGGTATTTTAAAGTTCTTCGCCACAGTTGCAGACCGAATTAGCTATAATTTGGCACTCAGGGTTCCTAGTGATCAACAAACTTATATCCCAAAGGATATGGGCATAGGTCCATGTTTTGATATAGTCCCCATATAACAGTGCCTCCCGATTTTCGGTATTTTGAGAATTTTAGCCACAATTTTTAACCTAACTAGCTGTAATTTGACATTGGAGGTTCTCAGTGGTCATGAAACATATCCACGAAACATCGTCAACATAGGTCCATGTTTTGGTAAAGCCCCCCATATATCGGTACCTCCCGATTTTCGGTATTTTGAGAATTTTAGCTACAATTTTTAACCAAACTAGCTGTAATTTGTCATTTGAGGTTCTCAGTGGTCATGAAATATCTCCACAAAACATCGGCCACATAGGTCCATGTTTTGGTGTAGCCCCCATATAACGGTACCTCCCGATTTTCGGTATTTTGAGAATTTTAGCCACAATTTATAAACGAACTATCTGCAATTTGACATTTGAGGTTCTCAGTGGTCATGAAACATCTCCACGAAACATCGTCAACATAGGTCCATGTTTTGGTATAGCCCCCATATATCGGTACCTCCCGATTTTCGGTATTTTGGGAATTTTAGCTACAATTTTTAACCGAAATAGCTGTAATTTGACATTTGAAGTTCTCAGTGGTCATAAAACATCTCCAATGAAACATCGTCAACATAGGCCCATGTTTTGGTATAGCCCCCATATAACGGTATCTCCCGATTTTCGGTATTTTGAGATTTTTTGCTGCAATTTTTAACCGAACTAGCTGTAATGATCGGTATTTTGAGAATTTTAGCTACAATTTTGTCTATTCAAAAATAATCTTTGATATAGTCCCGTTGATGGTACCTTTCACCTAGCTGAACACATTTTTTTTAGGTTAGATTAGATATATGTGCAACAAAATGGAGGTGAAAGTCTGGGGCACGGAAAATTCCTCTTACGGAAGAAAGGCCTTGGTGAGTATATTATGAACCCCGAAGGACAGATCCGCCGTGAGTAAAACTTCCGCGTTATGGCGTGATAAAATTTTTGTTAGAGACTCTGTGGGCCATCAGGAATTAGCGTTATATCTTTGTTCACTGTTGCTTAAGTGCTCTACAAAAACAACAAACAAAGATATACTGCTAATTCATGATGGATTACAGGATATCTTGCAAAAACTTCATCACGCCATAACGTGGAAGTTCGACTCACGGCGCATCTGTCCTTCGGGGTTTTTAATGTACACACGCCAAGGGCTTTCATTTCCAAAAGGAATTATCTCTGCCCCAACATTTGTGTTCACAGTGTAATTTAAGCAATAGTGGGAGGAAGTAGGAGTCTACAAAAAGTTGTTCCACCTAAAATTCTGAAAGGACCCTAATTATTCCATTTTTATTAAGGCCATTTTATGGTGGAGGGTATAAAAAGTTCGGCCCGGCCGAACTTAACGACTTTTTACTTGTTAATAGTAGGCTGTTTTGACGCGGTGAGTTATTAGCCCAGCGCCCAACCCAAGTTTTTATCGTTCTTATGGGAGAAGGCGTGGCATGCTAGCTCACTGCCTTTAACGTTAGTTTACTTGCAATAAGTCCAGGGCTTTGTTATGTTAAAACCAGTCAGGACTGTTGCTTGGTATCATTCATCCCCTACGTCCCCCAGCCACACTTAGAGTCTTCTAAAATACCTTAAAGAAAGCAAGTAATCTGAGGAACCTTAAAACGTCCACGCTTAGGGTTCTCTTAAATATCCTCCTGAAATCCATACTTACGAAATAAAATCCTGCAACATAATTTCGACATGAAACTGAAAGTAAAAATTAAAGCATAAGAAATATGCATTCCTAAGAAGTGGCTCTAATGTTTGCCAACAAAAATTTAAATTATATTCATATAAAGCTTAAGTCATATGTAGGCGTGTATTGTTGTTCGTTAGCATAATAGCTTTCACTGTGAATATTCAACATACATATGTATGTATTCCATCCAGAAGTTGTTAACAAACAACATAACCTACAACCATATGAATGTTGCACTAACGACACATTCAATAACACTCTCTAACCTATTCAATATTTTACAAGGAATTCAACTCAAACTTAGATGGAACTGCAATTCGATAGAAATGTTAAGTGCTCAACACAGCAATGAAATTTGCATTGGTCTTACAAAAGAGTTCGTCGAAAAGAAAAATTACAGAATATGGAATGAAAATCAAATTTTTCTATAAACGAAAAACGTATATAATACGAGTGCACCTAATGCCTTAGGAAATATAAATTTAATGGTAATTTTAAATGTAACAAGAAGCAGCGTCGGCAGGTTGTGTGTATTGTGGGAAATAAAAGTAAAATTCAACCAACTAGAAACAATCTTTTTCGATCTGATTATAGGTGAATTATTTATTATTATTATTTTATTCCTTTAATTCCCACTGGAACATAGGGCGCTAACAATAGCCGTTTTCCATCTCACTTGGTTTGGAGGGATCGAAATTTCAACTGGGCTAATGTTGCGGAAATCATGTTTTCTCCAGAGTGTATTTTCTCCTTTAGCTAAAATCGATGTGAATGATGCTCCATGTTGCGTGCGCCATTCATATTTGTCTGTGTTTAGTCAGACGACCCAGAGTATCTTTTGCGCATTTCATAAATATGTATCTGATTTTATTCCATTTTTCTGCAGCCGTCGATTCACGTTGAACATTTGATCTCGATGTTACTTCTCTCAGTTTTCCAATGAAGTTGTTTTTTCGGTACACTGCAAGCTTCTGCGGACGTTTCAAATGGTCACCATTTTGTATAACAGCGGTTTGGAGGCGCAGTTTTGCTGCTACCATAAAGTGGTCCCTTGATTGATCAATATCGGTCTCGCGCTTATTTCTTACATCCACTAAGCGTTTCTGGAAACGTCGGCTAATGTTTTGATATAGCCCTAAATAACGGCACTTCACGATTTTCGGTATTTTGGGAACACACGTGTTCCGGCCAGCGGCAGCGGCTGTCATCTCAGTGCACACATTTTTGTACTTGTATCGTTTTTGTGTGTAGGGTGCAACATATTCGGAAATGCCTGTTCCGCATTCTTTTGCTCCATGCCTAGACGAAGGAGAACCAAGACCCAATTTGTAAGTGCTCAGTTTGTTGCTTCCGCATCCCCCACACTCAAATTTCGGTGAGATGCAATAGATGCCGGAGGTAGGTGCATCTCAGGAGTTGTTCTGGACTCGTTCATGCGAGGGACAGGCCCCAGTGAGTCGTCGTCATTATAATACGCGCCTACCCCAGTCCCCCCAAACAGCAGGTGCACGCACAGCGCTTAACACCAGCCGCTGTTTTACCAATCCCTGCAAATGCATCCTTTTTACAATTTAATTGCAATGGACTCCGAGTTAGGATCGAAGAATTAGGGGATTTTATGAGTGGGAAGAATATCATGGTCGCGGCGGTGCAGGAAACCAAGACCAACAGCAACTACAGCTTACAGCGGTGTGATTGTTACAACGTACTGAGGAAGGATCGCACCGGAAGTAGTGGTAGATGAATGGCTTTCCTATTGCACCAGTCTGTTCAATACAAATCTTTCTCGCTTGAGCCTGGCGCTAATTACCAGTACATGGAATGTATGTATGTGGATGGCAGTCAGGAGGGGAACTGCCGAGGTAGAGTTCCTAAACGAATACATCCCACTGATAACTAGCTGTACTCCATGCCAAATATTTGCTCGCTTTTGGAAGGTCATGACCGCCTGGTCTTGGGGGACTTTAATGATCATTATGAGTTGTGACATTCGGTCCACGGAAATGACCAGAGGGGTATAGTACAGTTGTGGCTGAGCAGTTTGATAGCTCTACGTTTTACACGGTCAATGAGGACGCTCTTACCAGACCTAGCGGATAGTGTCACAGTTGGCCAGACATAACCACCGTTTCTCCGGTGGCGTCACTGTTTAATCAAGAGACCGTCCGATTTTATCACCCCTGAACGCCGCACTTTCATCATTCATGTGAAAGCTAATTGGCCTAATTTCAGAGAGTTTACTAACCACTGCTTCAGAGATCTGTCCAATTGTTCTGATGTTCGAGTAGCGGAAAGGACATTCCGAGACATCAGCATGACTGCAACCGCTCGCCATATACCTGCTGGTCGAATAACAGCAGAGAGACCAAAATAGCAAAGGTGTGGGGCGTAGAAAATGAGCGTGATGAGCTTCGTCGTGCCAACCCCAGAGACCCAGAGTCAGGAAGCTAACACTGAAAGTTAACAGGTTGATCGGTGAGCATAAGGAAAAAGTGTTTAAATCATCTGAAGAGTTGCAACATTACAGCCGGAATAAGTAAACTGTGGAGAACGGTTAAGTCATTTTCGAATCCTGGAAAGAATGAAGATAGGACTGAGGTCACGCTTGGCGACGTAAAGATGATTGAGCAGAAGATATGTGCAAGTTATTTCTATCATCAATTTGTTGAGAAACCCTGAGGGTGACAGGAAGAAGAGTACCACGTCGCATTAGATAATTTCCTGCCGAGGAGGGACCAACTAAATTTACAATGAATGATGCTGCGAATGTCATCAAGAACGCTAAATCATCAAAAGCGTTGGGCCCTGATGTAATCTCCTTGGTAGTGCTGAAATAGTTGGATGAGCCGGGTGACTACATCTTCTAAAAACTTGATACATTGATACATTGATGCTGCGAGTATCATCAGGAACGCTAAATCATCAAAAGCGTTGGGCCCTGATGTAATCTCCTTGGTAGTGCTGAAATAGCCAGGTGACTACATCATCTAAAAAATTTTTACATTGTAGGCGGAAAAACTGAACTGTGGGTAACAATTAAGTCACTTTCGAACCCTGGAAAGAAAGACGATTGCGTTTGGCGACGTTTCGCTGACTGATCAGAAGAGATCCGCAAATTATTTCAATCGAAAGTCTGAAAGGCACCGTTGGAGTGACAGGGCGTAGAGAAGAGTACTGCGTCCCATTAGATTTATTCGTGTGGAGAATGAACAATTTAGAATGGATGATGTTGAGGGTGTCATCAGGAACGCTAAATCATCCAAAGCTTTGGACCCTGATGGAATCTTCATGATAATGATGAAACAGCTGGATGAGCCGGGAGTCGAGTATCTCACTAAAGTTCACAATCTGTCGCTAGCCACATCGTTCCCGAAATTTGGAAAATGGACAGGATGGTCTAAAGTCAGGCAGGGATGCTACAGATGTCGCCCGTAGCAAAGACCCTTGTGGCTTTAGCCAACCCCACGTTAGAAATAACTACCCAGTTGCTAGTAATCAGCATGGGTTCCGAAAGCTGCATAACAACAGCGCTGAACGCCATTTCCACAATTGTTATTTGAAGACTCAACCAGAGCAAGCCGTACGATAGAAAGGTGATTGTAGTGCTTGACTTATCAAACTCGACTTTGATACTGTCAAGCACTCCACGATATTTGAGAACATCGAGCAGACAGTCCTCCGTCCAAGTTGAAACATCTTGGCGTCAGATACTTTCCTTGACTGAACTTCTTTTTGACTGATCTTACCAATTTTTTTCAGGCGATGAATATGCAAATATCCGCTTAAAATCTACGTTCACTCTGTTCACCACATGATCGGCAGAGGTGAGGACAGAGTTGAATGTCGTGGTCGATGTTAGCAGAATTCCGACCATAAAATATCCCAAAATTCTAGGGGTCACAGTCGACAGCATATTCATGTCTTCCGCGCTTGACACAGATATCTGTGAAAAGCTTACAGGTAGGAAAAGATCTTCAAGTCCCAAGCCGGCAGCACTTGGGGTGCAAATACGGAAACCTCGTTGGCCACATATAACACCATAGGTCGGTCTGTGGTAAGCTATGCGGGGCCCGTATTGTCCGGAAAGATATTCAAACCTGTCATAATACCTCCTCATGTCGTCAGTGGACAAACTACTTAAGGAGACAAAGATTCTTCCAGTAAAGCAAAAAAAGGTATTTTGAGGTTTTATGTGCCATTTTGGCTGAACTAGCCGTAATTTCATATTTGGGGTTTTCGGAAGTTATGAAACTTTTCTTTAAAAAATGGTCAAATAGGTCTATGTTTTGGTCGAAATAATAGTTTTAGACCACAAGTCGATTAAGCAACGTCCTTCAGGTACCTCCTCCACAAAAGTGAAAAAAATGTTCGGAAAACTCTTGAAAAAAAGTTACTGAATTATGGACAAATACTTTGCACATCGTGAAATTTCTACTAGACATAGCTGAGGTTCCAATATGGACTATATCGATCCACTCTTTGGGGTACTTCTCACACAAAATTTCGGAAAAATGCAGTTCAGGACCTGCTCTCGAAGCGCTTTGATTTTTGTTGTAAGAACTTGTATTCACTGTATTCACGACAGATCAAGTTTCATCAGGGGCATGTCCATAGTTCCTGATAATATAGCCTAAAAGGTGCAAAAAAAACCCTATGACACCGTGTGTAGTGGTTGGGGCGCAAAATGACTCTCGAACGGATCTGCCGATTCGGTCCAAAATTTGTAATATTTTATCCAAACTTACTTTAAGTTCGAAGGTAAGCCATATCGGTCCACTCCTTCAGGTACCTTCCACACGAAAGTTCAAAAATGTTCGGAAAAATTGTGTCATCGGTGTCATGATTTAGTTTCGCATACGCAATTTTTGACTTCTTGAGATACAGGTAGTTTCTAGGATTTTCCGGTATGGTCTTTCTGAATTTTCAGTCGGCTTTCTCCTATCTGCTCTAGTTTCCGAGATGTCCAATCTTCGACGCGAAAGCTTAAATTCTTTTCAGTTATGAAATTAAGATTTAAAAATTTACAAGTTAAAAAAAAAAATCAAAAATCAGAACTTTTATTTTCGATTTAGAAGGTTTTAATTTATTGGGGCAAAGATGGAAAACATTTTTTGTCGTTTTGTGTCATATGGTGTACAATATTTGACATTTGTGTCATAAGTGCGGATATGGACCAACCCGCAAAAATTCTATTTTTAAAAAAATTCTCTATAACTTTTATATACCAATACATATTCCTCCATATTTTTGCAAATATATTCTACATATTATTACACTGTGCGACACGAAAATTATTAACCATATTCTGACACAAAGCATGAGTTTGTTTGCGGATTTGTAGTTGGTCGGAGGTTAAAACATCTGGTCTCCAGCTTCACCCCAGTGAATGAAAGACTCGCTGCAATTCGATTAAAAGCAAAATTCGTCAACATCAGCTTTCTTTGCGTTCATGCTCCCACTGAAGACAAGGACGAACAGACCAAAGATATATTTAACGAGCGCTTAGAAGAAACTTATGACCGTTGCCCTGTCCATGATATTAAAATTATACTAGGCGATTTTAATGCCAAAATTGGAAAGGAGAATATCTTTGGCCCAACAGTCGGGATATTCCCTCTCCACAGTGAAACATCTGATAATGGTATGAGGATGATAGACTTTGCAGCTGCAAGAAACATGGTAGTTAGCAGTAAAGGATTAAAGCATCTCGATATTCATAAGGGCACCTGGCTATCGCCAGATCAAAGAACAAGAAATCAAATTGATCACGTTGTGATAGATGGAAGACATGCATCAAGAGTGTTGGATGTACGATCGTTCCGAGGTGCAAACATAAATTCTGACCACTATATTGTTGCAGCAAAGGTACGTACCAGGTTAAACGTAGCAAACAAAGTGCGAACAGACACAACACGGAAGTTGGACATCGGTAAGCTGCAATCACAACAGATAGCCACAGCATATTCCACTCAACTGGCCCAACTGCTTAATCAAAGCACTCCTCGTCCCGATAACATATCAGGACAACGGCAATACATTGCCCACTCCATGCAAACAGCCGCAAAATCCATACTTTGATACCAGAGACCTCCACCAAGGAATCCATGGTATGACTAGGAGTTTCGTACTGCTAGAGAAAAATGCGGCATATAGGGCTACTGTACAACCAGTAGCAACGCGTAGTGCAGGAGAGAGGTATCGGGAGAAAAGGAGAGAGGAGAAACGTCTTTTCCGAAGGAAAAAGAAAGAGATGGAAAAGCGGAAGTGTGAACAAATCGAGATGTACAGGAGACAGAATGAAGTCCGAAAATTCTACTGGCACAAACTCCTGTAGAGACCATCAAGGTAATCTGGTAACTGATACAGATAGTGTGCTAAGGATATGGAAAGAGCATTTTTCCAAACTGTTGGTATCCAATAGTAGCGAAGTCGACGAAGATACCACAGATCCAATCCCAGAAGATGGTATTGAATGTATACCACCCGGCCAAGATGAGGTAAAGACAGCAATAAATCGGCTGAAGAATAATAAGGCAGCAGGAGCTGATGGCCTACCAGTCGAGCTGTTTAAAACCGGAGGCGACACGCTGATAAGGTGTACGCATCAGCTAGTTTGCACCATCTGGCAGGAAGAACGAGTACCCGACGATTGGAACCTGAGTATCCTGTGCCCCGTCCATAAGAAAGGAGATAAGACTGTATGCTCTAACTATAGGGGCATAAGTCTACTCCCGTTTGCCTACAAGATAGTATCAGGGATATTGTGCGAACGAGTAAAGCCTATGGTCAACGAGATAATTGGGCCATACCAATGCGGCTTTAGACCTGGCAAGTCCACCATTTACCAGATATTTACCCTGCGGCAAATCCTGGAGAAGACCCAAGAGATGCAGATAGACACCTACCACCTTTTTGTCGATTATAAAGCAGCGTTCGACAGCCCGCTACGTTCAAAAGTATTCCAAGCCATGTCTGATTTGGTATCCCCGCAAAGCTCATTCGGATTTGTAAAATGACTTTAACTGACACAAGATCTTCAGTTAAAATAGGAAAGAACCTCTCCGAAGAGTCTTGTACCAAAAGAGGTTTCAGGCAAGGAGACAGCCTTTCGTGTGATATTTTCAATATTCTGCTAGGAAAGGTTATACGAGAGGCAAACGTCAAAAGAAGTGGCACAATCTACACATGTTACTTGCTTATGCTGATGATATAGACATCATGGGACGATCAGTAAAAGAAGTAACCGATACCTTTATGAAGATCGAAGGAGAATCTGCTAAAGTGGGTCTGGCGGTAAACGGCGAGAAGACCAAGCTGATGGTGTCGATGCGCAATGTGTCCATTGAGATCGGGCCAACTGGTGAAGTTGGTTCCTATAATTTTGAGGTAGTAAAAGACTTCGTATACCTCGGCACTGTCGTAAACACAATAAACGACATAAGTTGTGAAATAAAAAGAAAAATTGTATTGGCCAACAGATGCTACTTTGGCTTAAGTAAGCACTTTAAAAACAAAGCCACAACTCGTCAAACAAAAATAACGCGTTACAAAACACTGATACTACCCTTGCTGATGTATGGTTCCGAAGCCTGGGAACTTGCGCAAGCAGATAAGGCAGTGCTTGGCGTGTTTGAGAGAAAAATTCTTCGAAAGATCTACGGACCGATCTGCGTTGACGGTGAATATCGACGTCGTATGAACCACGAGCTGTATCTGCTATACAACGACATCAATATAGTTAAACGTATCGAGATGCAGCGATTGCGTTGGCTAGGCCATATCGTAAGAATGAGCGATGATGAACCCGCTAAAAAGGCTTATAAATTCGAGCCAAATGGCGGTGCACGCAGAATTTGCAGGCCAAAGAATAGATGGCGCAAACAAGTTGATGAAGAGATGACAAGGCGCGGTATTCCAAAAAGCGAAGCACTAAACAGAGAGAATTTGAGATCTTTTCTTAGTTCGGTCTATGGAACAAATGTTCTGTAATGGGCCAGCTAAGTAAGTAAGAGGGTATATCTCTGATAGCAGAGTCGACTGATACTTTTTTAAAGATTTTAAAAAGTAGTTTATTGAAAAGTTTGTTTGTGGCGGATCACCAATTTGAGAATATCAATTATTTGTTCTATCAATTTCCATTTTCGCCAAAATTGAAACAATAAAAACATATTGAATGCTCTTAATTGAAAGTGAGTTTCTACAATATTAACAAAACTATAGCAATTTGTAATTTAAGAATGAATTGCTGAAACTGTTTTCTCCATTTCAGCTCAATCTTTAAAATTAGAGTAACTGCATCAGCTTCATCATCGTCAGCATAGTGACCATCATTATGATGCTGCTTCTTATGCGCAGTAAAGGTTCATATGAAGTTGTTCATTGTCAGTAATTGGGTTTTCATTATTTTCTACTGCTTCCATTATTGGCTCATCGTCTAGATTACCCTCTTCCCTTACTCTCTCTTTCCATCTCCCTCTTTCTTCTTTTTTATATCAAAGAGCCAGTCCACTGAATTTAACAGGACTTGTGGAATAGTTGCTTGGTTGTTCATGCACCAGTTTCAGCCAACATCTTCAACATCACTTGGCCTTTCATTGTGGCATGAAGCATCAATTTATTTCTGAAACATAAAACAACAACAAAAACAACAAGGCGACTACCAGCAACAATTGCACACAATAAGTAAAATTGCCCCAGCATCAATTGCTGAATCCAAAGAACAAAAAAAAATATGAAATAATAATGGCCAAGACTATATGCCATGCAACAAAAATAGCAACAGCAGCAACAACTACAACATTACTTTCAAGAAATAAAAGGCCATGGAAAATCAGTAGCAATAACGAGAGTAGCTCAAAGTGAATGCGGGGCAAAGTAGCATACATAATGATTTTCTCTTTCTCGGTTTCACTTTATTTAAAGCGTCCGGAATCTAAGATTGCATTACTACAACAGCAATACAATTGAAGTGGTGGCTTGAAGAGCCAGAGTGCAATATTCAAGTATGATGCGTTCCATTGGAGTAGCACAAGAAAAAACAACAAACACAACAACAACAAAATGTGTAAAAAAAGTAAATTTCAGTAAAAGATGCAGTTGATATTCCGCCATAACAATCATCATCATTTGTATTGTGCCTTTTTTTCTTGTTTTGTTCCCACCCCCAACTAAATTTGTATTTTAGTTTTTCCTTCTATTTTTTTGAAGAGAGCTAGAAGGGTCTTGGTGATTCAAACTATTTGTTTCTGTTTTTCTTTGCATAATTTTAACAAATAAAAGAAAAACTTTTTTTCAAATGGTATATTTTTGGTAAATTTTCTTACTTTGCTAAACACTTGAAAATTTCTTGGTTAATGGATCAGCCAAGAGATGTCCGAATGGATATAATAAGGGATTTTTCACACATATTTTCCCTATGAGGAATATTAAAACCAGAAAATGGTTTGGATGTGGCCTGCCGAAATCTGCTTGCAACTCTTGGTTATTTTCCCGGATTTGTTACAAGGTAAATATATGATCAATGCTGGCCACAGCATTTATCATCTTCACGGTGCTCTTGAAGCAAATTTAAGTGGAAGGTGCTTACACCTTTGCGAATTCTGAAACTACAATGTTCATAGATGAGGAAAAAAAAAACAGTAAGGAAAGGCCGACTATATGAGTAGGGTATAAAAATGAAACAAAAAATCGCCGGAGCGCTTTTTAAATAAATCGCGATTCAAGTTGACATTTTTATGGGTTTTTTAGGTTTCACGATTTTGCTTTTAAACCGCAAGTCCTATCGAAATAGGACTAGAGAAAATGTTGTAGCTGAAAAATTCTCTAGAGGATTGACCGTTACGATTTGTTCATAGGTTTTACCATTTTTAAGAGATATAGATGTTCAGATCACATTTATAGCTTTTTTGTTAGGCTTTCACGATTTGCCTGAAAACGGTAGGTCTTACCGAATTGGGACCAGAGAGAATCTTTTAGTCGTGAAAATTCTTTATAAGATTGGCTTTTGTCGAAAATAAGTTTAAGTTGGGAAATTGCAGTCATGACATTGTTTTATAAGGAGGCGATACATTCAATGCATTGTCCCAATTTGAACTTCTATATCTCAATAACGGTAAAACCTACAAAGTTATCTTGAAGGTCAATCATGTAGAGAATTTTCATACTTGCGGTTTCCAAGCAAAATCGTGAAAACCTAATTTGATTTTTTTTAATAGTTTGACAGCATTTAGCCTGGACTTACTCAACACAGTGACTTGAAAAAACCACTTTGCAAAAAAAATAGAATTTACTTGTGAATATTTTCGTCCAAGAATTTTTCATGACTTTTGACGCAGATAATCCTTGGGCATTTCTTCCACCAACTAACATTTGATATTGCATAAACACCAGGACGCAAAAATGGATTTTTCTCTTTAGATCTAGCAAAATTGGTTCAAAGAAATTGAGCATAAAATCGATCGCGGTGCTTCAAACGACGTTTATAACATCGTCAAGGCGGCCAATCTATGCTTAAGAGCCTGAAACAAAGCAGGAATCGGCAGTTTGGGTCTTCGAAGGCGAGCCAAATCAAACGAAAGTTGTTCACGTAAGAAGCACTACGAAGCAAACGGTAGCCGGTTTCTTCAGAAAAACTGACCGGATGGCGACTATACGGCTTGAGAAATCAAAATATAATTTGTTTGCCTGAAGTCTCCTGAGAAGTTCAAAAAACGAACAAGAGAAGACAAATCATTCTGCATCATGACAATGTGGACTCTTACACATCGATTCAAACCAGCGCACAGTGGTCGAAATCACTGATCTAGCGGCGCGAAATTAATAACGAATGGAGATATATTTCTGAAATTTTTCACAAACTCAGTCTGTGTCCGTGGGTAATTATGGAACAACATCGGCTAATATTTTGGTATAGCCCCCATATAACGGTACCTCCTGATATTCGGTATTTTGAGGATTTAAGCCACCTTTTCCTTCCAAATTAGTTGTAATTTGGTACTTAGAGTTTCTTACTTACTTACTTATTTAGCTGGCCCATTACAGAACATTTGTTCCACAGACCGAACTAAGAAAAAATCTCCAATTCTCTCTGTTTCCGCTTCGCTTTCGGGAATACCGCGCCTTGTCATCTCTTCATCAACTTCCTTGCGCCATCTATTCTTTGGCCTGCCAATTCTGCGTGCACCGCCATGTGGCCCGAATTTATACGCCTTTTTAGCGGGTTCATAATCGCTCATTCTTATTATAAGGCCTAGCCTACGCAATCGCTGCATCTCGATACGTTTAACTATATTGATGTCGTAGTACAGCAGATACAGCTCGTGGTTCATACGACGTCGATATTCACCGTCAACGCAGATCGGTCCGTAGATCTATCGAAGAATTTTTCCCTCAAACATGCCAAGCACTGCCTTATCTGCTTGCGCAAGTACCCAGGCTTCGGAACCATATATCAGCACGGGTAGTATCAGTGTTTTGTAAAGCGTTATTTTTGTTTGACGAGTTGTGGCTTTGTTTTTGAAGTGCTTACTTAAGCCAAAGTAGCATCTGTTGGCCAATACAATCCTTCTTTTTATTTCACGGCTGATGTCGTTTGTTGTGTTTACGGCGGTGCCGAGGTATACGAAGTCTTTTACTACCTTAAAATTATAGGAACCAACTTCAACAGTTGGTCCGATCACAACGGACGCATTGCGCGTCGACACCATTAACTTGGTCTTCTCGCCGTTTGCCGCCAGACCCACTTTAGCAGATTCTCCTTCGACTTTCATAAAGGTATCGGTTACTTCTTTTACTGATCGTCCCATGATGTCTATATCATCAGCATACGCAAGTTACGTGTGGCTATTGGTATAGATTGTGCCACTTCTTTTGACGTTTGCCTCTCGTATAAATCTTTTCTAGCAGGATGTTGAAAAGATCACACGGAAGACTGTCTCCTTGCCTGAAACCAATTTTGGTACAAAACTCTTCGGATAGGTTCTTTCCTATTTTAACTGAAGATCTTGTTTTAGTTAGAGTCATTTTACAAAGCCGAATGAGCTTTGCGGGGATACCAAATTCAGACATGGCCTGGAATACCTTAGAACGTAGTGGGCTGTCGAAGGCTGCTTTATACTCGACAAAGAGGTGGTAGGTGTCGATCCGCATCTCTTGGGTCTTCTCCAGGATTTTCCGCAGGGTAAATATCTGGTCAATGATGGACTTGCCAGGACTAAAGCCGCATTGGTATGGTCCAATTATTTTGTTGACTATGGGCTTTAGTCGTTCGCACAATATTTCTGACACTATCTTGTAGGCGAAAGGGAGAAGACTTAAGCCCCTTTAGTTGGAGCATAAAGTCTTATCTCCTTTCTTATGGACGGGACACTGGATGCTCAGGTTCCAATCGTCGGGTACGCGTTCTAGATGGAGCTAATTAGCTGATGCATACACCTTATCAGCGTGTCGCCTCCGGTTTTAAACAGCTCGGCTGGTAAGCCATCGGCTCCTGCTGCCTTATTTTTCTTCAGCCGATTTATTGATGTCTTTACCTCATCTTGGCTGGGCGTTATACATTCAATACCATCTTCCGGGATTGGATCTGTAGTATCTTCGTCGACTTCGCTACTATTGGATACCAACAGTTTGGGAAAATGCTCTTTCCATAACTTTAGTACACTATCTGTATCAGTTGCCAAATTACCTTGCTGGTCTCTACAGGAGGATGTGCCAGTTCCAAAGCCATCAGTTTCATGTTTCACTCTTTGGTAGAATTTTCCGACTTCATTCTTTCTCCTGTACATCTCGATTTGTGCATACTCCCGCCTTTCCATCTCTCTCTTTTTCCTGTGGAAAAGACGTTTCTCCTCTCTCTTTTTCTCCCGATATCTCTCTCATGCGCCACGCGTTGCTACGGATTGTAAAGTAGCCGTATATGCCGCATTTTTCTCTTCGGTAGCAGCACGACACTCCTGATCATACCATGGATTCCTTGGTGGAGGTCTCTGGTATCCAAGTATGGATTTTGTGGCTATTTGCATGAAGTGGGCAATAATTTGCCATTGCGCTGATATATTATGGGGATGAGGAGTGCTTTGATTAAGCAGTTGGGCCAGTTGAGTGGAATATGCTGTGGCTATCTGTTGTGATTGCAGCTTACCGATATCCAACTTCCATGTTGTGTCTGTTCGCACTTTGTTTGCTACGTTTAGGTACCTTTGCTGCAACAAGGTAGTGGTCCGAGTCTATGTTTGCACCTCGGAACGATCGTACATCCAACACGCTTGATGCATGTCTTCCATCTATCACAACGTGATCAATTTGATTTCTTGTTCTTTGATCTGGCGACAGCCAGGTGCCCTTATGAATATCGAGATGCTTAAATCTGGTACTGCTAACTACCATGTTTCTTGCAGCTGTCTATCAGCCTCATACCATTATCAGATGTTTCACTGTGGAGACTAAATTTCCCGACTGTTGGGCCAAAGATATTCTCCTTTCCAATTTTGGCATTAAAATCGCCTAGTACAATTTTAATGTCATGGGCAGGGCAACGGTCATAAATTTCTTCTAAGCGCTCGTTAAATATATCTTTGGTCTGTTCGTCCTTGTCTTCAGTGGGAGCATCAGCGCAAATAAAGCTGATGTTGAAGAATTTTGCTTTTAATCGAATTGCAGCGAGTCTTTCATTCACTGGGGTGAAGCTGGATACCAGATGTTTTAACCTCCGACCAACTACAAATCCGCAACCAAACTCATGCTTTATGTCATGGCAGCTATATTACAGTGCGTCACATTTAGGTGTTGTTGTGACGCCTTTCCCGTTCCATCGTATTTCCTGTATGGCAGTAATGTCGGCCTTGTAGTTTTCAAGTACGTCTGCCAATGCGTAAATTGCACCTTTTCTATAAAGAGTGCTAACATTTCAGGTGCAGATTCGCAGATCATGGTCCTTAAAACGTTTGCGAGGTTCGTCAACTTTAGACGGGTTTGTTTTTCTTTTCTTTCGTTTTTTCATAGTAGGCTTTTTTTCTATGGGGTGGGTTACTAACCCGACGCCCAAACCCAAGTTTTTAGCGTTCTTATGGGTGAACGCGCGGCACATGTTAGCTCACTACCTTTAACGGGTCTTAAAGGCAGTTCCCCAGGTGACACCACGGGGAGGTCAGTGTCCACTTGAGATGAAAGAGGGACCAAGATAAATCCTGGAATTTGCCATTTCAAAGCCGGTCAGGACCGTTCCTTGGTATCTTCCATACCCTACGTCACCTGAGATTAGCATCAAGAAAACGTAAACCATGAGAATTAACAGCACCAGTACGAAAAGCAAGGCTAAGCAATTAAATATTTCGACAGCTTCTGCTAATCAATAGGCGAAACAAAGAGAGCGAACAGCATTTGGACGACTTGAAAATATAGGAAGAAGCTCACATATATCCAGGAAAGCTAAGCTTAAAATATAGGAAGCATGTTGAAAATTGATTCTGATATACGTCAGTGAAGCCTGGCTTGTGTCTAACACGTAGCCCTATGCTCCCAAGAGGAGTGAGAGGAAAAAATGTCTTCATAGCTGACATAGTGCAGTTCTTCCATCTGATGAAATCCACTGCCATACTGTTAACCACCTGGACGGCTGAAATGAGACTCCCCCTGAACATGTTGGTCGATGGTGTACTGATTCTGACCACTAACTATCACAAGATATTGGGTGTAACATTCGTCAGCATGTTAAAGTCGGCCGCTCAAGACACAGGTATTTGAGAGAATATTCGAAGTAGGAACTAGGCTCTCAAGTAGCTGGCCGGCAGCACTTGTATTGCTGAAAAATTCACCTTTTTAATATTTTGTATCCTATAATAATTTTTGTAAGTTATCGGGAGGAAAAATTTTCTTGAGTAAAATTCAATTGTTCGAGCCTTCTCTCATATCAGAGAATAGAGCGATATTATATTGTTATATCAATAATGTAGGCCCGCCTTACTATTGACAAGGCCAGGAGGGCGCATGTTAAACATTGCATAATAATCGATACATCAGTAAAAGCATTCTAGTCATGACAGCTCTACTCCATTTCTTAGCGATATTTCAAATGTTCTTAGGTTTTAGACTCTTCTTAAAAAATGATGCTTATGATGAACCTATCAAATAACAAAACAAACGGATGTGCATTACGAGACAAATAGCAGCGAATATCATCAAATGTTTATTTTGCTATTACATTAAACAAAGTGCAAGTATCTTGAGATTGAAATAAAACACACGATTTAGTGAAAACAGCAAAGCAGCAACATGATTGCAGGGAAAATACTTCCACAGGTCTTGAAAAAATATTAAGCAATTAAATTAAATATAACTTCCTATGACCCCTATGAAGTGTGAATGGTCTTTAAAATTCTCCATAATAAAACAATTCCAGGCTTAACTTCATTGAATTGTAAACTATGATATCTCATGCTTAAAATTATACCTGGATTCCGAAATCGTTGAACACTTTTCATAGCCTAAATCCTTTCAATGATACCCAAAATACTCATCATAGCCCATGCTCATGGTTCCCAAATGATATCCCCATACATACATAAATATTTTGGGAAAACCTTTAATACACATTTGTGTATGTATGTGTTTGTTGTTTATTTTTCGTTTTGTTGTAGGTCATGTTCGACTAATCGTTTCGCCAAAAAAAACAACAATGGCTGTAGTGTTGGCCTTTTATGATATGATCGCGTATCGGTATAAATTAATGCGGCTTGACTTTTATTTGGGCCAAGTGAAATAAAAACAATGCTCCAAATATCTATCCTAACATTGGGTCATAATATAAATTTATTATAAGCTTTTGCTTTCAATGTTTAGCTGGATCAATTTTACAGGCAATGGCAAGTGAAAAATATATTTTTATGAGAAGTAAAAAAAAAACTTGTTGGTTTTGGTGACAGCTAAATATCGTCAGCCTATGACTGCTATCTATCTAATTTTAATTTATTTTTATTAAAATCTTCCTCTTCTTCTTATGTATATTGTAAAACTTATCGGCCCTAAATCTTACTTTACAAAATGTTTCAATAAATAAAACAGGCGTTTTTTTTTATTAAAAGAGGCGATTTTTTGAAAAAATGTTTTTTTTTTATAAAAATAGACGTGTTTTATTGAAAGATGAGTTTTTCTTAATTAAAAGAGGCGTTTTTTTTTATTAAAGGTGGCGTTTTTTTTTTTCAAAACAAGTAAGAACGGCGTTAAGTTCGGCCGGACCGAACATGTTATATCCTCCACCACAAGTTGTATTGAAGTAAAATGGAATAATTAGTTCCCTTTCGTGTATGAAGAAGACTTAATACTAAATTTTAGCAATTTCGGTAAAACAATGTGAGGCACCATTCTATGGGGCCTTTTTTAAAACGTCGATCTATAAGGACAAATTTCTGACGGAAAGTTTTTAGGCTCAAAGAAGACTAAATACCAAATTTCCTATATTTCGGTTAGAGAATGTAGCTAAAATTTAAAAAATACCGAAAATCAATCAAAATCATACCGTTTACCTATACTGATAATACTCTTCTGGAATATTTTATAACTCTTGGAAGACGAAATAACGAATTTCAGCCATTTCGGTTGGATATTGATGTCACAATCTTCAGTATTACGAAAATCAGGAGGTACCGTTCTATGGGGACTATATCGAAACGTGGACCTATACCGACGAATTTTAGTCAGAAATGGGGCAATATGAAAGCGTGGACCTGTACAAACATATTTCTGGCGAACAGTTTTATATAACATTGAAGACTAAATACCAATTTCAGCCATATTGAAGATACAACCTTCAAAATACGAAAAATCGGGAGGTACTTTTCCATGAGGGATATATGAAGGCGTTTGAGTACCCCTTACGAAGTCTAAATACCAAATTTCAGCCATTTCGGTGGAATATTGAGGCCGCAATGTTCAAAATACTGAAAATCGGGAGGTACCGTTCTATGGGGGCTATATGAAGGCATGGACCGATACCGACAAAGTTCTGGGGAAAAGTTTTATACCACCAACGTAGACTAAGTACCAAATTTCAGCCATTTCGGTGTGATAATGAAGCTAAAACCTTCAAAATACCGAAAATCGGGAGGTACTGTTCTATTTGGGGGAAAGGTTTATACCCCTAAAAAGACTACGTAAAAAATTTCAGCCATTTTGGTAGGATAATGAAGCTAAAACCGAAAATCGGGAAGTACCGTTCTATGGGGGCTATATCAAAACGTCGACCGATATATCCCATTTTCAATACCAACCATCCTGCAAGTAGTAAAAACTTCTGTGCCAAATTTTGACTCTATATCTTTAAAATTGCGAGCTGTATCTTGATTTCAACAGACAGACAGACGGGCGGAGAGACGGACATGGTCAAATCGACATAGAATTTTATGCTGATCAATAATCTATATACTTTATAGGGTCTCCGACGAATATTTCGATGTGTTACAAATGACAATTTTATGACAAATTTAATTATACCCTCCATATGGTGGAGGGTACAAAAAAAAACCTTTTTATTGTTTTATTAACACTGGCGTTTTTTAATAAAATAGGTTTTTTTTATTGAAAGTGGGATTTTTTAAAGAACAAAAGAAGCGTTTTAATTAAAGGAGGCGTTTTTTATTAAAATAGGCATTTTCTATTAAAAGAGGCAAGATGTGTTTTTTTTTAATTCGTTTTTTTATTAAAAGAGAAGTTTTTATTAGAAGAGGCGCTTTTTTATTAAATGAGGGGTCCTCTATATTAAAAACTCGTATTTATTAAAAGAGGCGTTTTTATACCCTCAGCATTTATGCTAACGAGGGTATATACACTTTCAAAATGTGCCTCATCGAAATAATGGTTTTAGACCCCCAGTATGTTTGGACGAAATGTGTTTCAGACAATTTGGAGTCGATTTAGCAATGTCCGTCCGTCTGTCTGTCTGGCTGGCTGGTGCGCGCGATAACTCTCGAACGGACGAACCGATTGGGTCCAAAATTTGGCTTTCGTAATATTTTGTCCAAACTTAGTTTAAGTTCGAAGATGGGTTATATCGGTCCGCTCCTTCAGGTACCTCCCCCACAAAAGTTCTAAAATGTTCGAAAAACTTGTGCGCACGATAACTCTTGAAGGGAGCAACCGATTTGGTTCATACTTTGCAAATCCTAAACTTTCTACCAGTCATAGATGAGGTTCCAATATGGACTCAATCGGTCCACTCCTTCGGGAACCTCCCACACAAAATTTCGGATAAGTTCCGATTAGGACCTGCTCTCGAAATGCTTTGATTTTTGTTGCAACAAATTGTATTCACTGCCTTCCATACGACGGTACAAGTTTCATCAAGGGCAAGTCCATACTTCCTGAGAAAATAACCTAAAAGATGCAAAAAGCACCTATGACACCATGTGTAGTGATTGGAGCGCAAGATAACTCTCGAATGGATCTGCCGATTCGGTTCAAAATTTGGCTTTAATGATATTTTGTCCAAACATAGTTTAAATTCGAAGAAAAGCCATATCGGTCCACTCCTTCAAGGTACCAGAAGGTACCAAAAAAAATCAAAAATGTTCGGAAAAATTGTGCGCACGATAACTTTTGAAGGGAGCGACCGATATAATCCATACTTTGCACATCCTAATATATCTACCAGATATAGATCAGGTTTGAATATGGACTATATTTGTCTATTCCTTCTGGTTCCTCTCACACAAAATTTCGGATCAGTTTACTTTAAGACCAGCTCTCGAATCACTTTGGTTTTTGCATTCGCTACCTCCATTACGACGGTAAAAGTTTGTCCAGGGGCAAGTCCAAAAGAGCACGAGAAGTGTAAAAAACCCTTATGTCACCATATGTGGCGGTCGGATAGCACGATAACTCTCGAACTGTTCAACAGATTTGGTCTAACATTTGATCTTCGTCATATTATATCCAAACTTAGTTTCATGGGGCAATACCGGTTCACAACTTCCGGAACTTCTCCCCAATATTTAAAAAGTTTCACTAAAACGCTAGGACGATATCACTTGAATGGGGCAACCAATTTGGTCCAAACTTTGGATCTCTTAATATTTTGTCAAATTTTTGTTTAACTTCTAAAATGGCCCATATCGGTCCTCCCTAAGGGTATCTCCCCCACATTTGTGTCTTAGTGCAGTTAATTCCTAGTCCACATTTTTGTCGGCAATTCAAATGTCCAAAAAGGGCCACAAAATTCTGAAGAGACCTTAAATACATTCGATCTGTCCGTAGGTGAAAACGTCACTTCACGGTGGCTGAGGGTACACGGTGTGCCTTAACCAAATTTAAATAGAAGGTGCTTACACCTGGGAAGTTTTTGCAGATGCTGAAACTACAATGCTCATAGATGAGAAATATCAAGAAACAAAAAAAATCCTCGGTGGGATTTTCAAATAAATCGCGATTTAAGTTCACATTTTTAGGGGTTCTTTAGGTTTTTACGATTTTGCTTGAAAACCGCGAGTCCTATGTAAATGGGCCTAAAGAATGTTGTAGCTGTCAAAATTCTCCACAAGATTGACCTCTATGATATTTTCGTAGGTATTACCGTTTTTGAGATATAGAAGTTCAAATTGAGACAATGCACTGACTGTATCGCCACCTTATAAAACAATATCATGGCCAGTGCGCCTTAACAAACTTTTGATGAAAACCGCTTACACATGGGAAGATTTCGCTGATTCTGAAACAGCAATGTTCATAGATAAGAAAATAAAAAGGAACAGAAAAAATCGATGGAGGGATTTTTAAATAAATCGCGATCAAAATTCACAATTTCACAATTTTGCTTGGAAAGCACAAGTCGTATCGAAATAAGTCTAAAGAAAATGTAGTAGCTGTGAAAATTCTCTACAAGGCTGACCTTTAGGTTTTTTCGTAGGTTTTACCATTTTTGATAAAGAGGTTCAGTTCAAATTTTTAGGTTCTTATCTTAAGTCTTCAAGATTTTGCTTGGAAACCGCACGTCATATCAAAATGGGATTAAAGAAAATGTTGAAGCTGTTAAAATTTTCTACAAGATTGGATGATTTATTTTTTCCTAGGTTGTACCATTTTCAAGATATATAAGTTTAATTTGGGAAATTGCTTATTAAAAAATGTGTTGTTTTTTAGAATAGGCGTTTTTGTTAAAAGAAGCGTTTTTTTAAAGAGGCGATTTTATTTGAAAGATGCGGTTTTATAAAAGACGTGTTTTTTATTAAAATAGACGTTTTTTTATTATAAGTGGCATTTTTCATTGAAAGAGGAGCTTTTTATTAAAGGAGGCGTTTTTCGTTAAAATATGTTTTTTTTTGTTAAAATAATCGTTTTTATTAATAGGGGAGTTTTTTATTGATACGCTTTTTTAAATAGGCGTTTTTGTTGAAATAGCCTTTTTTTTTAAAAAAACACGTTTCTTATTAAAGAATTCGTTTTTATTAAAAGAGGCGCTTTTTTATTGAAAAAAAAAAAGATTTTTAGTAAAGGAGGCGCTTTTTAAGAAAATTTTTCTATTAAAAGAGGCGTGGTTTATTTAAAGAGGCGTGGTTTATTTAAAGAGGCGTGGTTTATTTAAAGAGGCGTGGTTTATTTAAAGAGGCGTGGTTTATTTAAAGAGGCGTGGTTTATTTAAAGAGGCGTGGTTTATTTAAAGAGGCGTGGTTTATTTAAAGAGGCGTGGTTTATTTAAAGAGGCGTGGTTTATTTAAAGAGGCGTGGTTTATTTAAAGAGGCGTGGTTTATTTAAAGAGGCGTGGTTTATTTAAAGAGGCGTGGTTTATTTAAAGAGGCGTGGTTTATTTAAAGAGGCGTGGTTTATTTAAAGAGGCGTGGTTTATTTAAAGAGGCGTGGTTTATTTAAAGAGGCGTGGTTTATTTAAAGAGGCGTGGTTTATTTAAAGAGGCGTGGTTTATTTAAAGAGGCGTGGTTTATTTAAAGAGGCGTGGTTTATTTAAAGAGGCGTGGTTTATTTAAAGAGGCGTGGTTTATTTAAAGAGGCGTGGTTTATTTAAAGAGGCGTGGTTTATTTAAAGAGGCGTGGTTTATTTAAAGAGGCGTGGTTTATTTAAAGAGGCGTGGTTTATTTAAAGAGGCGTGGTTTATTTAAAGAGGCGTGGTTTATTTAAAGAGGCGTGGTTTATTTAAAGAGGCGTGGTTTATTTAAAGAGGCGTGGTTTATTTAAAGAGGCGTGGTTTATTTAAAGAGGCGTGGTTTATTTAAAGAGGCGTGGTTTATTTAAAGAGGCGTGGTTTATTTAAAGAGGCGTGGTTTATTTAAAGAGGCGTGGTTTATTTAAAGAGGCGTGGTTTATTTAAAGAGGCGTGGTTTATTTAAAGAGGCGTGGTTTATTTAAAGAGGCGTGGTTTATTTAAAGAGGCGTGGTTTATTTAAAGAGGCGTGGTTTATTTAAAGAAGCCACTGTCTCCTCACGTATTAATCATATGTGGTTCTCATACCCTCACCAAAGGCTGTATCACATAAGCATTACATGATTTGATGTCATGTACAGATACGATTTTATAGTTACAAATTCGTTGGCTGTTATTGGTGCTAGCGTTATTGTAGCTAGCGTTATTGTAGCTCTAACTCCTGCTGCCGTCGCGGCTGCTGGTGGTGGTGTATACTTATCTAAAAATATTGTGAAAAATGTTGATTTACTACAGCTATATTTGTACAATATAAATGAGATACATGTATGTTTTAACGTTTTGCTTGCGTGGGTTTGTGTGTGAGTGCATGTATGTATCATGTATGTAGCCATCAGATACTGCTACTAAACCATTAGATACATTACTATTACTTGAACACATGAAGGCCAGTGTTATTCTATTCTCATATATGAAATAATCGCCCCCTCATTTGTTAGATGGTAGACGGACTGACTGGCAAGCAAACAAACAAGGCGACTAGCAGGTGGCATGTGGCCATAGAATGAATTGTAGCCCTGGCTGGAGCTGGGCCATGGACAATCATAAACACACTCCAAAAGCTATTATGGCCTGATATGACCACTAATGCCAAAGCATTTGGCAATGTTTGCCTGTAATCGTTTTTATTTGTGCGCGTTTAAAAAACCACACAAACACACACTCATATGTATATTTAAGCTACAAATAATGTATTCTTTTGAAAATTCGCCTACTGCTGCTGCTTATAATGATGATGCCCTTGAGTATGTGTCTGTATGTGAATGAAGAAGTGTGTGTTTTATATTACCATGCATTATGGGTGAATTATTGATTTCTAGTGAAAGTTTGTTACTCATCATCCCTGTCTGTCGGCATACTTGGTTAGGCCTGTGTATTGGTCCGAGATCATTGATGTTGGGTTTTTTTCTTCTTTCTGCCAACTCGTAATTTTATTTATGTTACATTCATTTTAATTTCATTTCACCACATGACATGTCTGGGGTTTTTTCGATTCTCTCTTTCATTGGGCAAACTTGTTTACATATAGGTTTTCATGCTAAAGATAGGTGAACGCCCTTTAGATTAATAGTGACGATTGCAAATAAGTTGTAGTTAAATGTTGTCGATACATTTCCGAATTATGTATATGCTCATAGGTTACATAAGACTCTTTAATTTGTGCTTAGAATCTCATAAATCCTGTAAGGTACACCAAATGTATTGTTGCGTGTCATATTTAATGTCATTGAAATAAAGGTTAGGCATAGACCCTCTTAAGGGCATGGGAATCGTGATATATGCGTATTATTGTACGATGTTAGCGTCGCACTATGGTTCAGGAATCGATTTTCCTGGCCGAAGCCCCAATTTTTTGTCGTCACCGATTGTTAATTTCTATGTGGGATTCGATAATAAACATACTGAAAGTAAGGAAACCAATAAATTAGGTCCTTCTCAAAAAGACATTTGGTGACGTAGGGGATGGAAGATACCAAGGAACGGTTCTGACCGGCTTTAACATGGCAAAGTCCAGGATTTATCTTGGTCCCCCTTTCATCTCAAGTGGACACTGACCTCCCCGTGGTGTCACCTGGGGAACTGCCTTTAACACCCGTTAAAGTGATTGAGCTAACAAGTGCAGCGCGTTCACCCATAAGAACGTTAAAAACTTGGGTTTGGGCGTCGGGTTAGTAACCCTCCCCTAGAAAAAACAGCCTACTATGAAAAAACGAAAGAAAAGAAAAACACACCCCTCTAAAGTGGACGAACCCCCCAAACGTTTTAAAGACCATGATCTGCGAATCTGTACCTGGAATGTTCGCACCCTTTACAGAAAAGGTGCAGTCTTCGCATTGGCAGACGTACTTGAAAAGTACAAGGCCGACATTACTGCCATACAGGCAATACGATGGATTGGGAAAGGCGTCACAACAACACCTAAAGGTGACGCACTGTATTAGAGCTGCCATCACACAAAGCATGAGTTTGCTTGCGGATTTGTAGTTGGTCGGAGTTTAAAACATCTGGTCTCCAGCTTCACCCCAGTGAATGAAAGACTCGCAATTCGCAATTCGATTAAAGCAAAATTCTTCAACATCAGCTTTATTTGCGTTCATGCTCCCACTGAAGACAAGCACGAACAGACCAAAGATATATTTTACGAGCGCTTAGAAGAAACTTATGACCGTTGCCCTGCCCATGACATTAAAATTATACTAGGCGATTTTAATGCCAAAATTGGAAAGGAGAATATCTTTGGCCCAACAGACGGGAAATTCAGTCTCCACAGTGTAACATCTGACAATGGTATGAGGCTGATAGACTTTGCAGCTGCAAAAAACATGGTAGTTAGCAGTACCAGATTTAAGCATCTCGATATTCATAAGGGCACCTGGATGTCGCCAGATCAAAGAACAAGAAATCAAATTGACACGTTGTGATAGATGGAAGACATGCATCAAGCGTGTTGGATGTACGATCGTTCCGAGGTGCAAACATAGACTCGGACCACTACCTTGTTGCAGCAAAGGTACGTACCAGATTAAATGTAACAAACAAAGTGCGAATAGACGCAACACGGAAGTTGGACATCGGTAAGCTGCAATCACAACAGATAGCCACAGCATATTGCACTCAACTAGCCCAATTGCTTAATCAAAGCACTACTCATCCCGATAACATATCAGCGCAATGGCAAAGTATTGCCCACTACATGCAAACAGCCGCAAAATCCATACTTGGATACCAGAGACCTCCACCAAGGAATCCATGGTATGATCAGGAGTGTCGTGCTGCTACCAAAGAGAAAAATGCGGCATATAGGGCGACTTTACAATCCGTAGCAACGCGTAGTGCACGAGAGAGATATCGGGAGAAAAGGAGAGAGGAGAAACGTCTTTTCCGCAGGAAAAAGAGAGCGATGGAAAAGCGGGATTGTTGAAAAATCGATATGTACAGGAGCTAGAATGAAGTCCGAAAATTCTACCAAAGAGTAAAGCATCAAACTGAGGGCTTGATGCTTTACTGTAGAGCCCAGCAAGGTAATTTGGTAACTGATACAGATAGTGTGCTCAGGATATGGAAGGAACATTTTTCAAACCTGTTGGTATCCAGCGAAGACGACGAAGGTACCATAGATCCAATCTCAGAAGATGGTATTGAATGTATAACGCCCAGCTAAGATGTGGTAAAGACAGCAATAAACCGGCTGCAGAATAATAACGCAGCAGGAGCCGATGGCTTACCAGCCGAGCTGTTCAAAACCGGAGGCGACACGCTGATAAGGTGTGTGCATCAGCTAGTTACCTCCATCTGGCAGGAAGAACGAGTACCCGACGATTGGAACCTGAGCATCCTGTGTCCCGTCCATAAAAAAGGAGATAAGACTTTATGCTCCAACTAAAGGGGCATAAGTCTTCTCCCTATCGCCTACAAAATAGTGTCAGGGATATTGTGCGAACGACTAAAGCCCATGGTGAACGAAATAATTGGACTATACCAATGCGGCTTTAGACTTGGCAAGTCCACCATTGTCCAGATATTTACCCTGCGGCAAATCCTGGAGAAGACCCAAGAGATGCAGATCGACACCTACCACCTTTTTGTCGATTATAAAGCAGCCTTCGACAGCCCGCTGCGTTCAAAGGTATTCCAAGCCATGTCTGAATTTGGTATCCCCGCAAAGCTCATCCGGCTTTGTAAAACGACTTTAACTGACACGAGGTCCTCAGTTAAAATAGGTACCAAAAGAGGTTTCAGACAAGGAGACAGCCTTTCGTGTGATCTCTTCAATATCCTGCTGGAAAAGGTTATACGAGAGGCAAACGTCAAAAGAAGTGGCACAATCTACACCAATAGTCACATGTTACTTGCTTATGCTGATGATATAGACATCATGGACAGATCAGTAAAAGAAGTAGCTGATACCTTTATGAAGGTCGAAAGAGAATCTGCTAAAGTGGGTCTGGCGGTAAACGGTGAGAAGACCAAGTTGATGGTGTCGACGCGCAATTCATCCATTGCGCTCGGACCGACTGTGGAAGTTGGTTCCTATAATATTGAGGTAGTAAAAGACTTCATCTACCATCGGCACCTCCGTAAACACAACAAACGACATCAGTTGTGAAATAAAAAGAAGAATTGTATTGGCCAACAGATGCTACTTTGCTTTAGGTAAGCAGTTTAAAAACAAAGCCACATCTCGTCAAACAAAAATAACGCTCTACAAAACACTGATACTACCAGTGCTGATGTATGGCTCCGAAGCCTGGGTACTTACGCAAGCAGACATGGCAGTGCTTGGTGTGTTTGAGAGAAAAATTCTTCGAAAGATCTACGGACCAATCTGCGTTGACGGTGAATATCGACGTCGCACGAACCACGAGCTGTATCTGCTATACAACGACATCAATATAGTTAAACGTATCGAGATGCAGCGATTGCGTTGGCTAGGCCATATCATAAGAATGAGCGATGATGAACCCGCTAAAAAGGCGTATAAATACGGACCGCTTGGCGGTGCACGCAGAATTGGCAGGCCAAGGAATAGATGGCGCAAACAAGTGGATGATGACATGAAAAGGCGCGGTATTCCAGAGTGCGAAGCAACAAATAGAGAGAATTGGAGATCTTTTCTTAGTTCGGTCTATGGAACAAATGTTCTGTAATGGGCAAGCTAAGTAAGTAAGATTTGAACTAAACGGACACCAAAGCAAGTTAAATAAAACACTGTAAAAATACTCAAATGATTAACTTTAACCTTGAATTCCTCTGCAACTACTAAACCGAATTTGATCCACCGGATAGCCGAATGTGTTATCTCTCGAACAAAAAAATTATGACAATACCTCTATTCGTTCAAATTTTTCAGAATGTTGACCAGGAAATGTCGATTCTGAACTACAGTGAACTACAGGTAGACCTGATTTGTGGGAAATTTCGCTTTGTACCACCGGAAATGCTTGAAGAAAATAACTTGTTCACGTGACAAATCTTCCAAATATATTTGGGCTGCACTTTATGATACGAGAATAAAATCTTCTTTGTCCCTTCTGGCATTTACAAGGTCCAATTTAGTTTTATCTAACTACAGTTTATTTATATTGATTTATTTATAGCATATCACTAGCTGTCCCTCTAAAATTCCCACAAGTTGACACCAAATGGACACTAGGAAATGGATGGCAAATATCTTACAATTATGTATTTGACTCACATACTTTTTGCTTTATTTGATTCCACCATACTAAAGACGAAGAAGAAAAAAAAACAACAACACCAACAACAAATCTTATTTATTTTATGGGCCAAACAACTCTATTACTGGTTCATATTTTATGAGTGGAAGAAGCAGAACGAGAAAAAAAAAACGATATGGTTTTTTATTACAATTAGTAAGCAGAGCGAGTAGTCCCTCTTCCAAAAAAAAAGGAAAACAGACTCAGATGAATTAAGGACCGACCAGCTATCGCAAGTCATTCAGTCATATATGGGGAAATATGATATTTTGCAGGGTTTATTAGCCAATGTAAAAAAAAACCCTAAAACAGACGGTCAAGAAAAACCAACAACAATTGTCATAAATCATGATAACCCTTTCAATATTTAAAAAGATATTTCCCCATAAACAACAAACAAAAAACGACAACGGAAATATTCATACACTCTTTTAAGAAAGATTTAAAATTTGTTTCCAAAATATACAGATGCTGCCGCTGCTACTTTTTTGGCACGCCATTTACTGGGCAATTTTAAGTAATGCTTAGTTTTTTTTCATGCCCGCTTTGTTACATGACGTTTTGCTGTGGAAAAAACTGACCACAAATATGAAATCTTGTTAATTTTTTATGTTGTTCCATTCTACCATGTTATAGGGACCTTTACATTGTCTGGGACTCGTCATTTCGCTTGTATTTTTCTTGGCTGTGGGTTATGAATTGCATGATTTGTGTGGCTGGTATTAAACTGATAGACAGAAGGATGTGAGGGAGAGCAAGTAGCCAGCCACATGTGCGCATTCATTTTATTAAAGGTTATGAGTTTTCATTTCGTTAAAAATCAGAAATTATGCGTGTTATTTTTTCGGAATAATTTCCATCTTTCTCATTCTCCTTGGTTTGCCATGGACGTATGGCCTAGGAAAAAAGACGAATATTGCAAATGTTGTTGAAAACATTTTGTGGATAACATGTTTAGCATTGAAATCACAGTCAAGGCAAGGCAGCATTTGATGTGTTTTTGAATGAAAAAAAATTAAATTCTGCTGCTTTTCGTTTCCTTATTTCGCTGGATGACGTAGGGGATGGAAGATACCAAGGAACTGTCCTGACCGGCTTTAACATGGCAAAGACCATGATTTATCTTGGTCCCTCTTTCACCTCAAGTGGACACTGACCTCCCTGTGGTGTCAGCTGGGGAGCTGCCTTTAACACCCGATAAAGGTAGTGAGCTAACATGTGCCGCGCGGTTTGGGCCTCGGGTTAGTAACCCTCACCTAGAAAAAGTAGCCTACTATGAAAAAACGAAAGAAAATAGAAACAACCCCCTCTAAAGTTAACGAACCCCGCAAACGTTTTAAGGACCATGATCTGCGAATCTGCACCTGGAATGTCCGCACTCTTTATAGAGAAGGTGCAGTTTACGCATTGGCAGATGTACTTGAAGAGTACAAGGCCGACATTACTGCCATACAGGAAATGAGATAAATTGGGAAAGGCGTCACAACAGCACCTAAAGGTAACGCGCTGTATTATAGCTGCCATGACACAAAGCATGACTTTGGTTGCGGATTTGTAGTTGGTCGGAGATTAAAACATCTGGTCTCCAGCTTCACCCCAGTGAATGAAAGACTCGCAGCAATTCGATTAAAAGCAAAATTCTTCAACATCAGCATTATTTGCGTTCATGCTCCCACTGAAGACAAGGACGATCAGACCAAAGACATATTTTACGAGCGCTAAGATGAAACTTATGACCTTTGCCCTGCCCATGATATTAAAATTATTCTAGGCGATTTTAATGCCGAATTTGGAAAGGAGAATGGCCCAACACTCGCGGAATTCAATCTCCACAGTGAAACATCTGGCAATGGTATGAGACTGATAGACTTTGCAGCTGCAAAAGGCATGGTAGTTAGCTGTACCAGATTTAAGCATCTCGATATTCAGAAGGGCACCTGGCTGTCTCCAGATCAAAGAACAAATAATCAAATTGATCATGTACGATCGTTCAGAGGAGCAAAGATAGATTCGTACCTCTACCTTGTTGCAGCAAAAGTACGTACCCGTCGAAACGTTGCAAATAAAGCACGAACAGATACAACACGGAAGTTGGACATCGGTAAGCTGCAAACACAACAGATAGCCACAGCATATTCCGATAACATATCAGTGCAATGGCAAAATATTGCCCACTCCATGCAAACAGCCGCAAAATCCATACTTGGTTAGCAGAGACCTCCACCAAGGAATCCATGGTATGACCAGGAGTGTCGTGCTTCTACCGAAGAGAAAAATGCGGCATATAGATCTACTTTACAATCAGAAGCAACGCGTAGAGCTCGAGTGAGATATCGGGAGAAAATGGGAGAAGAGAAACGTCTTTTCCGCAAGAAAAAGAGAGAAATGGAAAAAGCGGGAGTGTGAAAAAATCGAAATGTACAGGAGCCAGAATGAAGTCCGAAAATTCTACCAAAGAGTGAAACATCAAACAGATGGCTTTGGTACAGGCTCATCCTCCTGTAGAGACCAGCAAGGTAATCTGGTAATATATACAGATAGCGTGCTCAGGATATGGAAGGAACATTTCTCCAATCTGCTGGTATCAGATAGTAGCGAAGACAATGATGCCACAGATCCAATCCCAGAAGATGGTATAGAATGTATACCACCCGTCCAAGATGAGGTAAAAACAGCAATCAACCGGCTGAAGAATAATAAAGCAGCAGGAGCCGATGGCTTACCAGCCGAGCTGTTTAAAATCGGAGGCGACGCGCTGATAAGGTGTATGCATCAGCTAGTTAGCACCATCTGGCAGGAAGAACGCGTACCCGACTATTGCAAGCATCCTATGTCCCATCCATAAGAAAGGAGATAAGACTGTATGATCCAACTATAGGGGCATAAGTCTTCTCCCTATTGCCTATAAGATAGTGTCAGGGATATGGTGCGAATGGTCAACGAAATAATTGGACCATACCAATGTGGCTTTAGACCTGGCAAGTCCACCATTGACCAGATATTTACCCTGCGGCAAATCCTAGAGAAGACCCAAGAGATGCAGATCGACACATTTCACAGTCGACAGTCCCCTCCGATCAAAGGTATTTCATGCAATGTCTGAATTTGGTATCCCCGCAAAGCTCATCCGGCTTTGTAAGATGACTTTAACTGATACTAGGTCCTCAGTTAAAATTGGAAAGAACCTCTCCGAAGAATTTTGTACCAAAAGAGATTTCAGACAAGGAGACAACCTATTCAACATTTTGCTGGAAAGGAAAAGGCACAATTTACACCAATAGCCACATGTTACTTGCCTATGCTGATGACATAGACATCATGGGACGATCAGTAAAGGAAGTAACTGATACCTTTATGAAGGTCGAAGGAGAATCTGCTAAAGTGGGTCTGGCGGTAAACGGCGAAAAGACCAAATTGATGGTGTCGACGCGCAAAGCGTTCATAGAGCTCGGACCAACTGTGGAAGTTGGTACTTACAATTTTGAGGTAGTTAAAGACTTCGTCTACCTCGGCACTGCCATAAACACAACAAACAACATCAGTTGTGAAATAAGAAGAAAAATTGTATTGGCCAACAGATGCTACTATGGTTTAAGTAAGCAATTTAAAAACAAAGCCACATCTCGTCAAACAAAAAATAACGCTCTACAAAACACTGATACTACCCGAGCTGATGTATGGTTCCGAAGCCTGGGTACTTGCGCTAGCAGATAAGGCAGTGCTTGGCGTGTTTGAGAGAAAAATTCTTCGAAAGATCTTCAGACCGATCTGCTTTGACGGTAAATATCGACGTCGTATGAACCACGAGCTGTATCTGCTATATAACGACATCAGTATAGATAAACGTATCGAGATGCAACGATTGCGTTTGGCTAGGCCATATCATAAGAATGAGCGACGATGAACCCGCTAAAAATGCGTATAAATAAATAAGTGCCACATGGCGGTGCACGCAGAATTGATCTAAGCTTAGATGGAGCAAACAAGTGGATTAAGAGATGATAAGGCGCGGTATTCCAGAAAACGAAGCAGTAAACAGAGAGAACTGGAGATCATTTCTTAGTTCGGCTTATAGAACAAATGTTCTGTAATGGGCCAGCTAAGTAAGTAAGTAAATAAGTATTTCACTGGAGGCTTACAGAAGGTTTATATCAAGGACTGAGTGAAGATATTCTAAAGTAAAATCAATCATTCGGATTTGTGAACTGTTGAATAACCCCGTATAGAAACAATAGTGGGAGTGGTGGACCTAAATGTCCTATGAACAGATTCGCAATTTCGAAATAAACAGCATTATTTGTTGCTTTGCTTTTTTCAATTTGGAATACCGCGTTTTTCGATAACGTCTTCCATTTATATACCCTACTCCACAATTTGGGAAGGGGAAGGGTATTATAAGTTAGTTTTGCCAAAAATTCATGTAACACCGCGAAATATTCGTCGTAGACCCCCAATGATAACATTTTTCATATCTCCAAGAGATTAAGCGATATAGCGATGTGTGTCCGTCCGTCCGTGTATCCGTCTGTCCATTATAAATTGTAATCAAACTCAAGCCCGCCATTATGGACCGATCGTCACAATATTTGGTATGGAGGTCGGTTTCACATCAGAAAAGGTCGCTATTGTTATTGGTGATGATCGCGAAATATTTATGGTGTGAAATGGACCAAAAACAATTTTTTATCCGAATTCTGGTCTGAGCTTTTGTGAGAAAAATATCCAAATTAAATTTTTGGTCTAAATTTTATTTTAAGGAGACATATTTCGGCAATCTACGAAAATAAACTTGAAAACCAACATTAATATAGCGGTTAGTTAACTGAACTTCTCTTCTTCTTCTTTCTTAGCTGGCCCATTACAGAACATTTGTTCTATAGGCCGAAATAAGAGAAGATCTCCAATTCTCTCTATTTGTTGCTTCGCTTTCTGGAATAACACGCCTTTTCATCTCACCATCCACTTGTTTGCGCCATCTATTCCTTGGCCTGCCAATTCTGCGTGCACCGCCAAGCGGTCCGTGTTTATACACCTTTTTAGCAGGGTCATCATCATTCATCATTCTTATGATATGGCCTAGCCATTGCAATCGCTGCATCTCGATACGTTTAACAATATTGATGTCGTTGTACAGCAGATACAGCTCGTGATTCATGCGACGTCGATATTGGTCCGTAGATCTTTCGAAGAATTGTTCTCTCAAACACACCAAGCACTGCCATGTCTGCTTGCGCTAGTACCCAGACTTCGGAGCCGTACATCAGCACGGGTAGTATCAGTGTTTTGTAGAGCGTTATTTTTGTTTGACGAGATGTGGCTGTGTTTTAGAACTGCTTACTTAAACCAAAGTAGCATCTGTTGGCCAATATAATTCTTCTTTTTATTTCACAACAGATGTCGTTTGTTGTGTTTACGGAGGTGCCGAGGTAGACGAAGTCTTTTACTATTATAGGAACCAACTTCCACAGTCGGTCCGAGCTCAATGGATGCATGCGCGACACCATCAACTTGGTCTTCTCACCGTTTACCGCCAGACCCACTTTAGCAGATTCTCCTTCGACCTTCATAAAGGTATCAGTTACTTCTTTTACTGATCGGCCTATGATGTCTATATCATCAGCATAAGCAAGTAACATGTGACTATTGGTGTAGATTGTGCCACTTCGTTTGACGTTTGCCTCTCGTATAACCTTTTCCAGCAGGATGTTAAAGAGATCACACGAAAGGCTGTCTCCTTGTCTGAAACCTCTTTTGGTACCAAACTCTTTGGAGAGGTTCTTTCCTATTTTAACTGAGGACCTCGTGTCAGTTAAAGTCATTTTGCAAAGACGGATGAGCTTTGCGGGGATACCAAATTCAGACATGGCTTGGAATACCTTTGAACGCAGCGGGCTGTCGAAAGCTGCTTTATAATCGACAAAAAGGTGGTAGGTGTCGATCTGCATCTCTTGGGTCTTCTCCAGGATTTGCCGCAGGGTAAATATCTGGTCAATGGTGGACTTGCCAGGTCTAAAGCCGCATTGGTATGGTCCAATTATCTCATTGACCATAGGCTTTAGTCGTTCGCAAAATATCCCTGACACGATCTTGTAGGCAATAGGGAGTAGACTTATGCCCCTATAGTTAGAGCATACAGTCTTATCTCCCTTCTTGTGGACGAGGCACAGGATACTCAGGTTCCAATCGTCGGGTACTCGTTCTTCCTGCCAGATGGTGCTAACTAGCTGATGAATACACCTTATCAGCGTATCAGGAGGATGTGCCTGTACCAAAGCCATCAGTTTGATGCTTGACTTTTTGGTAGAATTTTCGGACTTCATTCTGGCTCCTGTACATCTCGATTTTTTCACCCTCCCGCTTTTCCATCTCTCTCTTTTTCCTGCGGAAAAGACGTTTCTCCTCTCTCCTTTTCTCCCTGTATCTCTCTCGTGCGCTACGCGTTGCTACGGATTGTAAAGTAGCCCTATATGCCGCATTTTTCTCTTCGGTGGCAGCACGACACTCCTGATCATACCATGGATTCCTTGGTGGAGGCCTCTGGTATCCAAGTATGGATTTTGTGGCTGTTTGCATGGAGTGGACAATGATTTGCCATTGCGCTGATATGTTATCGGGATGAGGAGTGCTTTGATTAAGCAATTGGGCTAGTTGAGGGGAATATGCTGTGGCTATCTGTTGTGATTGCAGCTTACCGATGTCTAACTTTCGTATTGTGTCTGTTCGTACTTTGTTTGCTACGTTTAAGCGGGTGCGTACCTTTGCTGCAACAAGGTAGTGGTCCGAATCAATGTTTGCGCCTCGGAACGATCGTACATCCATTACGCTCGATGAATATCTTCCATCTATCACAACAGGATTTATCTTGGTCCCTCTTTCATCTCAAGTGGACACCTCCCCGTGGTGTCACCTGGGGAACTGCCTTTAACACCCGTTAAAGGTAGTGAGCTAACATGTGCCGCGCGTTCTCCCATAAGAACGTGAAAAACTTGGGTTTGGGCGTCGGGTTAGTAACCCTCCCCTAGAAAAAACAGCATACTATGAAAAAACGAAAGAAAAGAAAAACAACTGAGCTACTGCCTAACATATAAGTGGGTTTTTTTTTATTGTTGTGATTTTCTTGCATAGAACTACATTTACATTCCATGTTACAAAATGTCGCAATCATGATAGACAAGTTTTCAAATAATGAAAGAAGGATTCCCAGGGTTTTAAATTGCTACAAATTACAATGCTGTACGGGGTCTTGAAGTTTTTGTGATACCTTTGGTAAAAAGTACTCTAATAGTACCTCGAAATATTGGTCTGTTTTGATTGATCGATTCGATAAAAATCACCAAAAACTCTTTCTAAAATTCTTTTAATATTTGTTTATACCCCCAACATTTAGGCCAACGAGATTATCAAAATAGTAATTTTAGAACCCAAGTATGTTTGGACGAAATCAATTCAGACAATTTGGAATCGATTTACCAATGTCCGTCTGTCTCTCTGTCTGGCTGGTTGGGTGGTGCGCACGATAACTCTCGAAGAATCAACCTATTTGGTTAAAATTTTAGGTCACGTGAATTTTGTCCAAACTTATTTTAGTTCGAAGATGGACCATATCGGTCTACCCCCACAAAAGTTCAAAATTTTTCGCGAAGATTATTCGCACGATAGTTCCAGAAGGGACTAACCGAATCGTTCTAAACTACGGAAGTGCAAATATTACTTCCATGCATATATCAGGTTCGAAAATGAAATATATATCGGACCACTTTTTTGGGAAAAGTATAGTTTAAAATCTCTTCTCGAACCGTTTTGAATTTGTTTGAAATATGTTCGCCTCGCGGCCCCTTTTACGACGGTGCATTTTTTGGGGCAAGTCCATACTTCCTATGACGACGCCAACTAAACTGACTAGTGCCTAAGATAACCCTCGAGGGAAGAAACCGGCTTGGTCTTAATTTTGTACATCATATAAATTCTTAGAGCCTTGAATTACGTTCAAATATGGACTTAATCGGAACACTCCTTCGGGTGCCCCCACACATATTTTGTAAAGAGTCCGGTTTAAGAACCCATCTCGGGTTGTTTCAATTTTTATACCCTCCACCATAATTAAATTTGTCATTCCGTTTGTTACACATCGAAATAAACTAATTGTTCAATTTTATTCCAATAAAAGTCGTCGTGGAGGGTATAACAAGTTCGGTCTGGCCGAACTTAACACCGTTCTTACTTGATTTTTTTTTTTTCAAATTGAATGGGAAATGCTTATTATCATTTGTAAGAATATTCGATGACATTTATTTTTTGCAGATTATGTCTGACAAATATTGGCCGAGTCTACGTCTCAGGCGGTCCATCCGTTGAGTCCAATTTTCAATGACTCGGTCAAGCTTTTCGACTGGTAACTGGCGAATGGCACGTCTTATGTTTTCCCCCAAGACCGGAATTGAAAGTGCTTTATCTGCATACAATTTCGACAGGTCCAAAACGTGCTCACCGAAGTGTTCTTTCAATAAATCCATTGATTGATGCGATGTGTGGGAAGTGGCGCCGTTTTTGAAACCAAAGGTCGCCGAGATTACGAGCTTCAAGTTCAGACGTCAAATAGTCGGTTATCACGACGCAATAACGGTCGCCATTGACGATGAAGTCCTAACCGGCATCATTTTAAAGAAATAGGGTCCGACGATTCCACCGACCCACAAGCCGTTATTTTTTCTGGATGAAGTGGCAGCTTATGAATCTCTTTAAGTTGCTCTTCTTCCCAAATGTGACAATTTTGCTTCTTTACATACAAGCCAGAAATGTGCCTCATCACTGAACAAAATTAGGCTTGAAACACACTCCCCATATAAGGCGATTTTATGTAACAAAGTTGAACGAGTGGTAAACGTTGTAGAGGCGTAAGCTTTTCCATGATAAAATGTCAAACACTACTAAACAAAAATAACATGAACACGTGACATGACCCACGCGTGATCTGTCAAAAAAGTACATCTTGTTGGATCAACCTTTACAATGTTCATGGATGAGAAAAATTAAAAACAAATCGAGATCAAAGTTAACATTTTTAGAGTTTTATTTTATTTTATTGAAATGGGATTAGAGCAATTGTTGTAGCGTTAAAATTCTCTACAAGATTGACCTTTATGATATTTTCATAGGTTTTACCATTTTTGAGATATAGAAGTTCAAATTGGGACAATGTACTGACTATATCAAGTCCTTATAAAATAATGTCATGTACAGTGCGTCTAACTAAATGAAAACCGCTTATACCTGAGAAAATTTTGCAGACTCTGAAACAGTAATGTTCATAGATGAGAAAAAATCCAAAAACTAGAAAAAATCGCTTAAGTAATTTTTAAATAAATTGTGGTCAAAATTGACATTTTAAGGGTTTTTAGATTTTCAGAATTTTGCATGGAAACCGTCAGCCCTATCGAATTGGGACCAAAGAAAATGTTGTAAAGAATTTTCAGTGCTACTACATTTTCTTTAGTTCCATTTCATTAGGACTTGCGGTTTCCAAGCAAAATCTGGAAAATCCGGAAAACCTAAACAACCCTAAAAATGAGACCTTTGACAGCGATTTATTTAAAAATCGTTTCGTCGATTTTTTTTCTCTGGTTTTTTGGATTTTTCTCATATATAACAAGTAAAAAAGTACCAGTCGGCTTTGCCGACAGAGATATACCCTCAGCCTGTGCAAATTGAAACACTTTTTTCACAAAAAACTTATGTATTTAGGGGGTTTCAAAATTTTGGTCTCGTATGAACCGACAAAAATGTTGATTAGGATTAAAGTTCAACAATATTGCTGAAAAGGTATTTAAAGGAATAGACCGACATAGACCATGGGGGTTCCATAGGGGGTTTTTACACCCTTTGGGCTGTTTTCTCAAGAAGTATGGACTTGTCCCTGAAACAACTTTTACCATCGTAATTGAGGCAGCGAATGTAAGTTGTTTCAACAAAAATCAAAGTGATTCAATAGCAGGTCTTAAAGTGAACTTATCCAAAATTTTGTGTTGGAGGTACGGGATGGAGTGGACAAATATAGTCCATATTCGAACCTGATCTATATCTGGTAGATATTATGAGAATGTGTAAAGTATGGACCAAATCGGTCACCCCCATCAAGAGTTATCGTGCCCACAATTTTTCCGAATATTTTTTAACTTTTGTGGCGTAGGTACCTGAAGGAGTGGACCGATATGGCTTATCTACGAACTTAAACTAAGTTTGGAAACAATATTACGAAGGCCAAATTTTGGACCGAATCGACAGATCCGTTCGAGAGTTATCTTGCGCTGCAACCACTACACACGGTGTCATAGGGTTTTTTGTAACTTTCAGGCTATTTTCTCAAGAAGTATGGACTTACTCCTAATGAAACTTACAGCGTCGTAAAGAGGACAGCGAATACAACTTGCGTAAACAAAAATCAAAGCGATTCGAGACCAGGTCCTAAACTGAACTTTTCCGAAATTTTGTGTGGGAGGTACCCGAAGTAGTGGACCGATTGAGTCCATATTGGAACCTAATCTAAGTTTGGTAGAAATTACACGATGTGCAAAGTATGGACCAAATCGGTTATTCCCTACAAGAATTATCGTGCGCACAAATTTTGCGACAATTTTTGAACATTTGTGGGGGAGGTACCTGAAGGAGTGGACCTATATGGCCCATCTTTGAACTTAAATCGAATCTGGACAAAATATTTCGATACCCAAAATTTGAAACGAATCGATTGATCCGTTCGAGAGTTATCGTGCGCACCAGCCAGCCAGACAGACAGACAGACGGACGGACATTGCTAGATCGACTCAAAATTGTCTGAAACGGATATCGTACAAACATACTTGGGGTCTAAAACCATTATTTCGATGAGGCACATTTTTGGTCGTATCAAAGTGTAAATACCCTCTTTAGCCTAAAGGCTGAGGGTATAAAAATAGTTTTTCTTTTTATACCCTCAGCCTTTAGGCTAAAGAGGGTATTTACACTTTGATACGGCCAAAAATGTGCCTCATCGAAATAATGGTTTTAGACCCCAAGTATGTTTGTACGATATCCGTTTCAGACAATTTTGAGTCGATCTAGCAATGTCCGTCCGTCTGTCTGTCTGGCTGGCTGGTGCGCACGATAACTCTCGAACGGATCAATCGATTCGGTTCAAATTTTGGGTATCGAAATATTTTGTCCAGATTTGATTTAAGTTCGATGATGGGCCATATCGGTCCACACCTTCAGGTACCTCCCCCACACAAGTTCAAAAATGTTCGGAAAAATTGTCCGCACGATAACTCTTGAAGGGAGTAACCGAATTAGTCCATACTTTGCACATCGTGACATTTCTACCAGACATAGATGAGGTTCCAATATGGACCCTATTGGTTCACTCTTTCGGGTACCTCCCACACAAAATTTTGCTTAAGTGCAGTTTAAGGCCTGCTCTCGAATCGCTTTGATTTTTGTTGCAGCCACTTGTATTCACTACCCCCATTACGACGATATAATTGTTTTCAGGAGCAAGTCCATATATCCTCAGAAATCAGCACGAAAACTGCAAACAACCAATATAATACCATGTGTCGTAGTTGGAGTGCACGATAACTCTCGAACGGATCAACATATTTGGTTAAAATTTTGGGTCTTTCAATATTTTGTCCAAACTTAGTTTAAATTCGAAGATAGACCATATCGGTCCACTCCTTCCGGTACCTCCCGCACAAAGGTTCAACATTTTTCGCCAAGATTGTGGGCATGATAACTCTAGGAGGGAATAACCGAATTAAGCCAAACTTTGCTATTGGTAATATTACTTTCAGGCATAGATCGAGTTCTAATATGGACTATATCGGTCCACTCATTTGAGTACCTCCCACACAAAATTTGGAAAAAGTATAGTTTAACAACTCCTCTCTGATCTTATTAATTTGTGACGCAGCAGGTTGAACTTGTGGCCCCTGTTACGACGTTGTAATTTTTTTTCGTGGGAAAGTCCATTCTTCATGAGATAGTGACCCAAAAAGGTCCAGAAAATCCAACCGGCACCACCTAAACTGGCTAATGTGTAAAATAACCCTTCAAGAGAGAAATCGATTTAGCTGAAACTTTGTAAATTGAAAAGTAAAATTGTAATATATTTAAATTCAGAAAATTAAGTACAACATATTTAATTATATAGTCTGTAAGGAAAATATCCATAGACTAATAAAGAAAAAAAATATTTCCTACAAATTTGTATTAGGTCCGAATATGTACCACATCGGATCACTCCTATGGGTACACCCTACCCAAAGTTTGGAAAAATGCACTCGTCTTGGATCATTCTGAATTTTGTTGCAACATGTAGTTTTTTGCGGCCCTTTCCATCCTGGAAAATTTTCCCAACAGCTAAAAAACCTACAAAAGTATAGTGTTAACTTTTTTTCTTCGGGTACGTGGCTGAGGGTATATCTCTGTCGGCTCTGCTGACTGATACTTTTTTACTTGTTTCATACTCATTACAATAAGTAAGACTTTTCCCTTGTAATGTACATTCTACTGTTCATAGTTTGTGGAATCGTACGATAGGACTCAACTATGTTTCTAATGAGAATGTTTAATAATTCAGATTGCATATTTCTTGAGAGATCGTAATTAGGTACCGTTTTTGGTTTGATATCCACTCACTAACAAATCTAACAAATCTAAACTAAAAACCAATACATATTCAATTCCACAATTATGCCATTAAAATACTAAATCGAGAAATTACAATCTACACAATGTTGTTAATTAGACAGAAAGGGGCTTTTGTGAACAACCTAGTGATTAATTAGCATGCATTCTTTTTTTGGGTAATTTCAAAGAATTTTTAAATGGTAAAAAGAAAACAAAAGATATCTCCAATGTTACTAAATTCACCACAGATCCAAAAGAAGAGTACGAAATGTTTTTTTTAATGTTCATCATAACACAGCAGAGAATATTTTCTAACTGCAAATTAACAACAGAGAATATTTTCTAACTGCAAATTAACAAGTATTTTTCGTTTTTTTTTCTTTTGTTCTTGTGTTCAGTCCTAAAATGGACCTTCTGTGAATAGAAATTAACATGACCTTTGATGCGTGTACATACATATTAGGAGAACGAACATCGAATGAAGCCAAAAAAAAAGATACCTACAAATGCAACATTTGTACGCAACAAAGAAAACTTATTTCGTATTAAAATATCACTTTGAATGCAAAACAACATTAACAACATTCCAGAGCATGGTCATCATTAAAGCATTTCAAATAGTTTCATCATCAACAGCAACTGCATCAACATTGGAATCATCAAAGCAATTTCCAGTTGCAACAAAATAATTGCTTTTTGCCAAAAAAAAAAAAAAAATCCGTTGCAGACCATAGAAGTAATGTGCTTGTATACAATGTATGTTGGCAGAGCTACACGCATACATACATACGTAGAGAGAATGTTAATTTTAATGTGAATGCTTATATCTTTTTTCAAGGTAGTACATCATGGTAAGGCAAATGCCAAGGATGAGAAAAGTTTTTCCAACAGATTTTTTCCTAAATTGCTATACATGGTAATAAGGAAATGTTATTGTGGGGACCTTATAGCTAATAAGGTTTTTAATGGTTAGAATCTCAACATCCTGTTCAGTGATAGACCTTAAGTTCTAACTAAATACGTATAAGTTATACTAAATATTTTCGAGCATTTGAATGTATCTACGGGAAATATTAATGCTATTTTAGACGTAGTAAATCAACCGCATATAACACCTTTTGGCCAAATTCGTCAGTAAGTCTTCTTTTACCAGGACATTTATAAAACTAAAGAAGTTTTTATCTGTTAAAATGTAGTTCGTTTGAACGACCTAGTTCACCATATAGTTCAGTGGACCCCGGTCATTTGCATGAATCAAAAGTGAATGAGTTATAGTATATCTTTGTTTTCATGAAATAGCTCATTCGCAAACGAACAGTGGTACTGAACTAGTTCACTAGATTTAACAGCTCTAATAAAATATCAGGACTTATCTTGGTGCCTCTTTCATCTCAAGTGGACACTGACCCATGGTGTCACCTGGGGAGCTTTTAACATCCGTTAAAGGTAGTGAGCTGACTTGTTCAGCATGTTCACCCAGAAAAAACTTTAAAACTTGGGTTGGGTGTTGGACCAATAACGCATCCCTCCAAAACGCAGTATACTATGAAAGTCAGAACGGGGCCGACTGTATTATATCCTATCCTATTATCTGTATGAATTCATAAGGGAAAACCATCAATAAGATATTTATAGTGTCCAATCACAACGACAATCTGGATAAAAATGGTAAAAATGACCCTAAAGCCTATGTCAAAAATAAGAACTGATAAGGATGTTATATGTTATGGTTACAGATTTCTTTTATTCAGGCACTTATAGTGAAATTTGATGTAGAACATTTCCTTTGTTAGCAATATCCCCAAAAAGTGAAGGATTTAGTTAGATTTTGTTCTAGCACGGAATTATGTAAAACTAACAGTCAAAATTAAAACAAATAATTTTAATACTAAAATATACAAATTTGGTAATCTAATTTTCTTAAGGAAATAATATAACTAGATATATGGTTTATTCCAAAACTCATAGTGAAAGTTTGTGTAGAATTTTTCTTCTTTTGACACTTTTCACCTAGAACCAAGTTTCATATAACTTTTATAAATCAACTCGGAAAAAAAATTCGTCTAAAAATTGGGAAATATTTTCATGTTTATTCAGCAAAATTGATACTTAAATGTTCATGATATATAATGTAAATAGACATTCATTTTCTTTGGTGACCCATAGTGAAATTCGACGAGGATTATTTTTGTTTTTCACGTCATCTCTCTAAAATTATGTTTTGTGGAACGGTTTTGAATAAATTCAGATGATGTCCGACTTCCGAATCCTAAAACGTGTTTTTCATTTTTAGAGATTTTTGACGATTAGATAAGATTTACAGATTTGGTGTATTCTGAGACCTATAGTAAAATTTTATGACGAACAATTTTGTAGGATATGATCACATTTTAAAGGAGTTTTTGAAAGATTTTCAAAAAAAAAAAACCAAAAAGACCCCTTTGATGAACCTCATGATGGTTAAAATTTTTAAGAAAAATAATCTCCACATCCTCCTTAGTAAAGTTTCCAACTACGCTACATACTTAAAATGCAAGGATTCCAAGATACCTCAACTCGAATATTTCAAAAAAAAAAAAAAAAATTAAAAATAGGCGGAGCTTGCCACGCCTGCTTTGGTTACTGTCCGATGTAAACTTTAAAAACGCCGATACACGTGTCCCATACTTTTAGCTCTACTTTCATAATCTACTCGGTTTTTCCCATTATTGTGAAAAAAATGAATTTTGTTGCACAGTGTTACCGATTAGTTTTATATTTGACTCCAGGCGACAACCTACTTGGTACTGATTTAAAGCTTTGATGGGTTTCTTGGTTAGAAGGGTACATGTTTCAAATACACCAAATAGAAGCAAAGGTATTTGTCATTAAAAAAATTAAATATATTAAGCTTAGCGATAGATATGTTCTACTTCCATTGTCAGGCTTTGTTTTTGGAAGGCCCCCAACCAAAGCTGTGAAATTCGTAATTACTATTCAAATTCCAAAATTGAAAAATTGGGTTGGATTGGCGATTGTTACGATATCTATGTTTGATTACGCCAACCTAGTTTGCTTCATTGTAAATGTGATATTCTCCACTTCCGTTGGCAGGTTTTGCTTTTGGCATACCCCTTGTCGAAGCGGAGATTTTCGATTTGAAATATATGTTTTTTAGTTCATTTCTAGGCTTCTTCCTCTCCGGAAGCTCTTTCAATAAAGTAATTGGGACATGTAGCGTAATTACAAGGTTTAGATGGACTAACGGACGGACACAGCCAAATCGACTCAGCTCGTCGAGACATTCGTTTTGGTATTTATATGTATGGGTATACGACCATTATTTCGATGTATTACAGATTTTTGAGTATAAACAAGTAAAAAAGTATCAGTCGGCTTTGCCTACAGAGATATACCCTCAGCCTGTGTGGATTGAAATACTTTTTTTTCCAAAAAAACGTATGTATTTAGGGGGGTTTTCAAAATTTTGGGCGTATGAACCGACAAAATTATGGATAGGATTAAAGCTCAAACATTTGCGGGTATATCGAACATTGGTGTGGGTGTTATCACAAGGATTGGACAGTTAGGGTCCAAATTTGAACATAACCTACGTTTCGACAATATTTAGAGATCCAAAGTTTGGACCAAATCGGTTGCTACGCCTATGAGAAATTACGCGTACCATTTTAGCGAATATTTTCGAACTTTTGTGGGGGTGGTACCGGAAGGAGCGGACCTATAAGCACCAACTTCGAATTTCATTTAATATTCGAAGAAATAGTACTATGTGGACGAACGCAGTATTCGGTTCGAGCTCTCCAACCACTACATATGGTTCCACAGGGTTTTTTTACAACTTTCGGGCAGTTTTCTCAAGAAGTATGGACTTGCACCTGAAAAATCTTTTACCATCGTAATTGAGGCAGCGAATGTAAGATGCTTCAACAAAAATCATAGTGATTCGATAGCAGGTCTTAAAGTGAACTTATCGGAAATTTTGTGTGGGGTGTACCGGATAGAGTAAACAAATGTAGTCCATATTCGAACCTGATCTATATCTGGTAGATATATTAGGATGTGTAAAGTGTGGACCAAATCGGCCACTTTCTTCAAGAGTTACCGTGGCACAATTTTCCAAACATTTTTTAACTTTTGTGTTGGAGGTACCTGAAGGAGTGGACCGATATGGCTTATCTACAAACTTTAACTAAGTTTGGAAACAATATTACGAAGGCCAAATTTTGGCCGGAATCGGCATATGCGTTCGAGAATTATCTTGCGCTTCCACCCATAAACATGGTGTCATAGGGTTTGTTTTTCAACTTTCAGGCTATTTTTTCAGGAAGTATGGACTTGCCCCTGAGGAAACTTGTACCTTCGTATAGGGGACAGTGAATACAAGATGGTACAACAAAAACCAAGGCGATTCGAGAGCAGGTCCTAAACTGGACTTTTCCGAAATTTTTTGTGGGAGGACTTGAAGGAGTTTACCGATTGAGTCCATATTGGAACCTCATCTAAGTCTGGTAGAAATTTCATAATGTGCAAAGTATGGACCAAATCGGTTACTCCCTTCAAGAGTTATCGTACGCACAAATTTCCCGAACATTTTCGAACTTCTGTGGGGGAGGTACCGGAAGGAGTGGACCGATATAATCCATCATTGAACTTGAACTAAGTTTGGACAAAATATTACGAAAGCCAAATTTTGGACCGAAACGGCAGATCCGTTCGAGAGTTATCTAGCGCTCCAACCACTACACACGGTGTCATAGGGTTTTTTGTAACTTTCAGGCTATTTTCTCAGGAAGTATGGAATTGCCCCTAATGAAACTTACAGCGTCGTATAGAGGACAGCGAATACAACTTGCGTAAACAAAAATCAAAGAGCTTCGAGACAAGGTCCTAAACTGAACTTTTCCGAAATTTTGTGTGGGAGGTACCCGAAGGAGTGGACCGATTGAGTCCATATTGGAACCTAATCTAAGTTTGGTAGAAATTACACTATGTGCAAAGTATGGACCAAATCGGTTATTCCCTACAAGAGTTATCGTGCGCACAAGTTTTGCGACAATTTTTGAACATTTATGGGGGAGGTACCTGAAGGAGTGGAACTATATGGCCCATCTTCGAACTTAAATCGAATCTGGACAAAATACTTCGATACCCAAAATTTGAACCGAATCGATTGATCCGTTCGAGAGTTATCGTGCGCACCAGCCAGCCAGACAGACCGACAGACAGACAGACAGAAAGACGGACGGACATCGCTAGATCTACTCAAAATTGTCTGAAACAGATATCGTACAAACATACTTGGGGTCTAAAACCATTATTTCGATGAGGCACATTTTTGGTCGTATCAAAGTGTAAATACCCTCTTTAGCCTAAAGGCTGAGGGTATAATGACGCGTACTTTATATGGGGCGTTATATGGGGGCTATACCAAAACGTGGACCTATATAAACCAACTTTGGTAGGAATGTTTTTTGGCCTCTGGAGACACAAAATACAAAGTTACAACCAATTCGGTGGTAAAATGGGACAAATATCGTAAACATTCCTTAAAACGACGACGCGTCACGCGTCATTTTGTATGGGGGCTATACGAAAGCGTGGACCTACATAGCCCGCTTTCAATACCAAAAGTCCTACATACAAATAATAGATTTTCCCAAAATTTCATCCACCTACGTCAATCCGATCGGACGCTAGAGTGATTTCCACAGACGGACGGAAATGGCTATATCGATGTAGAATTGCACGCTGGTCAAGAATATATATACTTTGTGGGGTCTACAATGATTATTTCGAGTAGTTACAAACGTAGTGACAAACTTAATATACCCCCATCCTATGGTGGAGGGTATAAAAATAATTTTTTTGGGAGCACATCTACGATTTTTGGTATAGAGGTTAATGAAAAAATTCTGGTTTCAAATCTGCTCGCGTTCACGAAATTGGCCGATTAGAACAATTAGAAAAAATATTTGGGAGTTCTCCAACAATTTCGCTAAAATCCCATACAATAATTAATTTATACTGCTAAAACTTCATCAAGAAATAGGGTTACCATCGCGAGAGCTTAACTGCTTACTGTGATAACTTATAAGGACAGGAAACTAAGAGTAATATTGAAATTACAACTTTAAAAAAATATGAAAGTTAATAAATTATGTTATTCGCGAATTCGTTAAAGTCGGTTGATACGCATCCGATTCAGCGAATCAATCTCTTCAATATCTATGCATATTTCGATGTTTCACTCAGCGGCCATTATGTGCCGTCAGTTGCATCACAAGATGCAAAAAACCTTAAAGTGGGTAAAAGTCGCGCAATGTGCATACGATTTTGATCCGCATTTGGTTTCATAACGCCCATCAAAAATACGTCAATATACACCTATTTCAAAAAGATTCTTTAAGAACCGCGGATGTGCCTCCACATTCTATTTTGCGCAAAAAACCCATATTACTCGAGCATCTCTGTAATTTATGACACCCCTTTTCGCAAATGTTATACTCGCCTATACAGGATTCCATTTATGTAAAAAATTTAAAGAGAATCGCGATTTAGTCCGCGGATTTGCCAAAATATATTTTTGTTGATTTTCTTATTTTCAAGGTATCTATATCAGCGGTTTTAATGGATGAATTCGATCGAGGAAAGGCTCATTAGATCCGTCGCGTAAAAAAACTAAATTCACGCGGAGTTCATAGGAAATTAAATGACAGTTGTAAATTTTACACGCAAAAAATTATGTTTTTTAATAAAATTCACGCATGAAATTTTGGCCTTTGGACTCAAATTACTAGGATATTATAAGGAACACACTCGTGAGATATACATTAAACGACGTAAAATCCCGAGTTCTACAATCCTATTACAAGTTTGAAAATATTGACTTGTTGCGCGTCCGGATTATTAAAAAAATTCAAAATACCCCGAAATTCCGGCTTCAAAATGTCAGCATCAATTTTAGGTGGATGCAGTGGGTATATCGAAAAATCATACACTAGTGTCATGTTGCCCATGGAGTATTCTGTGATTCTTTTTTTGGGCATAGGTCTATAAAATGTAAGGTTAAGCCAGAAAGGGAACATAACAAAATTTGTTGGCTTCAACCCATTTTTGCCCATTTTTCTACGTTGATGGTAACACAGCTTCCATGAAAATTAATTTTAATGGTCGAAATTATAGAATCCCTCCTAAAACACTTCATTTTAAAGAATGTCAGTCATACTATATAGAATATGTTAGCAGTTCGCAAATTCTGAATGGGTGAAACACGGATTCATCGATTGTAAAATATTTTTGGTTTTTACCATATACACTTTGATAAGACAAATGTCTGTCTGGCTAGCTGGTACGCACGGTAACTCTCGAACCGATCAACTAATACGAACCAAATATCAGGTATCGTAATATTTTGGCAAAACTTAGTTTAAGTTCGAAGATGGGCTATATCGGTCCACTCCTTCTGGTACCTCCCCCACAAAAGTTCAAAATTTGTCTGTAAAATGGTGTGAACGATAACTCTCAAAGGGAGCAATCGATTTGGTCCAAACTTTGAGTATCGTATTATTCCTTCCAGATATAGGTCGGGTTCGAATATGGACTATATCGGTCCATTCATTCGGGTATCTCCTACACAAAATTCGAATAAAGTAAATTTTAAGAGCACTTCTCGGATCGGGTTGTATTTTTTTCAGTAGGTTGCCCTTGCTGCTACCCTTACGACGGTACATTTTTTGTGCACAAGTCCATACTTCCTGAGATAGTGACCTAAAAGCTCGAAGAAACCCTGACGGCACCAACCAAAATGGCAAATCCCCAAGATAATTCTAGCAGGGAGTTTCTGATTGGTGCAGGCTTTGTACATCGTATTATTTAATTCAGTCATGTATGGGATTGAAATATAGACTATATCGGTCCACTCCTTCGGGTACCTCCCACACAAAATTCAGATAAAGAGAAGTTTAAGAGCTCCTTGCGCATCGTTTGGATTCTCTTTTTCAATGGGTTGTTCTAGCGGCCTCATTAACAATGGTACATTTTTTCCGGAGTAAGTCAATACTGGCCCTGCCGGCTATTGTGCAAGATAACTCTAAAACTTTTTCAAAATTTTCTATAAACTTATTTTAACGTAATTTAATATTTCGAGTCCTTTATGAGGAAGTTTGGTTACCAAAAATGTTTGGCATACATATGTCAATGATTTGGTATAGTCCCACATTACGGTACCTACTGATTTTTAAGCAAACTCGTGATACACAATCAATATATTTTATATACGGCATAATTATAGTGTATGGTTTTGTTTTTTTTTTTCTTGGTCAGTGGCTGAGGGTATTTCTCCGTCAGCACAGCTCACTGATACTTTCTTACTGTTTATTTTATATTTGACTCCAGGCGACAACACACTTGGTACTGATTTAAAACTTCGATGGTCTTCTTTGTTAGAAGGGTACATGTTTCGAATACACCAAATAGAAGCAGAGATATTTGTTATTAAAAAAAATTCAAAACATTTAGCTTAGCGCCTTTTGCATTCCAATGACAGGCTTTTACAGCTGTGGTATTCGTAATTGCTATTCAAATCCCAAAACTGAAAAATTGGGTTGGATTGGCGACTATTACGATATCTGTGTTGTTGTTCGTAAAGATGATATTCTCTTCTTCCGTTAGCAGTTTTTCGACCAATAATATTATCCGACCATAATCAAATTCAATAGGTTTCTTCCTCTCCGGAAGCCCTATCAACAACCAAATTGGGACCTTTAGCGTGATAACAAGGTTAAGATGGACAGACAGACGGGCACACTTAGCCAGATCGACTCAGCTCATCAAGACATTCGTTTTGGTATATATAAGTATGGAAGGAAGAAAAACAAAGAAAAAGAAAAACAAACCCCTCCAGAGTTGACCAACCACACAAACGTTTTAAGGGCCATGATCTGCGAATCTTTATTTTAGCTGTCATGACACAAAGCATGAGTTTGTTGCGGATTTGCAGTTAATGGGCGATTAAAACAGCTTGTCCCATTGAATGAAAGACTTGCTACAATTCGGAAAAAGCGACAAGCAACATGGTAGTTAACTGCACCCGGATTTTTTTCGCTCATTCATGCTGTTTAGGGTTTATTATCGTTCATGTACCCTGTCTTTATCCTAAAGCGATCTAACTATAATAGTTAAAACAAATGGATAAGTCGAATTCTCCCGCTTATTGAAACTTACATGTTTTACTTTTTCGTGGCTAATGGAACTTTAAACTTCGAAATTTAAGGAAATTTTTAAATATATCGTTTTTCCTGAATGGGGGCGCAACAGCCGTTGTCTTGAAAATATTATAAATATGAAAATATTATAGCGACTATAAAACAATAGGCACCCGCAATTAAAAAAAATATATATAGAGCATTTTGGACCACGGGACGGTCCTGAACGTTTTCTGAAATTTGCATGAAATAAGGTTCAGTAGTTTTGGAAAAATAATGTATTGAAAAGGAAGGGGTGTGGTCATCTGTTTTCAAGATATAACATATTAAAAAAGTGGGCGGTATTAGGGCTCCAAATATGTACCTAGGGTACACACAACCCCAAAATTTATGGTGAAAACGATATAATCATAAGTATGGCTTATATAAAGCGTTTAAAAGAAAGGCGTAAGGAAAGTACCCCATCTCCTACGAAATTCATAAAATATACATAACAACAGCAAACATTGAGCTTTTGCTGCAAATTTGATGGAAATCGGTTCTGTAGTATTGGAGATATAACATATTTTAAAGAACATGCGTTGTCGGGTCTTTAGGCCCCAAATAAGTACCTACATTGTACATTAATCCGAAAATTTAGCGTTTTTTAAATATCACATAAGGCAGGTACCCTCTCTGTATTTCAGTATTTCAGTAAAATATGTAGCCTGTTTTCGGGGGCCATCCCTGTACATTCCCTGACAATTTCAGGAAAATGGTTCAGTAGTTTAAGCAGAAAAAAATTAAATTTAAAATTGAAAAAAGTGGGCTTGGTAAAATTTTCATTCCATAAAAATCTAAGATGGGTTATGACGGCATTTGATTTTTATTCATAAAGATATAGCGTTTTAAAATATGGCAAAGGGAAGTACCCCGCCTCCTACGAAATTCAAGAAAATATGCATCATATTTTCAACGGGGGTGATCCCTGTACATTCCCTGAAAATTTTCAGCAAAATCGGTTCAGTAGTTTTTGTAGATGTAATATATTTTAAAAAGTGGGCGTGGTCAAGTCTTTGGATCCTTTCAGGAGGTAAGGTCGGAGACACACTCACAATTGCCTCGAACATTTATTTTCAAACCGATACATTAGTAATTATTTTATAACTATAATTTTTAAAGAAATATTGTATAGGGGAAGTACCCCGCCCCACCGAAATCCAACAAAATTTGTAGCTTTATTTCCAAACCGATACATTAGTACTTACTTACTTAGCTGGCCCATTACAGAACATTTGTTCTATAGGCCGAACTAAGAAGAGATCTCCATTCCTCTCTATTTGTTGCTTTGCACTCTGGAATACCGCGCCTTTTCATCTCATCATCCACTTGTTTGCGCCATCTATTCCTTGGCCTGCCAATTCTGCGTGCACCGCCATGTGGCATGTATTCATACGCCTTTTTAGCGGGTTCATCATCGCTCATTCTTATGATATGGCCTAGCCAACGCAATCGCTGCATCTCGATACGTTTAACAATATTGATGTCGTTGTATAGCAGATACAGCTCGTGGTTCATGCGACGTCGATATTCACCGTCAACGCAGATGGGTCCGTAGATCTTTCGAAGAATTTTTCTCTCAAACACACCAAGCACTGCCATGTCTGCTTGCGCAAGTACCCAGGCTTCGGAGCCATACATCAGCACGGGTAGTATCAGTGTTTTGTAGAGCGTTATTTTTGTTTGACGAGATGTGGCTTTGTTTTTAAACTGCTTACTTAATCCAAAGTAGCATCTGTTGGCCAATACAATTCTTCTTTTTATTTCACAACTGATGTCGTTTGTTGTGTTGACGGAGGTGCCGAGGTAGACGAAGTCTTTTACTACCTCAATATTATAGGAACCAACTTCCACAGTCGGTCCGAGCTCAATGGACGCATTGCGCGTCGACACCATCAACTTGGTCTTCTCACCGTTTACCGCCAGACCCACTTTAGCAGATTCTCCTTCGACCTTTATAAAGGTATCAGTTACTTCTTTTACTGATCGACCCATGATGTCTATATCATCAGCATAAGCAAGTAACATGTGACTATTGGTGTAGATTGTGCCACTTCTTTTGACGTTTGCCTCTCGTATAACCTTTTCTAGCAGGATGTTGGAGAGGTCACACGAAAGGCTGTCTCCTTGTCTGAAACCTCTTTTGGTACCAAACTCTTCGGAGAGGTTCTTTCCTATTTTAACTGAGGACCTCGTGTCAGTTAAAGTCATTTTACAAAGCCGGATGAGCTTTGCGGGAATACCAAATTCAGACATGGCTTGGAATACCTTTGAGCGCAGCGGACTGTCGAAGGCTGCTTTATAATCGACAAAAAGGTGGTAGGTGTCGATCTGCATCTCTTGGGTCTTCTCCAGGATTTGCCGCAGGGTAAATATCTGGTCAATGGTGGACTTGCCAGGTCTAAAGCCGCATTGGTATGGTCCAATAATCTCGTTGACCATTGGCTTTAGTCGTTCGCACAATATCCCTGACACGATCTTGTAGGCAATAGGGAGTAGACTTATGCCCCTATAGTTAGAGCATACAGTCTTATCTCCCTTCTTGTGGACGGGGCACAGGATACTCAGGTTCCAATCGTCGGGTACTCGTTCTTCCTGCCAGATGGTGCTAACTAGCTGATGAATACACCTTATCAGCGTGTCGCCTCCGGTTTTGAACAGCTCGGCTGGTAAGCCATCGGCCCCTGCTGCCTTATTATTCTTCAGCCGATTTATTGCTGTCTTTACCTCATCTTGGCTGGGCGGTATACATTCAATACCATCTTCTGGGATTGGGACTGTGGTATCTTCGTCGTCTTCGCTGCTATTGGATACCAACAGATTTGAAAAATGTTCTTTCCATATCCTGAGTACACTATCTGTATCAGTTACCAAATTACCTTGGTGGTCTCTACAGGAGGATGTGCCTGTACCAAAGCCATCAGTTTGATGCTTGACTCTTTGGTAGAATTTTCGGACTTCATTCTGGCTCCTGTACATCTCGATTTTTTCACACTCCCGCTTTTCCATCTCTCTCTTTTTCCTGCGGAAAAGACGTTTCTCCTCTCTCCTTTTCTCCCTGTATCTCTCTCGTGCGCTACGCGTTGCTACGGATTGTAAAGTAGCCTTATATGCCGCATTTTTCTCTTCGGTGGCAGCACGACACTCCTCATCATACCATGGATTCCTTGGTGGAGGTCTCTGGTATCCAAGTATGGATTTTGCGGCTGTTTGCATGGAGTGGGCAATGCTTTGCCATTGCGCTGATATGTTATCGGGATGAGGAGGCCTTTGATTAAGCAATTGGGCTAGTTGAGTGGAATATGCTGTGGCTATCTGTTGTGATTGCAGCTTACCGATGTCTAACTTTCGTGTTGTGTCTGTTCGTACTTTGTTTGCTACGTTTAAGCGGGTGCGTACCTTTGCTGCAACAAGGTAGTGGTCCGAATCAATGTTTGCGCCTCGGAACGATCGTACATCCAACACGCTCGATGAATGTCTTCCATCTATCACAACATGATCAATTTGGTTTCTTGTTTTCTGATCTGGAGACAGCCAGGTGCCCTTATGAATATCGAGATGATTAAATCTGGTACTGCTAACTACCATGTTTTTTGCAGCTGCAAAGTCTATCAGTCTCATACCATTGTCAGATGTTTCACTGTGGAGACTGAATTTCCCGACTGTTGGGCCAAAGATATTCTCCTTTCCAATTTTGGCATTAAAATCGCCTAGAATGATTTTAATGTCATGGGCAGGGCAACGGTCATATGTTTCTTCTAAGCGCTCGTAAAATATATCTTTGGTCTGTTCGTCCTTTTCTTCAGTGGGAGCATGAGCGCAAATAAAGCTGATGTTGAAGAATTTAGCTTTTATTCGAATCGCAGCAAGTCTTTCATTCACTGGGGTGAAGCTGGATACCAGATGTTTTAGTCTCCGACTAACTACGAATCCACAACCAAACTCATGCTTTACGTCATGGCAGCTATAATACAGTGCGTCACCTTTAGGTGTTGTTGTGACGCCTTTCCCAATCCATTGTATTTCCTGTATGGCAGTAATATCGGTCTTGTACTTTTCAAGTACATCTGCCAATGCGTAAGCTGCACCTTCTCTATAAAGAGTGCGAACATTCCAGGTGCAGATTTGCAGACCATGGTCCTTAAAACGTTTGCGGGGGTTGTCAACTGTTGAGGGATTTGTTTTTCTTTTCTTTCGTTTTTTATACCCTACACCACTATGTGGGGAGGGTATTATAAGTTGGTTTTGCCCAAAAAGTTTGTAACGCATCGAAATAATCGTCGTAAACCCATACTTATATATACCAAAATGAATGTCTCGACGAGCTGAGTCGATCTGGCTATGTGTGTCCGTCCGTCAGTCCGTCCGTCCGTCCGTCTGTCCGTCTGTCCGTCTGTCCATCTAAACCTTGTAATCACGCTACAGGTCGCAATTTTGATCGAATCGTCACGAAATTTTGCATGTTGATGGGGGTCCCGGAGGGGAAGAAGCCTATTGATTTTGATGATGGTCGGATAATATTTAGGGGTCGAAAAGTGCAAAAAACTTAGGTGGATAAAAAGACAATGTTTTTTTCCAAAGCGAATATCTCCGCTTCTATATGGGGTATAACAAAAGCAAAATCTGACAATTAAATTAGAAAATATCACCTTTCTAATGATGTAAAGTAGGTGCTCGCAGGTGATCAAACAACGAAGATATCACAATAGTAGCAAATAAAACACCAATTTTCATTTTTGCGATTTTAATTATATTGACGAGTATCACAGCTTAAGTTGTAAACTTTCCAAAAGCAAAGCCTGACTATGAAAGTAGAAGATCTCGTCTTTACAATGATGCAAACTAGGTCGGCGTAGGTAACCAAATGACGGAGACATCGCAATAGTCGTTAATACATCCCATTTATCCATTTTTTTGGAAATCATGGTACAGGTCGCAATTTTGATCGGATCGTCACGAAAATTTGAGGGTTAATGGGGGTCTCACAGATGAAGAAGCCTATTGCTTTTATTGATGGTCCGATAATATTTAGGGGTCGGAATGGGCAAACACTTATTTGGAGAAAAGTCAACATTTTATTTCAAAGCCAATATCTCTGTTTCTTTAAGAGGTATATCAAAAGCAAAACTAGGCAAGGAAAGTAGAAAATATCACCTTTACAACGATGTAAAGTAGGTTGTCGTAGGTGGTCAAATAGCAGAGATGTGGCAATAGTCGGTAATGCATCCCATTTTCTGATTTGTTTGTAATCACGCTACAGGTCGCAATTTCGATCGGATCGTCACGAATTTTTTGGGAGTAGATGCGGGTCCCACAGAGGAAGAAGCCAATTTAGTTTGGTGATGGTCGGATAATATTCAGGAGTCGGAATAAGCGAAAAGCTTATGTGGAGGAAAGTCAACGTTTTTATACCCTACACCACTATGTGGGGAGGGTATTATAAGTTGGTTTTGCCCAAAAAGTTTGTAACGCATCGAAATAATCGTCGTAGACCCATTATTATATATACCAAAATGAATGTCTCGACGAGCTGAGTCGATCTGGCTATGTGTGTCCGTCCGTCAGTCCGTCCGTCCGTCCGTCTGTCCGTCTGTCCGTCTGTCCATCTAAACCTTGTAATCACGCTACAGGTCGCAATTTTGATCGAATCGTCACGAAATTTTGCATGTTGATGGGGGTCCCGGAGGGGAAGAAGCCTATTGATTTTGATGATGGTCGGATAATATTTAGGGGTCGAAAAGTGCAAAAAACTTAGGTGGATAAAAAGACAATGTTTTTTTCCAAAGCGAATATCTCCGCTTCTATATGGGGTATAACAAAAGCAAAATCTGACAATTAAATTAGAAAATATCACCTTTCTAATGATGTAAAGTAGGTGCTCGCAGGTGATCAAACAACGAAGATATCACAATAGTAGCAAATAAAACACCAATTTTCATTTTTGCGATTTTAATTATATTGACGAGTATCACAGCTTAAGTTGTAAACTTTCCAAAAGCAAAGCCTGACTATGAAAGTAGAAGATCTCGTCTTTACAATGATGCAAACTAGGTCGGCGTAGGTAACCAAATGACGGAGACATCGCAATAGTCATTAATACATCCCATTTATCCATTTTTTTGGAAATCATGGTACAGGTCGCAATTTTGATCGGATCGTCACGAAAATTTGAGGGTTAATGGGGGTCTCACAGATGAAGAAGCCTATTGCTTTTATTGATGGTCCGATAATATTTAGGGGTCGGAATGGGCAAACACTTATTTGGAGAAAAGTCAACATTTTATTTCAAAGCCAATATCTCTGTTTCTTTAAGAGGTATATCAAAAGCAAAACTAGGCAAGGAAAGTAGAAAATATCACCTTTACAACGATGTAAAGTAGGTTGTCGTAGGTGGTCAAATAGCAGAGATGTGGCAATAGTCGGTAATGCATCCCATTTTCTGATTTGTTTGTAATCACGCTACAGGTCGCAATTTCTATCGGATCGTCACGAATTTTTTGGGAGTAGATGCGGGTCCCACAGAGGAAGAAGCCAATTTAGTTTGGTGATGGTCGGATAATATTCAGGAGTCGGAATAAGCGAAAAGCTTATGTGGAGGAAAGTCAACGTTTTTTTCTTATGCGAATATCTCCGCTTCTGGTTGGAGTATTCCAAAAGGAATACCCGTCAATGGAAGAAGAAAAGATCTCGTTTATATTGATGCAAAGTATGTTGGCGTAAGCAAACCGAGATATTGCAAAATTCAGTAATAAACCCAATTTTTCCATTTTTTGTAATCACGCTACAAGTTGGAATTTTGATCGGATAGTGACAAAATTTTGGGGGTAGATGGGGGCCCCACAGAGGAAGAAGCCTATTGATTTTGGTGATAGTCGGATAATATTTAGGGGTCAGAATGGGGAAAAACTCATTTGGAGACAAATTCAAAGTTTTATTCTTTGTGAATATATTGGCTTCTAGTAGGGGTATTTCAACGGCAAAACCTGTCAATGGAAGAAGAAAATATTACCTTTACATTGATGTAAAGCAGGTTGGCGAAGGTGGTCAAACAAGGGAGATACCACAATAGTCGGTAATGCATCCAATTCTTCCATTTTTTGCAATCAAGCTACAGGTCGTAATTTTGATCGGATGGTCACGAAATTTGGGTTGCTTATGGGGGTCCCAGAGAGAAAGAGGCATATTATTTTTGGTGGTAGTCGGATTATATTCCCTAAAAGAAATGTTTACCAGTGAAAAGCTTATGCACAGGGGTAGTGGTGTAGGGTATCACATGGTCGGCCCCATCCCGACTATAGCCTTTGCTCACTTGTTCATAGTAGGTTGTTTTTTCTAGGGGAGGGTTACTAACCCGACGCCCAAACCCAAGTTTTTAACGTTCTTATGGGTGAACGCGCGGCACATGTTAGCTCACTACCTTTAACGGGTGTTAAAGGCAGTTCCCCAGGTGACACCACGGGGAGGTCAGTGTCCACTTGGGATGAAAGAGGGACCAAGATAAATCCTGGGCTTTGCCATGTTAAAACCGGTCAGGACCGTTCCTTGGTATCTTCCATCCCCTACGTCACCCGATACATTAGTAGTTATTGTAAATATAGCATTTTTAAAGAAATATTGTATAGAGGGAAGTACCCCGCCTCACCGTAATCCAACAAAATTTGTAGCCTATTTTAACCGGGGGCAATCCCTGTACATTCCCTGACAACTTCAGGAAAAACAGGACAGTAGTTTTTGTAGCAGAGATTTCAATTGCAAATTTAAAAAAAGTTTGCTTAAAAGTGGGCAAGGTCAAATTTCTTTTCTTTTGCATTTCAAAAACAAAATTATCCACATCAGTCCAGCCGTTCTCAACTGATACCATTACCAAGGAACGACATTAGAGTTTTATTTATGTATATAGATTTATTTATTTATTTAGGTACTCGGTAAATTTTATGTCCCTTTAGCAAAACCTGGAAGGACACAGATTCATACTATAGGTATGTGGCGATATTGATATTGTCTGAGGGCATGGTTTTCTAATTACACGCGTGCCAACTTTGGTCGCAGCATTGTGTAAAAATACGGAATAAACAAAGAACTTTAAGCAGTTGCTACAGATTTACTATAGGAATTTGAATCACCTACCCTTGGGATATCCAAAATTCAAAAACTTTTGCGACATGATGAAACCTACAACCCTTCGCTTCGTCAGAGAAAATGTAAATCTTTTTCATTTCCAAATTGAAATGTTAAACCGGAAACTTTGCTTGATATCCTTCCGTCTTCATCACATCGAACACATTAGGCAGCTAATATAGCCTGTGGGCGTACAAAGACACATTCATAAAATCCCTCACACACACACACGTACGCACCAACAAAATACCAATACACAAATATGAATGAAAATCTTTAAGTGAATTTAAAGTCTAAAGGAATGAAATGAACAGATTGTCAAGAAGACTACTGGCAAACGGTGATTATGACAGCAGGAGGAGGAATGGGGAAAGGTTAGAGAAGGAATGTAGAAAAAAGAAAAGAGTGAAATACGGTGATTACTTAACACAAATCACAACAAACCAATTGCGGTTGCCAACAAAACGAAATGGCCCAAGAAAAAAAACTTAAAAAAAATAACTGGGGGTCGGAAGTTCATATTTGAAACAGGAATGTAGTTATAGGATTTTGCTACAAGGATTTGTTTCGTTGGATACAAAAGATACACCAACAAATATGATTATAAAAATGTTTTCTTTTGCATAACTAATGATGAGAGAGATGCTGCTGCTGATGATGATGAGGGGCGGTGTGGAATTCAAATGGTTTTGGTTTCTTTCTTATCAAAAAAAAATAATGTTTCTTGTTTGTGTAAATTTTGCGTGCGACCCTTTTAAATGGGGATTCACTCTCATATTTCAACCATGAAGTGATGGGTTTTTGTAATAAGGATTAGCTGGATAATAATGTAAAGCGACTACTGTGGGGAAGTCCAAAGAAGACTTGGTGTATTAGAGTCATTATTCAAAAATTTATAAGATTTTTTTGTTGCGGTTTGTGTCTGCCAAACAATACCGGACATTAAAGCCAAGTAGAATGGGAAATAATGTCGAATTGAACAATGTCTGTTTGGCATTCTTCCATTTGTTCATTCATTCATTTGTCGCTTATTCATCTTCCTTTTTTGTTGCTGCATTTATTATTTATTTACAACTAGGGGACCCGGCGAACTTCGTCTCGCAGTTTGTTAGGTACAGAACTTTATGGCTTTGGTTCAAACTTATAATACTATTATTGCTATCACCTTGTTCAATGGCAAATATTTCTTTGTTTTGAACTGTTTAGGACGATCTTTGAAGCAGATGCACATTAGACAATTGTACTTTCGACAATTGTCAGTTTGACGAAGAGAGAAGGTACTGAGAGGCAAAGTGTTTCTGTTTTCCTCGACTCTCTCTTCTATAAACTGACAATAGCCGCAAAAAAAATTAAGTAACTCTAAATCGGGACTAAGATATATTTTTTAAGCAAATAACACTTTTTGTGATGTAAATAAAAATATTTGGTAGTGCAGTTGAAGCAAAATAATATCATAACGCCCTACTCGTTTCATAATCGATCGTTTTCTGCAATTCTTGTGTCCACCACTGAACACGTTATTTCACTAAAGCAATTGAATATGAATTTGAATTTAATGCTGAATATAGTGCTTATTTAAATTAACCCATTTTAACCCATTTTAACCTATTTACCCATTTTGATCCGATCGTTATCAGGTAACCACCTTCGTCTGTTTTTATACACTCCACCATTGTATGGAGGGTATATTTAGTTTGTTTTTCTGTTTGTAACACATCGAACTAATCATTTGCACATATATTCTTGATCAGGATAAAATTCTTAGACGATATAGCCATGACCGTCTGTCTGTGTGTCCGTCTGTTGTAATCACTGTAGCGTTCGCAATAATTGAGCTAGAGCGCTATATTTTTGCACCCGAGTGTCTTTTTTTCCATAGGCAGGCAAGTTCGAAGATGGGTTATATCGGAACACTTTTTGGTATAGCCCCCATATAACGCTACTTCCCGATTTTCGGTATTTTGGGGATTTTACCTACATTTTTTGACCGAACTACCTGTAATTTCACGTTTGGGGTTCCCAGTGTTCACAAAACATCTCCACCAAAAATCGTCAGCATAGGTCCATGTTTTGGCCTCCATATAACGGTATCTCCCGATTATCGGTATTTTGAGGATATTAGCCAAAATTTTTAACCGAACTACCTGTAATTTGACAGTTGAGGTTCCTAGTAATCACAAAACATCTCCACCAAAAACTGTCAACATAAGTCCATGTTTTGGTAGAGCCCCTATATAACGGTACCTCCCGATTTTCTGCATTTTTAATTACATTTCCTAACCGAACTATCTGTAATTTCAGGTTTGGGGTTCTCAGTGGTTCCCAAAGAATATCCACTAAAAATAGTCAAGATCCATGTTTTGGTATAGCCCCCATATAGCGGTACCTCCCGATTTTTGGTATTTTGAGTATTTTAGCTTAAATTTTTGATCGAACTACCTGTAATTTGACCGTTGAAGTTTCTAGTAATCACAAAATATCTCCACCAAAAACTGTCAACATAGGTCCATGTTTAGGTATAGCCCCCTATATAACTGTACCTCCCGATTTTCACTTTGATATAGCCCCATATAAGGTTCCTTACCGATTGAATAATTTTGTTTTATGTTTTTTACCTTATTTAGGTATCAGAGGTCACAAAATATCTTCGTCTAAAATTGTGGACAGGAAAGAATATAATTATTCCGTTTTAGTTCAGAATATTTTATGGTAGAGGGTATAAAAAGTTCGGCCCGGCCGAACTTAACGCTTTTTTACTTATTTTTTGTGACTTCTCTATTTAATGTTATCTCCCGAATTCTACTTGCACTGCAAATTCGGTATTAGATGCAATGGCTCTGGTAACATGGACAGAGCTATTCTATTAGTTGCCGTTCTTTGTGTGTTTCGGATGCTTGAAGTCTTGTCACACTAACACGTGACTATTGTCGATTACTTGGTCACCCTATATTTAATTTTGACGTAGATAACATAGTCAAATTAATATCACGATTAATAAGTATTTACCTACTTATGTCGCCGATAAAGAATATTTGTCAGATAATTCGACCAAAAAAACTCCAGTACCTCCGATTCCTTGGTTTTTCCAATTTTGAATATCATCCTTTTTTTGAATGACATACATACAGGGTACCAACAGTACCAATGTGCATATGTATGTTTGTATGTATTTATTTGGCCGTTTGTAATTGCCTTTGTATCATGAGAGAATCTAAACAGTATCAAAATATATCTGGTACAGCTTAAATATTATACCGCATACCTCGGAAGTTTATCTTTCGAAGATGTTTTTACCTACGATTTAAAAGTATACATATATGCCACAACTTCACTTCCAATGAAATTACCTCGGAGCTCTTGATGTTTCAATTAACCCACCAATTTTGTGGATTTGTACCTTTTTCCTCAGAACTGTGGAAACCACATTTGGCATTATCATCTTAGTCTTTTCAATCGATATCTGACCGAAACCACCACTAATCTTTACAAACTCTAAACTAAACCCTTTTAACCATTTTTCGCTGTTAATTTCCTAAAAAGACGCTTGAGAATAACTGAAAATCGATTTGATTGTGAATAAAAAATTCTATACAGCACGATAGAAATAGAAATTTGTGTAAAAATTGACTTAATTGAAAAAATATTTTTGCAAATTTTTCGCAAATTTTCGCGATTTTTTTAGGTTTTATCCTTTTCTGCCATGAGACAATTCCGAATTGGTGCGAATTGTCAAAATCTGTTCAGCCGTTCTTGAGTTATAACCGTAGTAACTAACATCATCCTTTTTTATATATATAGATATTTAAAATGTTGTTACGGTATTGTTATTATGAGTTTGAGTCCTTTTTATTTTTGGTTTATTCTTATCAAGATAATGATGCCAATGATGATGCGGTGGAAAGGCACGCAGAATGGAGTGTTAACATTTCCATTGTTATACACTAGCGGTCATCTGAATAGGTTTGAATTTTTTTCTTTTTATATGTTAAGGTATCTTCTGATGTGTTCGTATTGCAGATCCATACTATTTAGTTTTTGAGAGTCCTATACTATGCCAACATTCCCAAGAAAAAACTTGACGGTGTTGCCATATTTTCGGAAAATATCCTAATTATAATAAAAAATGTACAAAAAGTGACCAATTTTTGCGATCATCAGAATAGGTTTGAATCAAATAAAATTGAAAAATTTTACTATCAAAGCAAATATTGCGCAGTTTTTTGGTTTAGTTTAGTAAAATGGAACATTCTGATAAATCCTACAACAAATTTGACCCGCTTTATTTGGAACGTGGGTTCAATTCTCAACATTGAAAAGTTACCAAGAACTTTCAGATAAAATCAAGAAATACTCAAACCAAAACGTTTTATAAATTTGCTTTAAATGACTTTTTGATTTCGTTAGATCTATTCTGAGCTTCGAAAATTGTCTGAAAGCAAATACCAAGTGTAGCCATATTATTAGGATCGATAAAATAGAAAGGTCATTGAAAATAGATGGTATTTTAGTTCAAGTTTCATTTTTTAACTATCCTTGCAGTACAAATTTATGTGTTATCATGCTCATAAATCCACCATAGTTGACCACATGTATCATAAATGTTCGAAAATTGGTCTGGAAGAATGTTTAATCGACGACAATAAAGTAGAAAATTGTAATTCAAATTTAAGACAAAAGGGCATGATATCACCGACTGTTATAGTGCTGTAATACCTATATAGTCAGTTCAAAAAGTTTTTTTCTGTTCACAAGTCATAAAACAAACACGAATAAGTACAAAAGAATGGACTACTGAGGTTATACAGCACTATAAAAGTCGGCGATATCATGCCCCTTTGACTTAAATCTGAATTACAATTTTCTACTTTATTGTCGTCGAAGAAACATTCTTCCATACCAATTTTCGAACATTAATGATACATGTGGTCAACTATGGTGGATTTATGAGCATGATAACACACAAATTTGTACTGCAAGGATAGTTAAAAAATGAAACTTGAACTAAAATACCATCTATTTTCAATGACCTTTCTATTTTATCGATCCTAATAATATGGCTACACTTGGTATTTGCTTTCAGACAATTTTCGAAGCTCAGAATAGATCTAACGAAATCAAAAAGTCATTTAAAGCAAATTTATAAAACGTTTTGGTTTGAGTATTTCTTGATTTTATCTGAAAGTTCTTGGTAACTTTTCAATGTTGAGAATTGAACCCACGTTCCAAATAAAGCGGGTCAAATTTGTTGTAGGATTTATCAGAATGTTCCATTTTACTAAACTAAACCAAAAAACTGCGCAATATTTGCTTTGATAGTAAAATTTTTCAATTTTATTTGATTCAAACCTATTCTGATGAACGCAAAAATTGGTCACTTTTTGTACATTTTTTATTATAATTAGGATATTTTCCGAAAATATGGCAACACCGTCAAGTTTTTTCTTGGGAATGTTGGCATAGTATAGGACTCTCAAAAACTAAATAGTATGGATCTGCAATACGAACACATCAGAAGATACCTTAACATATAAAAAGAAAAAAATTCAAACCTATTCAGATGACCGCTAGTGTACATCCACAACATGCAATTAACACTTGTAGTATTGTTTGCAGGATTCTTTTTTCGTTGAACAATTTCTTAAAGTACATATTCCAAAAAAAAAGTCGTATCGCTTGTTGTTATCGTTAGGTTCAGTACAATGACTTCCGCTCGTTTTCTTTGTGCCTCTTGTGAACATTTCGTTATGACTTTTACATCTCATTTTTAATTAATTTCTTATTTTGAAGACACGTTCAATTTCCTCTGCTATTGGACAAAAGCATTTGAACAACGCCTCTGTATTATAAGAAATTTGTGTTAAAGTATCCATATTAAATGATTTCCTTCATATTTTAACATTGTCTTGCCTTAAATGTGATATAATGATATTTATTAGAGTGGGCCACTTTAGAATCAAGTACCAATGTAAATATCTTAAACCATAATGTGGCAATTATTAAAAGGCGACACAATAACTCTTGAAATACAATCGTTGAGTAAAAGCTTACAAGATACTAGACAAGAATTAATCCATGTCTCGTCCAAAGTCGAGATTGAAGAGACAAATGACTTATATCAGACTTGGTGTGTTCAACTTCATCTTCAAGGTCGAAATCGTCAAGGTCACATTTCCACTATATTTTTTCTCGGATTTTAGTCTACAGATATCAAACCGATAAAAATTTATCGCAATAAACAACTTTATAGAACGTACGAACTCTGTGGAAACGGTTCTTAATGGCCAAAATAGCTAAACAAATGAGATTTTTATCCTCTTTTTTCGGTTTTCGCTCCATAGATAATAAACCGTTCAAAATTCAAGAAAACAATTAACAACAATAATGTAGTAAAGATATTAACAAACAGCTTTCTGGAACATTCTAAATGTCTATGAACGGTTCTTAAATGCGAAAATAACCAAAAACTTTTGAAAATAGTATTTTTGTATACTTTTTTCTCCTATTCTGGTCCACAGATACCGAACCGACCAAAAATTAAGGATAAAGTCAAAGATGTACCCAAAGATGTACCCAAGATTTCAATAAACAACTTCCTAGAACATATACAGATTCTAGGAACGGTTCATCAAGCTCAAAATTCGATTATATGAAATCATTATTTCCTGTTCAGGTCCGTAAATAACACTATGCAACACTGAAAATGCAAACAACTTCTAGTATGGATTTTTTGAAAGTACATATTTAGACTACAAAAACCATAGTTGGGTTTTGTCCTGTCAGATCCAGTTCGGATTTTATGGCCTCATCTAAACAGGGCTAAAACTACACTTTTTTGCATTTATCAGGCCTTTATCTCAGAAATGAATAGGAATTTGGCCTTGCTGTCTTTAGCAATTTTGTAGCCCTAAACTAGTATAACTTATCTGTTGAACACACCACACAAAAAAACTTAATCTAAGGCATCAAAATCGATAAAATATAGAAAATTTTACATAATTTCTGGATTTCTGGTCGGTATCAGCTAAACTATTGGGAGTTGAACCAAGTAACCTTTTGCAAAAATCACCCAAATAATGTTCTCAGCAATTCTTCAGAACATTATGAAAGTCTAAAATGCTTATTTCATGTTGTTTCAGTGGTATTTGGTATCATATATTTTACAACAAATATTTCAAACACAGTTCACACCAAGAGTTTATTCTCGCATTTCGGATTTCACCACATTATTGACGTATTTATTAAATCGTCGTTAAAAATATACTAAAAACCACGCGATAGAGACATTTTACTACAATGGCATGATCATTCCAGCGAACATTTTTTTAAAAGAAAACATTAAGAAAAAATTAACAGGTTTGGAGATATGTTGCGAAATGTATACAAATTAGAGAATTTTTAGATATATTTTGAAATTTGAGGCAATAAATGTAGTCTTTCTAGTCCATTATTTCTCCAAATATTTTATTCTTGTCCTTACCTACAAACTTGCTACAGAGGTCAGAAGAAGATTCGCATTGGTTTAAGAGATATAGCCCCGATTTTTTTTTAACTCAATATATAACCATATTTAGATGGGGCCATAAAATCCGAGCTGGATCTGATGCAACAAAACCCAACTAGGGGTTTTTGTCGTTTGGGTCTGAACTTTCAACAAGTAAAAAAGTATCAGTCGGCTTTGCCGACAGAGATTTTTCCAAAACAAAAATATGTTTTTAGGAGGGTTTTCATAATTTTGGGAGTATGAACCGACAAAAGTATGGATAGGATTAAAGCTCAAAAATTTGCGGGGATATCGATAGATAGGGCTATTTTATCACACTAGTCTACGAAAAACATAATATCGCTGTAAACAGCGCCACTAGGAAAACCTTCGGTAAAAATATCCAAAGGATCCTCGAACCACACAAAAGTGTTGAAGTGTGGTACCACAAGGATTGGACAGATAGGGCCTAAATTTGAACATAAACTTAGTTTAAACAATATTTAGATATCCAGAGTTTGGACTTTATAGGTTGCTACATCTATGAGAAATCGCGCGTACCATTTTAACGAATATTTTCGAACTTTTGTGAGGGAGGTACCGGAAGCAGTGGACCTATAAGCACCACATTTGAATTTCATCTAATATTCGAAGAAATATTACAATATCCGAAGTGTGGACGAACGCAGTATTAGGTTCGAGCTCTTCAGCCACTACATATGGTGCCATAGGGGGCTTTTTTACAACTTTCGGGCAGTTTTTTCAAGAAGTATGGACTGGCCCCTAAAAAAACTTTTACTGCCGTAATTGTGGCAGTGAATGCAAGTTGTTACAACAAAAATCAAAGTGATTCGAGAGCTCGTTCTAAAGTGAATTTATCCAATATTTTGCGTTGGAGGCACCCGAAGGAGTGTACAAATATAGTCCATAATCGAACCTGATCTTTATCTGGTAGATATATTGGGCTGTGTAAAGTATAGGCCAAATCGGTCACTCCCTTCAAGAGTTAACGAGCGCACAATTTTTCCGAACTTTTTGTGGGGGAGGTACCCGCAGGAGTGGGTCGATATGGCTTATCTTCGAACTTAAACTATGTCTGGACAAAATATTACGAAGGCCAAATTTTGGACCGAATCGGCAGATCCGTTCGAGATTTATCTTGCGCTCCAACCACTACACACGGTGTCATAGGGGTTTTTTGCACCTTTAAGGCTATTTCTCAGGAAGCCCCTGATGAAACTTATACCGTCGTATGGGGGGCAGTGAATACAAGTTGCTACAACAAAAATCGAGGTGATTTGAGAACTGGTCCTAAACTGAACTTATCCGAAATTTTGTGTGTTAGGTGCCCGAAGTGGTGGACCGATTGAGTCCATATTGTAACCTCATCTGAGTTCGGTAGACAATCCACGATGGGCAAAGTATGGACCAAATCGGTTACTCCCTTCAAGAGTTATCGTGCGCACAAATTTTCCGAACATTTCCGAACTTTTGTGGAACTTCGAACTTAAACTAAGTTTGGACAAAATATTACGAAATCCAAATTTTGGACCGAATCGGTTGATCCGTTCGAGAGTTATCGTGCGCTCCAGCCAGCCAGACAGACAGACCGACAGACGGACGGACATGGCTAAATCAACTTCAAATTTTCTGAAACACATTTCGTCCAAACATACTTGGGGTCTAAAACCATTATTTCGATGAGGCACATTTTGCCCGTATGAAAGTGTATATACCCTCGTTAGCATAAATGCTGGGGGTATAAAAATCCTCAGTTCGAATTGTTTGCACAAGATCACCTTAAAAATGTTGCACAGTGTAACAAGCCTTTAAAATTTTCATGAGCTTTGAACAGTTTGTTATTTCCAGACCTGAGTAGGGGGAAACATTAAAAATAATTTTATTGTTTGCGATTTTCACCTTAAAGAATCATTCCTAGAATATTTATATGTTCCAGAAAGTTGTTTTTTGAAATCTTAGGTACATTTTTGTAGTTGACTGTATCCTTAATTTTTGGGCGGTTCGGTATCTGTGGACCAGAATGGGAGCAAAAAGTATACAAATCTAATATTTTCAAAAGTTTTTGCTATTTTCGCATTTAAGAACCGCTCGCAGACATTTCGTATGTTCAAGAAAGTTGTTTGTTGATATCTATACTACATTATTGAGGTTGACTGTTTTCTTGAATTTTGAACGGTTTAGTATCTATGGAGCGGAAACCAAGAAAAGAGGGTAAAAATTGCATTTGTTTAGCTTTTTTCGCCATTAAGAACCGTTTCTACAGAGTTCGTATGTTCTAGAAAGTTGTTAATAGAAATCTAATGAACATTTGTCTAGTTGGTGGTTTGCTTTAGTTTTGATCGGTTTGATATCTATAGACTAAAATCCGAGAAAAACCCATAATGGCAATTGGACCTTGACGATTTTGACCTTGAAGATGAGGTCGAATGGATTTTATGTGTTCGCAATTATTATTCTTTAGGACGAGCTCCAACTTTGACTCCACGAGTAATTCCAAATTCCAAGCGCTTTAGAAGATATGTGCCTGACAAAATGGTCTCTTTTGGCATCAAAGTGATAGGGAAAAACGCCGGGACACGTATGTGTTCGCAATTATTATTCTTTAGGACGAGCTCCAACTTTGACTCCACGAGTAATTCCAAATTCCAAGCGCTTTAGAAGATATGTGCCTGACAAAATGGTCTCTTTTGGCATCAAAGTGATAGGGAAAAACGCCGGGACACGTGTCTTCTTATTTTTGGTCTTCTATCACGCTGCGGTGTCAAAATATGGTTAATAATTTTCGTGTCGCATAGTGTTATCATATGAGAGATTTGATATGTTTTTTCAGAAATGGTCTTGATTATACTTTTTTATTTCCCTACTAAGTTTTTGGGTGATATTATTCAATGTTCTCTTAACTTCTGGGGATATAGAAGCTTGCCTCCTTTTCCGTGTTTTGCGTTTTTGCTTGACCAATTCCCTTATGTGTTTTGGGTATGTAGGAATATCGGGAGGCCTTTTAAGTGGAGGGGTACTTTCCCGTGCTGCGTGTTGAATACTGCTTGCAAACAAGGTAACTTCCCTTTCTATGTCGTCCGCCGTATCTATAGTATTATGGTGGATAGATCCGATCAAATTTAAGTTGCTCCAGTTCGTGTATTTATTAGATAGATAGTAGATAGAATATGGAAGGTTGTGTTTCTAACGTCAGGTAAATAGGGGAGTGGTCAGAACTAAGGCCATATCTATCTTTCACTATGAATTTGTTTGTGTCGACTTTGCTCATAATGATGAAGTCTATGAGATCTGTTTTTTTCGCTGTATCCGATGGCCAATATGTTGGTTTCCCAGTTGTGGCAACTTCACATCCTTTACTTTTTATGGCGTTGTACAATTCTTTACCTTTGGCCATAGTTAATCTGAAACCCCATATTTGTGAGAATTTATAAGGTCTTCATATTGGGTTTGTTTTATATTATTGCGTTTTGTTCTGTAAACTGATGTTACTGTAAGAGGATTGCAATTTACTGTTATAGTTACAGAGGTTGCCTGGAATATTTCAGAACTAATAATCTCGTTTTCTGTCCAATGTTTTATCGTTTTTCTTATAATGCTCGCGCTACCTCCACGAGCATTATTACATGGATGAATAGTAGTATGAGTGTTTAACTTCCATAGCATAATTTTAATCATTTATGCCGCTAAAAAGTTGTCCTCTAGCATGCTTAATCGCTCATCCAGAACTTTCTTAAAAGATTTTATTGCTTCCAATTTAGACAGCATTTTTGCTAAGATATTTTGATAGGAATTATAGTTGATTGGCTTTTGGATACGAAATCCTGGGATTTGATGCTTTTAGGGTGACAGGTATTTCATGAGAAGAAGCTGAATTTCATGTTTTATTAGTTTTGCTAGCAACAAATCGTGTTGCTGATTGTTTTTGTTTCTGAGCTTCTTTAACTCTTTTGCTACAATGCACCCTCTATAGCTTGCTGGATGGTTTTTCGCACTTTTTGGTCTCGTGCCTACCCGCGCATCTGGCACATCTTGGTTGTTTTGAACAATAATTCTTAGTGTGGTTGTATCCTTGACCTCAAATAACAAATGCGATTGATGCACAAATGTGATTGATGGGGACTTTACTTCATTGTAAATTTTGACCAGACTAGTAGCCATAAGGTATAGCAAAACAGATAATTTGTGTTTAACTGAAATATTATGTCAATGCCAAAACTATTATATTTAAAAATTGCAAAAAAAAAAAAAAGAAATTGCAATTATTTTTGGCTAAGCATATTAAATTAATACTTTACACTTAATTAACAATTCAATTGACAATGTCTGACACGTTTGTGTCAAAATGTGTTGTAAATTTCAAATTCTCTCACATTCACATTGTTGGACAACAATTGAGCTTTATTGATGATATTGAATAATATGATTTGTATACACAAATAATCAGTATAAATATGCAAGTGAACACAATGCCACCAATGGTTACTTTGTTTATGCTTCAATATATGTATGTGTGTTTGTTCTTATATTTTATATCAACGTCTGTCTGGCGGCTGCCCATGGACATACAATCAGCAGACTAAAAAAAATGAACTCGAATGTCTTTGTTCCAATTCCCCTGTAACATTGTCTCCTCTTCTTTTCTGATAATGTTTTTTCCATTGATGTTTATTTATTCAATGTCCTTTGATGAGCATGAACATGATTTATTGTGCGTAATGCAGCAGCAGCCGTAACGACAGCAGGGTTTTTATTATCATTCTTACTTACTTACTTACTTAGCTGGCCCATTATCATTCACCCAAACAAACAAATAAACCGAATTCGAAGAGTCTACTAAAAAATTCCAAAAACCAATAAAAATTTCAATAGAATATTTCTTTTAAAATACAGTCAACTCAATTTCTTCACAATAACAAAAACAAAACAAACAAGTAAAAAAGCGTTAAGTTCGGCCGGGCCGAACTTTTCATACCCTCCACCATAAAATATTCTGAACTAAAATGGAATAATTAGTTTTCATTCCTGTCCCCAACTTTAAGTGGGTACGTTAAAGTGTCAGATAATGTACATAAAATGCTTCATTCGGGAGGCCCTTTTTTATGGTGCCTATATCTATCTATGTATGTTGACAATTTTTGGTGGGCGAGAAATTGGGAGGTACCGTTATATAGGGGTTATAATAAAACATGGACCTATGTTGACAGTTTTTGATGGGAGCCTTTAATGTCAAATAACTCCTAATTCGGTTAAAAATTGTATCTAGAATCCTCAAAATACCGAAAATCGGCACATAAAGTGGGAACTTCAAATGTCACTAACAGCTAGTTCAGAGGTATGTGGGCTATACGAAAATATGAACTTAAATGATAAATTTTTGTTGCAGTTTTGTTGGCTTTTAAATTTCAAAGTACAGAAAGTTTGTCCAAAAAATAAAGCTAAGGTACGGAAAATCGGGAGGTTTGTTTTGGGGCTATACCGTGGTTAAACATTTTAAGTAAAATCGGGAAGTATCGTTATATTGGGGCTATGTTGAAAATTGTTGATGCAGATGTGTGGTGACCACTACAACCTTCAAATGTCAAATTACAGTTAGTTCGGTTAAAAATTGTAGCTAAAATTGCCAATTACTGAAAATTGGGAGGTACCGTTATATGGGAGCTATATCCGAACATAGACCTATGTTGACAATTTGTTATGGAGAGAACTTCAAATGTCACTAAGAACTTCAAATGTCAAATTACTGCTAGTTCGGTTTAATATTGTAGCTAAAATCATCAAATTACTGAAAATCGGGAGGTACTTTTATATGGGAGCTTTATCAATACATCGAACTTTCTTGACAATTTTTGGTGGAGAGGTGTGGTGACCACTAAGAATGTTTAAATTACAGATAATTCGGTTAAAACTTGTAGGTAAAATTCTCAAAATACCGCAAATCCGTTATATGGGGATACCGAAATCCGTTATACCGAGGTACCGTTATATACGTTCACAATTATTTCAAATATCAAATTATAGCTAATTCGGTCTAGAAATGTGAATTTAAACATCAAAATAGCTGAAATCGGGCGGTAACGTTATATGAGGGATATTCCAAAACATGGACCTATGTCCACTAGTTATATAAGTTTATTGACATTTAAGAACCCTAAATGCCAAATTATAGCTACATCGGTCTGAAAATGTAGCTAAAAACGTCAAAATACCGTAAATCGGGGGTACCATTATATGGGGGCTATACCAAAACGTGGACCGATATAGCCAAACAAAAGACGCCTTTTCCCAAAACTTCAGACAATTTTGGTGGAGAGGTGCGGTGACCACTAAGAACTTCAAATGTCAAATGTTCAAATTACAGCTAATTCGATTAAAACTTGTAGGTAAAAATCTCAAAATACCGAAAATCAGGAGTTACCGTTATATGGGGCTATACCAAAATATGTACCTATGTTCATAATTTTTTCGAATATAAGTTTTTTGGTCACTAAGAGCCCTAAATATCAAATTATAGCTAATTCGGTCTAGAAAAGCGACTTAAATCGTCAAAATGCCTGAAATCGGGCGGTAACGTTATATGGGGGCTATTCCAAAACATTGATCTACGTCCACTAGTTTTGTTATATAAGTTTATTGACACTTAAGAACCCTAAATGTCAATTTATAGCTAAATCGGTCTGAAAATGTATCTAAAAACGTCAAAATACCGTAAATCGGGGGTACCGTTATATAGGGGCTATACCAAAACGTGGACCTATGTCCACAACGTTATATGGGGGCTATACCAAAACGTGGACCTATGTCAACAACTTTTGTTATATAAGTTTATTGACACTTAGGAACCCTAAATGTCAAATTATTGCTAAATCGGTCTGAAAATGTAGCTAAAAACGGCAAAATACCGTAAATCGGGGGGTACCGTTACATGGGGGCTATACCAAAACGTGGACCGATATAGCCCATCATCGAACTTGACCTGCCTGCAAACAAAAGACGCATTATCCCAAAATTTCAGCGTTCTATCTCCATTTTTGTGGATGCTACAGTGATTACCACAGACTCAGAATTTTACCCTGATCAAGATATATGTATATACTTTATAGGGTCGCAAATGAGTATTTCAATGCGTTACAAACGGAAAAACAAACTTAATATACCCTCCATACTATGGTGGAGGGCATAAAAAAAACACACGAAGCTTCACTTGTCCATTGAAATCTTGTTATACAAATGATGTTCCTTTGCCGTCCATGGGTGGTTGGATGGTGTAAACAGCACAAAGTGGTATTCTTGTTAATGGTTCTATGGTTTTTGTGGCTTAATTTGATTAGATTTTTAATACCGCTTTTGTATGGCTTAATTTGTTAACTCAATGAACACACAGAAAAACAGGCATACAAACATAATTTGATTCGTTTTTAAGTAATTTTTCATAATGACTAGTAATGTTGAAGCACATTAATATTGTAGTCAAAAGAGTGATATGTGAGTCAGTATTTTTTATAAGGAATTTGTTTTTGGTTGGTTCATACTGTTTATAATTGTGACAGCTGGACTTCCTTGTGTTGGTGTTTTTAATAAAGTAATAGTTAAACAATTACAAAAGTATCAGTCAAGACAGAGATATACCCTCAGCCTTTGTGAATTGAAACATTCATCTACTGACAATATCAAATCTTATACCGGCTACGCAGATTTTAAAAGTATAAACTTGCCGACAAAACAAGTGGGAAAGTATCAGTCAGCTGTGCTGACGGAGATAAACCCTCAGCCACTGACAAAAAAAGAAAAAATCAAGCCAAACACAATAATTATGCCGTATATAAAATATATTGATTTTGTATCACGAGTTTGCTTTAATGTGAGGCTATACCAAATCATTAACATATACCAAACATTTTTAGTAACCAAATTCTTCATAAAGGACTCGAAATATTAAAATACTTTAGACTATGTTTGGAAGAAATTGTTGAAAAATGTTAGAGTTATCTTGCACAATAGCCATTTTAGTATGTGCCGGGAGGGTTTTGGAGCGTTTTGGTCCATTATCTAAGGAAGTATAGCCTTACTCCAAAAAAAAAAAAAAAAAAAAAAAAATGAGGCCACTACAACAATCTACTGAAAAAAGAATCAAAACGATGCGAGAGAAGAACTTTTTCCGAATTATTTGTGAGAGGTACCCGAAGGAGTTGACCGATATAGTCCATATTCCGACCTGATACATGACTGGATGAAATAATATCATGTGCAAAGTCTGCACCACTCAGAAACTCATTGGGGGAATTATCTTGCGGATTTGGACATCCTACTGAAAAAAATTCAAAACGATCAGAGAGGAGCTCTTAACCATCACTTTATCCGAATTTTGTGTGGTAGATACCCGAAGGAGTTGATCGATATAGTCCATATTCGAACCCGATCTGTATCTGGAAGGAATGACACGATGTGCAGAGTTTGGACCAAATCGGTTGCCCACTTCGAGAGTCATCGTTCACACTATTTTCCAGAGAAATGTTGAACTTTTGTTGAAATGTTGAACATTCCCAAAGGGACAAGGGAGACTTCTCTCATATCAATGAGTGCACCCCGATTCATATTTAGCTCAATGATATGGGGCCTACTTTTTATCTCAAAGTCCGAACGGCGTGTCTTACGACACCACTTGTAGGAAAGTTTTTCATGGCTGAAATACTCAGGAAATGTCGCCAGCATTACTGAGGGGGAATTTTGCGACCATTGTAAATTTGATGTTGCTTTGCCTGCGATTCGAACCGCAGGCCTTCTGAGTGCAAGGCGGACGTGCTAACCATTGCACCACGGTGGCGCCCGTTCTTAAACTACACTAAAACAAAAATGTTGAACTTTTATTGGGGAAGACCGATATGGACCATTTCTGAAGTAAAACTACATTTGGACAAAATATTAGGAGATCCAAAGTTTGGACGGTTGTTCCGTTCAACAGATATAACGTGTAGCATTTTAGTGTCATTTTTCAACATTTGAGGGGGAGGTACCGGAAGTTGCGCACCGATAGTGCCCATCTTCGAACTTAAACAAAGTTTGGAAGTTTCATTCAGCCACTACACTTGGTACCAAAGGGGTTTCTATAGCTTTGCGATTTTTATACCCTCAGAATTTATGCTAACGAGGGTATATACACTTTCATACGGGCAAAATGTGCCTCATCGAAATAATGATTTTAGACCCCAAGTATGTTTGGAAGAAATGTGTTTCAGACAATTTGGAGTCGATTGAGCAATGTCCGCCCGTCTGTCTGGCTGGAGCGCACGATATTTCTCGAACGGATCAACCGATTCGGTCCAAAATTTTGTTTTCGCAATATTTTGTTCAAACTTAGTTTAAGTTCGAAAATGGGTTATATCGGTCCACTCCTTCCGATACCTCCAACACAAAAAATCGAAAATGGTCGGAAAATTTGTGCGCACGATAACTCTTGAAGGGAGTAACCAATTTGGTCCATACTTTGCACATCGTAAAATTTCTACCAGACTTAGATGAGGTTCCAATGTGGATCCCATTGGCTCACTCCTTCGGGTACCTACAACACACAATTTTGGAAAAGTTCAGTTTAGGACCTGCTCTCGAATCGCTTTGATTTGTGTTGTAACAACTTGTATTTACTGGCCTCCATACGACGGAATAAGTTTCATAAGGGGCAAGACCATACTTCCTTGGAAAATAGCGTTAAAGTTAAAAAAAAACCTTTGACAGCGTGTGAAGTGATTGTAGCGCAAGATAACTCTCAAAATTTAGTTTAATTTCGAAGATAAGCCGTATCAGTCCACTCCTTCAGGTACCTCCCCCACAAAAGTTAAAAAATATTCGGAAAATTGTGCGCACGATAAATGTTATACATCCTTATATATCTACCAGATATAGATCAGTAGTGCGATTCTCTAACACATTTTTGGAGTTACCGACAAAAATCGGTAAAATTAAAATGCTTATAATTTCGGTAATTAACGCTATAATTTCGGTATAGGTAAGTAAGCGACCAATAGAAAGTAGTCGCGAAGTTCTACCGATAGCAAAAGTGTTGTCAACTTTTATTTGATCATTTCATTCATAATTTTTCGTTTTAATGTTACCGATTTTTGTCGGTAACTCAAAAAATGAGTTAGAGAATTGCACTGCAGGTTCGAATATCCAATCCTTCGGCTAACTCCCACACAATATTTCGGATAAGTTCACTTTAAGACCTGCTCTCAGATCACTTTGATTTTTGTTGTAGTAACTTGTATTGAAGTATTGTATTAATACTTCATGAGAAACCAGCCCGAAAGGTGTAGAAAGGCTCTGGGAATAGTGGCCCCAAAACAGCAAAACGAAAATTGGGGCAATTTTTCACCTTTTTTGGGATGTTTCTGCATAATTTTTTTAGGGCATAAAAAACCTGAAAGTGCAATATCACCGCAAATTCGAGGTTGCTTTTAGATTGGGGTCATTTGCGTTTTCAATGAAAATCAATCAAATTTTATTATTTCCCTTGCCGACTTCTTTGGCATTAATCACTCAAAAATCAATAGGCATATCCAAAGAAGGTTTTTAATTAGTTATTATATTTTTATGAGAAAATTATATGGATTTTAGCGTCAGTATGGTTGATGGGATCGGTGGGGTTAACATAACCCCTATTTTCATAAGAATAAATTTTAGAAGAAGGATACTCATATTTTCAAAGAATCTTGCTTCCTTAGTCAGGTCAGATACAGATGAAGAGGTCGGCATGGGAAATAAAAAATTGCGCAATTTTTTTATTTCTCATGCCGACCTTTTTCACCAACATCAGGAAAAAAACGTCAGCTAATATCTATATAATTTAATTAGTTATAATATTTATATGAATAAAATGGTATGGAGTTTAGCGTCAGGATGGTTGAAGGGATCGTTAGGGTTAATGAAAAAATCGACGCTCAGCTACTACGAACCGCTCCAAAAAATTCAGAACAATATTTTGTATAGAAATATTTTTGTTGCACCCTTCCATACAAGCTAAACCACTGAGCACTGGGCCAATATTGATGGAATTTTAGTTGAAGTAAAGCTTAACCTACTTAAAGCCACTGCACAGTGGCCAAATTTTCGAAAAACCTGGCCAAAAATCGAAAAACATTTGTATCAATTCACGCTAAATAGTGTCAAATATCGTTCACAAAAAAAGAAAAAAACAAATTTGGAAAAAAAAGTTTCTCAATATTTAAGTTGTTTATTAAAATATTATAATATCCAAAATAAACAACGGTTTTTACCCAAGGATTACACATGCAAGTAACTTGCAGACAGTTGTGTATACATATTATAGTCGAAACTTCATTTTTTTCGAACTGACACTTGCATGTGTAGACGTTCGGAAAAAATTTAAGTTACTTTCAAAGCACTTACATTGATTACTGACAAGAACATTTTGTCGGCAGTGAGGTTGTTAGTCGGTGTGGCAGTGAATATGTGTGAGTGTATTGGTATTTTTCGAACTGCCACTTGCATGTATAAACGTGGGGTTAAATATATTTTTTTTGTAATTGTAATGAAAGATATGTGAAAAGAATTTAAAATGTTTAGTGTCGCCAAGGTAGTGTGCGTTTATAATTAAATAATAATTGATGGCCGTACTTGTTGATTTTTTTCAAGGTCAATTTTCATAATAAATGATAAAAATAATTGTAAACAATATCGAGTTGGGCTGCGTACCTTATCATTTCATAAAAAGGGAAGCGTTTTGTTTACCAATTTCCATCAAACCATCCTGCAGATATATACCCGTCACGTTCCGTTTAACACTTTCTTAAGTTTATTGAAATTACATGGGCAAAAATGTGTGCTTTTCCTTAGCGTTTTCCCATATGAATTATAGCTTTTTTACACAAATGGATATTTTTTTTTAATTTATAAGTTTTTGGAAAACCCAAGGAGTATTTTTTAATTTTCCAACAAATTTTATTTAAAAAAAAAAATTAACAGTTGTACAATTTTTTTTTGTGTTTTGTATTTTTATGAATTTTTTTATTGTTGCTTAACCGTTTTTAATAGATTGAAACTTTTGAATAACTCAAAAACAAACATATTTTGATGCAAAATATGAAAAAACTCAAAATTTTAGCTTTGTCCTTGATCCCTATTTTAATTTCTTGGTTTGCTTTGCCAAAATTGATACCGATATTCCTTGGTACGTAATGCAAATAGAGATTTCATTTCTTTGGTGAGTTATAGTTTTAATTTAGCGCAAAACATTTTTGTCTTTGACTCCATTCTTCTAAAATGATGTTTTGTATGACAATTTTGCTAAAACTCTCTTGAAGTACGACCTTAACCCTAAATTCTGTTTTTAATTTTGCATATTTCTGGAGTTTAGCTAAGATGTAGAATTTTTGTGTATTCTAGGACCTATAGTAAAAATTGCTGGCGAACAAATTTGTGGAATATTTTGATCTGATACGATCACATTTTATGGGAGAAGGGACTAAAAGTACCCCTTTAAAGGTTAAGAAATATGAAAACTGAAACCAGCGACCCGAAAAACATAAGAACCCAAGTTAGGTCTAAGTCAATTCATTTTTAGAGTTTTGGCCAGATTTTTCGTAAAATTAACACCACAAAAAAAGATATTTTCGCATAATTTTATAAGGTTTTTTTGCAGTTTTTTAAAGTATTTGTTACCATTTTTAGCCTGCAAAGCGTTCCTTAACCCAAAAAACTGGAACCCATTTTTAAGAGAGTGAGAGAGGTGAGATTGCAAAAATACCTTTCTCTTCTACCATAGGCTACCAAACGAATTTCTTCAGATACAAATGGCAGAACTGTTTTTTTTTTTCGATATTTTTAGGCGATTATTTGACAATGAAGAAGCAAAATGAACAAAAACAGAAGAAAAAGGCGAACGCTGACAAAACAAAATAAAGAACTGTGAAATAAAAGAAGAAAATTGAATTTTTATGTTTCTTTTTGACATTGCTACCAGATCTACCATTTTTTCGTTCCTTTACTTTTCTGGTAAAACTGTTCGTGAGAACCATTTTTACCGTTAAAAAAGTAAAGGAACAAAGCTATTGTCTGTTACCTGTTATTCCACGCTTATAAAGTTTCATTTGACCTATGAAGGCATATATTACTCTTCAAAGTTATCGGCATTTTTAAAAGAAGACCCGATTGCAGGAAATGTTCTGGTTTAAAGCAAAATGTTAATTATTAAAAAATGATTTAAAAGTTTAAAAAATATAATTTTCGTAAAAAAAATTAAGTTTTTCACAAAAAAAAAAAAAAAAAAAAAATTCTCCGCGCTATGTAAGTTAAGATGTTGTTGGTATAATTTATTTATATGTACACTCTCAAACTATGAAATTTTATCAGGAAACAAAAAGCGATTCTGATTCACCGTTTCCCATTCTGATTTGGCCATATCATTGGACTAACATACATCGGGGAGCTCCCACTTCTCTTCGGAGATGTTTATGAAATATTTATGTATATTTGTGAATTATCACAAATTCCCTAGTTTCAGTATTGTTATTTATTTCCCCGCATTACATCGTAAATTTTAATTGACTTACAAATGATTTAAGCATCAACGGTTTAATTGATATTTAATGTTTAAATGAAATGAAAACGTCTTCGAAATAATTACACGACAATAAAATTCATTAATGATGCTCTAATTAAATTCATATCTAATCATCTATAAATGATTTTAATAATAATCACCAAAAACAAATGTATAATTAACTCGGAATAGTTGCTACAATATGAGCTTACAAAACAATGAAATGTTGCTAACTATAAACATACATATTAAAATATAAATATAAAAAATTTAAGAGTTTTGATTAGGGAAGTAATAAAAATAAAATTAAAAAAAAAATGTTTTTAAATATTTTTTGTTGTTTTATTGATTTTTTACCTGTTCTCTGATGGTAATAAAAATTATTTCAAGGAAACTCAACAATATAAAAAACATATTTCCTTTAAATTGTAGATTATATGACTAATAATCACCAACAAAGAAATTTTTGCCTGCCGTAATGCAAAAAAACACAAATTTCCTTTTCACAAAACCCCCTCTTAAATGGGCGTTAACTACACTCTTTGTAGAATTTTGTATTTTCATAGCCTGTGGATGATTGAATTCACCAAGGCACTTACACTACTTATTCATACATCGTCATCCTACTCATCGTCTTCATCATCATCATCAGCATCGCCATCAACGTTGTTAGCAAAACCTGCCTAAGGCATTTAAAATCATTGCAGGATATTAGGCATATTGACATCAGCTTCTGTGTACGAGACAAGAGTGTGTGTGCAAAGGCAAAAGCTCTGAAATTTTGTAGACATCAACAGGGCATCACTCATTTAACAAAAAGGGGTGACCTGCAGATCAACAACATGAACAGCATTTTCTTGTATGAACGTCATCATAGATGTCATGATTAACACACGAAGATCCTCAGGCTGGCTGGCTGGCTGGCTGGGCACAAGCATGACTTTGCATCGTTACAGGTTTTTGGTTTGATTCGATTCGATTCAATTCGAATGCTATCAATGGTGGTTGGGTTGACTTGGTTAGTTTCTAAAATGCTACTAAAATGTTTAATGGCTGAATGAAAATGCCGAAAGGAGAAAGGGGTTCAATGTTGATTTAAGGGTTTGCTTTAATGATGTATCGTGCATCATCAACCGGTAATACTTATTTCCTATTCAGGGCTGATAAAAATGTTGTTTGCTATTGTGGTGTTATTATGAGGGTTGTTGTTGGTGTTGTTGTTATTGTTAATAACTTTTGGTTACAGTTTGTGGATTCGCATTTGTAAATTGTTGTTTTGTCTTCATTTTCTGGTCATCATAAGTAGAAATTATATTTTTGTAGGACATTTTCAAGAGAAGTGGAGGAAAGTAGTTTCCAGCTATGCTCACTTACTTACTTTATTGGCCATCTACAGAATATTTGTTCTATACGTCGAAAATTAATTTTTTTCAAAATTTAAAAAATTACTCCTGACATTTCATACAACTTATATAACTCTTATAAAAAATGTCTATTTGTGTTAAAAAGCTATAATTTACATATTGGGAAACGGTATGAAAAAACACAATTTTTTACCCATGTAATTTAAAAAAAATAAAAAAAGTGTTAAACGAACGGTGCGGTGAGGGTACAAAGGTATGAATGGGCCGAAAGATGACACTCTCGGGCATCATTCTGTGCTGTTCCCTAAAAGTTCTAGTCCCCTAAATTTGGAATTTCACTAAAATTTAGTACCTGAGGAAAAAAATAAAATAGCTCACTTCGTGTAAACGCAACGATAATTTGCTGGAACGGCTCTTAACGACAACAATCCTATCTACCTAAAAAAAGAACAATGAACATACTATTTTATTTATATTTAATTTAATATTTCTCTCTACATAAATTTAGCAAAAAAAATTACGTATTTTCCAAAATTGCGAAAAAATTTTCGTTTTAATAGCGCGCACCACGCCCGCACCTTCCAAAACTTTAACCTAATTTGTTAATTTCCATAGTTTCAGTATGTTTACTATCGAATCCCATAAAGAAATTAACAGTGACGATAAAAAAGTTGGGGCTTTGGCAGGAAAATCGATTCGTGAAGTACTGTTTTTTTTCCTTTATTCATTCCACTTGGGAACATAGGGCATTTACAAGAAAATTCCATTCTATTTTATTGTTACAAATACATTTAACTTCTTCCCACGACTTGTTCATTCTTTTTAATTCCATGGAAACTGTTCTGCGCCAAGTGTTCTTCGGCCGACCTGGACGTCTACTGCCTTGGGGGTTCCAGTCTAAGGCAATTCTAGAAATGCTGTCGGGACTTTTTCGCAGGGTGTGGCCTATCCAATTCCACTTTCTTCTTGTGATCTGGCGTTTAATGGGTTCTTCATTAGTTTTATTCCATAGTTCTACATTGGAAGTATTATTTGGCCAAAAGATGCCGCAGATTCTTCTTAAGCATTTGTTAATGAATGCTTGTAGTCTGTTAATAGTTGAATTTGAAATCAGCCAGGTTTCGCTCCCACATAACAATATAGATTTTACGCACACGTTAAATATGCGCAGTTTTGTTTGTAGGGAAAGATGTTGTGACCTCCATGTTTTGTTAAGACGACCAAACGCAGATCTAGCTTTATGAAACATCCTAAGTAGCAGAATGATTTCACATATTGTAGTGGCTCGTTGTTTATTTTTATTTGGTTGTCCATTGAATAATTCAAGCGCATTGCATGGGTCTTTTTTGTGTTTATTTCGAGGTCAACATATTTTGCTCGAAGAGCAAGTTCATTTACTTTCTCCTGCATATCGTTGAACTTATGCGACATGAGGCAAATATGGTCTGCAAAGTCCAGGTCCTCTAGATGACGATGAAGTGTCCAAACGATTCCTCTTTTCTTCGAAGAAATCTTCTCCATGATATCGTCGAGAACGACCGCAAAGAGCAGTGGGGATAAGGGACAACCTTGTTTCACCCCGGCGTTGGTTGTGAAAGGCTCGCTTATTGTGTTGCTGTACTTGACTTGTAATGTTGCGTTGTTATACATTGCCTTTATGATGTTTATAATCTTCGTCGGCACCCGTTTTTTTTGTAAAGCGGGCCAAATTGCACTTCGTTTAATAGAATCGAATGCTTTTCGAAAATCTATAAAAACGAGATAAAGTGGAGTTCGCCATTCTATAGACTGCTCTATTATTACACGCAGGGTGTTTGTCTGATCAACACAGCTACGATGTGGGCGGAACCCGGCCTGTTCATCACTTAATGTTCCTTCAATAGGCTGCAATCTCTCGTTTATAATGATTGCAATTATTTTGTAGACAGTGTTAAGTAGGGTGATTCCCCGCCAGTTGTCACATTGTTTTAGGTCACCTTTCTTTGGCAGTTTAATTATAATGCCTTTCGTCCATGCGCATGGTAGCCTTTCATTGGACCATGCCTCGTTTATGTGGGTATGTAAAATTTTTGCCGATGTTGTAAGGTCCACTTGTAATAATTCGGGTGGTATGGCGTCTTCTCCTGGCGCCTTGTTCCTTTTCAATTTATTAATTGCTGTTGCAATTTCTGATATTGTGGGGGCATTTGTGATAATGGAATCGTCTGGCATTTGATTTCCATAGTTTTGCTGGTGGTTAGGCTCGTAATCGTCACCGTCCATGTGGCTTATGTCTTCGAAGTGCTGCTTCCATCGTTTCGTTTGCTCTTCGACATTTGTTAGGAGCTTGCCGTTCGTGTCTCTTATTGCTTGTGTACGGGTTTGTGAGTTATTTGAAAGGCGCTTTATTATTTTGTGGAGTTCTCTCATATTGTTTGATCCTGCTGCTGCTTACGCTTCTTTGGCCATTGCTTCTGCGAAATTCCTTTTGTCATTTCGCGCCGATCGTTTTACCATTTTCGCGACGTCTTTATATCGTTCCTTGCTTTGTACATCTCCTAAAGCCTGTTGTTTTAGACATTTCCGTTCCTGGATTAGATTCCAGGTGTAGTCTGATATCCAATCCTTCCGTTCTGACTTCTTGGTGTATCCAACATGGGTTTTTGCTATACTTCTAAGCATGTTGCATGTATCTTCCCATGATGACACGTTGAAGTGAAGTACTGTGCGGCGTCGATATATTGGGCCGTAGATCTTTCGAAAAATGTTTGCCTTAAACACACCAAACACTGTCTTATCTGCTGCGCTAGTACCCACGCTTCGGAAGCATATATTAGCACGGGTAGTATCAGTAATTTGTAAAGTGTTATTTTTGTTTGACGAGATGTGGCTTTGCTTTTAAACTGCTTACTTAAGCCAAAGTAGCATCTGTTGGCCAACACAATTCTTCTTATTATTTCACAACTGATGTTGTTTGTTATGTTTCTGGCGTTGCCGAGGTAGACGAAGACCTTAACTACACAGAAAAAAATATTTCAAGAATTGTTACATATTTTCGTTCTTGATGTATTTTTTTCATACTGTACAGTAGGGCTATAACCAAAAAAATACCACTACATAGCCGTGTAGAGCATGAAAAACTATTATGAAATACGGTGTCAATTTCTCTCTATCGCGAAAAAAGTTTCCGCACCAAATGCATGGAAGTTCAGAAATGCATTTTTTAATTTTATCTGTTATAACAACATATTTGCTTTTGATTAAAATTTTTATTTTTTTGTAATCTAATTTAAAATCATTATCAAAGCGTTCTGGACCAATTTGTTCTCAAATCGCGCCATTTCGGAGCATATTAGGAACTTTTGACACTATTGCAATTTTTTGTTTTTCTTTATAAACTCGTGAATTTTATGTTTATATTTTTTGTACCTATCGGACAACAGAATTTGGGGTCATTTGCAACGAATTCGCGAAAGTTACAGGCTGTTTTTGTTGACCTTGCCTGTGAGAATTGTATTTGATTTCTACAAAAATACAACACCAGTACCATGTGGGGAATTTTGTCCTAATAATGAAAACGCGTTTCTAAGATCGATTCGATGAAAAAAGTTCCGGCACCGACCGTAATTACTAAAACCCCTTTGATATTTTTTCTACTTAAAATTTTAAATTTGCTTTGTTTGAATAAATATTTATAAACAAAAATACATTTCTCACAGGCAAAGTCATTAAAAACGGTCTGTAACTTTCGCGAATTTGTTGCAAATGAGACCATACTCGCTTGTCCGATAGGTACAAAAAATATAAACATAAAATTCGCGAGTTTATAAAGAAAAACCAAAAATTGCAATAGTGTCAAAAAATCCTAAAATGGTCCGAAATGGCGCGATTTGAGAACAAATTGGTCCAGAACGCTTTGATAATGATTTTAAATTAGATTACAAAAAAATAAAAATTTTAATCAAAAGCAAATATGTTGTTATAACAGATAAAATTAAAAAATACATTTCTGAATTTCCATGCATTTGGTGCGGAAACTTTTTTCGCGATAGAGAAAAATTGACACCGTATTTCATAATAGTTTTCCATGCTCTACACGGCTATGTGGTGGTATTTTCGATATCTGCAAAAAAGTGCAAAAAGTTATATCCCTACTGTACAGGTATGTACCTCACATAAGATACATGAGCAGTTTCTTATTTCCATCCGAGAACCACTATTTTTTCAAAAATAAGTAAGATTTTCATGAGATGCAAAATCACTTTCCTATTTTTCCCGATATTCCACTATTTACTCTCATATTTCATATCTTGTTTGGTAAATGCTCTCAACTTTGTTCTCGTTTTCTTTTGAATGGTCTCGTCGTCTCACCATCGTATTGGCAATATATCAACAAACCAGAACACAACCCCCACCATCGTCTCACCAGCACATTGTGACTATATCAACAAACCACACCACTCACATACACACCACAACAACATACCTAAACTACTAGTGTAGGTCGCAACAATTTTGTTGTTAGTTAACTGACAAACCAAACAACTACAGTGCGTTTGGTGTAGAAAAACAAACTGTTTGGCTGTATGGTTCGCAACTACAAATTTTTAATTTCTACATATAAAGGCAACATCTTATATCTCAACCTAGTGCTGATAGACTCAACATGTATGTACATACCCTGTAGGAAATATCAATAGTGAATCTATACTGACTTACTACTGACATTGTCAACAATACTACTGACAAACTAATTTCCTATAGACATTTTGTATGAACGTGTCATTCGAAAGTCAGTACTGACAATGGAACTAGTATGTCAATAGTAAGTCAGTAGTTCCTGAGGAATCATGTGTTGACATTGGAGGTAGTGAGTCAGTATAGACATACTGACTTACAGTAGAGACATTGGAAGTAGTGAGTCAATAGGGACATTGGAGGTAGTGAGTCAATAGTACATAAAGGGTCATATGGGGAGACATTGGTACCAAATTGTTCACTATTAAGTTTTTTTGGCCTATTTGAAACTTTTTTATAGATTAAAAGGCTATATAGTGTGTTTTATAAGACGATGAACTTATACTTTTGTTTAAGTAGTATATTTTATTCATGAATAACAAATAATTATGAAAATACTAAAAAGTACAAATTGCGTATTACAGTCTTTTTATCTTTATAAAGGGCTAAGCCCAAGATTCCACATAAGCACAAAATTAGTAAATAAAGCCAATGTTTTCAAGGCTGACTAACCAATAATAAAAACTATCGTTTCCATTGTCAGAATATGATCGAGTAAGAATTGGTGGTTCTTGGCCATAGGAATTGGTGTGATTTATCTGCTTAAAATATTTCTTCTTCTGCTGCACTACGCTTTTTATTAGGCGATTCGCTGAATATTGATGTAACATCTAAGAATTGAAAAGAATAAACATGTATAAATAAGCATAAATAAACAAAATGTCCTTAAATTTTCTTACATTACAACCGTATAAACATTGCAAAAATCTCGCAATCAATTTTTGCCAAATAACCCTTCAACATTCTAACTCATTATTATGCCGTGTCCAAAAATCAGATGTAAGTTGCGTTCATTTCCATCATCATCATTTCCAGCGTGAAGGGACAATATATTTGTCAGGCTCCACAATCTTCTCTAAAGATTCCATAAAATGTCTAGTTGTCGAAGTTTCACCACAAATGTTGTCAGCCGCCTCAGAACTTGTATTTTGATATAGAATTGTCTATTTTTTCACTTGTCTGTTATTTCCCTTTCCTAATTTCCTTTGCTCATACTTGTTGTTATTAAAATTATATATTTTATTGATTTTTCACAAAAACACATTATTTTATGCCAAACAATTAAGAAAATGAAGAAAAAATAAGAAGATGCTTCGTTGGGCTATCAGTTTTCAATATAAACAATGCTTCTTCTTATTAAGGTAAAAGTATCAATTGTTGACAAAGTGGTGACATGTTGACACATGTCCCCATGCTTCCTACAGGGTATGTTTCGGATTGTTCTGCTGTGTTCACAAGACGATAACAACTACAGTGAAAATCATTAGAACAAACGGTAAGTTACAATAATACAAAATTAAAGAATTAATAAAAGTAGCAAAATTTGTCTCTGGTTTGGCTGTGTGGTGGTTAGTCAATAATAACAAAAACAACAAGTCACCAAAATTGTTTTTTCAATCTCTCAGAAAAAAACAGTATTTTTTTACTTTAAGAAAGGCGTTCATGATATGCAGAAATTTGAAACTTGGCAAGACTTAATGAACACTATTCCTGAAATGCAGTAATTATTTTTTTCTGTGTACCCCAAATTATACTTGCCAACTTCCACCATTGGTCCGAGTTCTATGGATTGTGCGTCGACCTGGTGATCTTCTATAAGAAGACCTGGTGATCTTCCATAAGAATACCTGGTAGTCTTCTATAAGAAGACCTGGTGATCTTCTATAAGAAGATCTGGTGGTCTTCTATAAGAAGACCTGGTGATCTTCTATAAGAATACCTGGTGGTCTTCTATAAGAAGACCTGGTGATCTTCTATAAGAAGACCTGGTGGTCTTCTATAAGAAGACCTGGTAATCTTCTATTAGAAGACCTGGTGATCTTCTATAAGAAGACCTGGTGGTCTTCAATAAGAAGACCTGGTGGTCTTCTATAAGAAGACCTTGTGGTCTTCTATAAGAAGACCTGGTGGTCTTCTATAAGAAGACCTTGTGGTCTTCTATAAGATTACCTAGTGGTATTCTATACGAAGACCTGGTGGTCTACTATAAGAGGACCTAGTGGTCTTCTATAAGAAGACCTTGTGGTCTTCTATAAGAAGACCTTGTGGTCTTCTATAAGATTACCTAGTGGTATTCTATACGAAGACCTGGTGGTCTACTATAAGAGGACCTAGTGGTCTTCTACAAGAAGACCTGGTGCTCTTCTATAAGAATACCTGGTGGTCTTCTATAAGAACACCTGGTGATCTTCTATAAGAAGATCTGGTGGTCTTCTATAAGAAGACCTGGTGATCTTCTATAAGAATACCTGGTGGTCTTCTATAAGAAGACCTGGTGCTCTTCTATAAGAATACCTGGTGGTCTTCTATAAGAACACCTGGTGATCTTCTATAAGAAGATCTGGTGGTCTTCTATAAGAAGATCTGGTGGTCTTCTATAAGAAGACCTGGTGATCTTCTATAAGAATACCTGGTGGTCTTCTATAAGAAGACCTGGTGATCTTCTATAAGAAGACCTGGTGGTCTTCTATAAGAAGACCTGGTAATCTTCTATTAGAAGACCTGGTGATCTTCTATAAGAAGACCTGGTGGTCTTCAATAAGAAGACCTGGTGGTCTTCTATAAGAAGACCTTGTGGTCTTCTATAAGAAGACCTGGTGGTCTTCTATAAGAAGACCTTGTGGTCTTCTATAAGATTACCTAGTGGTATTCTATACGAAGACCTGGTGGTATTCTATACGAAGACCTGGTGGTCTACTATAAGAGGACCTAGTGGTCTTCTATAAGAAGACCTTGTGGTCTTCTATAAGAAGACCTGGTGGTCTTCTATAAGAAGACCTTGTGGTCTTCTATAAGATTACCTATTGGTATTCTATACGAAGACCTGGTGGTCTACTATAAGAGGACCTAGTGGTCTTCTACAAGAAGACCTGGTGGTCTTCTATAAGAAGACCTGGTGGTCTTCTATAAGAAGACCTGGTGGTCTTCTATAAGAAGACCTGGTGTCCTTCTATAAGAAGACCTGGTGGACTTCTATAAGAAGACCATGTGGTCTTCTATAAGCAGACCATGTGGTCTTCTATAAGCAGACCTTGTGGGCTTCTATAAGAAGATCCGGTGGCCTTCTATAAGAAGATCCGGTGGTCTGCAATAAGAAGACCTGGTGGTCTGCAATAAGAAGACCTGGTGGTCTGCAATAAGAAGACCTGGTGGTCTGCAATAAGAAGACCTGGTGTTCTTCCATTAGAAGACCTGGTGGTCTTCTATAAGAAGACCTGGTGGCCTGCTATAAGAAGACCTGGTGGTCCTTATAAGAAGACCTGGTGGTCTTTATAAGAAGACCCGGTGTTCTTCCATTAGAACACCTGGGGATCTTCTATAAGAAAGCCTGGTGGCCTGCTATAAGAAGACCTGGTGGTCTTTATAAGAAGACCTGTTGTCTTCTATAAGAAGAGCTGTTGTTCTGCAATAAGAAGACCTCTTGTTCTGCAATAAAGAGCTGTTGTTCTGCAATAAGAAGACATTCTATAAGAAGACCTGGTGGTCTTCTATAAGAAGACTTGGTGATCTTCTATAAGAATACCTGGTGGTCTTCTATAAGAGGACCTAGTGGTCTTCTATAAGAAGACCTGGTGGTCTTCTATAAGAAGACCACGTGTTCTTCCATTAGAACACCTGGGGATCTTCTATAAGAAGACCTGGTAGTCTTCATTAGAAGACCTCGTGTTCTTCCATTAGAACACCTGGGGATCTGCTATAAGAAAACCTGGTGGCCTGCTATAAGAAGACTTGGTGGTCCTTATAAAAATTCCTGGTGGTCTTTATAAGAATACCCGGTTTTCTTCCATTAGAACACCTGGGGATCTTCTATAAGAAAACCTGGTGGTCTTCATAAGAAGACCTCGTGTTCTTCCATTAGAACACCTGGGGATCTGCTATAAGAAAACCTGGTGGCCTGCCATAAGAAGACCTGGTGGTCCTTATAAAAAACCTGGTGGTCTTTATAAGAAGACCTGGTGTTCTTCCATTAGAACACCTGGGGATCTTCTATAAGAAAACCTGGTGGCCTGCTATAAGAAGACCTGGTGGTTTTATAAGAAGACCTGTGGTCTTCTATAAGAAGAGCTGTTGTTCTGCAATAAGAAGACCTGGTGTTCTTCCATTAGAAGACTAGTGGACTTCCATAAAAAATTATGTGTTTTCCTATAACAAGGCTTGAGTTTCTTTCATAAAAAGACATGATGCTCTTCTATAAGACGACCAGGTGGTCATCTATAAGACAAATCAAATGTTCCCCTATAAGAAGACCTGGTGGTCTTATATAAAAAGAACAGGTGGTCTTCTATAACCAGACCAAGTGGTCTTCTATAACAAGACCTGGTGGTCTTCTATAGCAAGACCTGGTGGTCTTCTTTAACAAGATCTGGCAGTCTTCTATAGCAAGACGTGGTGGTCTTCTATAACAAGACCCGTTGTATTCTGGAAAAAGGCCTGCGGTCTGGCCTGGTTCTTCTAAAGGAAAACATGGTGGACTTTTATTCGAAGACTTGGTGGCCATCTATAAGAAGACCTGGTTGTCTTCTATTAGAAAATCAAGTGTTCCCCTAAAAGAAGGACTGACGTTTTTCTATAAGAAGACCTGGTTGGCTGGTGGTTTTCTATAAGAAGACCTGATAGTGTATAACCTTTTCCAACAGAATATTGAAGAGATCACGCGATAGGCTGTATCCTTGTCTGAAACCTCTTTTCCTACTGAACTCTTCGGTGGCGGTCTTCCCCATTTCACTTAAATTCATCCCACAAAGTCGAATGTGATTTACGGGGATACCAGACATTTTTTGGAATGCCTTTCTGGTAAGTGTTGTTCTGCATCTCTTGGGTCTTTGCCAGAATTTAACGCAGGGTAAACATTTGATCAATGGTGGATTTGTCAGGTCTAAAGCCGCAATGTTGTGGCCCAATTATTTCGGTGAACATAGGCTTTAGTCATTCGCACTATGTTATAAGCAATAGGGAGCAACCTTATGTCCTTATAATTCCCATTCTTGTGGACGGGACATCGAATGCTCAGAATCCAATCATTGGGTACGCGTTGTCCCTGTTAAATGTTTTTTAACTTACTGATCTATACACCTTATCAGCGTGTCGCCTCCGGTTTCGAGCTGTTCGGTTGTTTAGCCATCGGCTCCTGCTGCCTTATTATTCATCAGCCGGTTAATTACTGTATTCACCTCATCATGGCCAGGTGGTATAAATTAGTCGTCGTCTTCGGATACCTACAGTTTGGAAAAATGATCTTTTAATATCCTGAGCACACTAAACACCAAATTACCTTGCTGGACTCTATAGGAGGATTTACCTGTACCAAAGCCATCAGTTTGATGTTTCTGGCTTCCGTACATCTCGATTTTTTCACACTCCCGTTTTTCCACTTCTCTTTTTTCCTGCAGAAAAGTTTCTCCTCTCTCCCGCTTTTTCATTTCCTCTCTACTTTTCTCCAGATAACTCTCTCGTGCGCTAAGTGTTGCTACTGATTGTAGAGTAGTCCTATATGCCACAATTTCGGTTTTGGACATCAGCACGAAACTCCTGGTCATACCCTGAGTTCCTTGTTGGAGGTCTCTGGTATCCAAGTATGGATTTTGCGGCTGTTTGTATGGAGTGGGTAATACTTTGCCAACGTGTTGATATGTTACCACGACGAGGAGTGCTTTGATTAAGCAATTGGGCCAGTTGTGACGCCCTTCCCAATTCATCGTTATTCCTGTACGGCAGTAATACCGGCCTTGTATTTTTCAAGTACATCTGCCAGTGCATAAACTGCACCTTCTCTATGATGAGTGCGAATATCACACGTGCACGTTACCTCACTATCATTAACGGATGTTAAAGGCAGCTCCCCAAGTGATACCACGGAGAGGCCAGTGTCCACTTGAGATGAAGGAGGGACCAAGATGAGTCCTAGGCTTTGCAATATTGAAGACGGTCAGCGTCGTTGCATGGTAATTTTGGTAACTTTCATTCCCTACGTTATCCATTTTCATCCATGCAGCCGTTAAAATATTAATTAATTAAAATTATTTTATTATTAAATAATATTATCAAAAAATGTTAATATTATTTAAAAATTATTCAATAATATTTTAATAATATTAGAATACAAGTTAAGCCTATTTTAATAATATTAAAATATTATTTAGTATTACATATTACAGAAAATTCATTATAGCTTCAATAATTCCATATATGAACTGAAGTTTTAATGTGACCTTCCACCTCTTTTGTGTCCTTAAGTTGCAATTGTATTGAATAAAACTTCAATATCATATACCCACAATGATTTTTAACACAATGCCAGTAATTTATGTGGGACAATTAAAAAATTTGTCTATTGTTGTCATTAGTTTTTTTTTGTTTGTTTGTTAATTAAATTTGCAATTAGTTTTTCAACAGTTAATTATAAAGGCAATATAAAAAATGTGAAATATTATGACTTTGAAATGAACAAAAAAGAAAAAAAACACTAAATACGGAATTGTCAAAATAAGCACTGGCGTAGATATGATTATCCTGAAACTCTTCAGTTCCTACTAAACCTTTTAAAACTCCCTTGGGCATTGTCATTTCCTTTGAAATTTGAACATGTTGTCACTTCATAGAAATTTTGGTAACATTCCAAAAAAACAAATTCAAATTTAAACCCTCTACGCCATTGGTTATACCAACGAACTACCACTTCATTAAAAATTCTGTATGAATAGAAAATTCTAAAAAAATATATTTCTTATGAATAAATTTAGCAATTATTTCAAATGTACATAACATCCATGGAAGGACATTCATTACAAAAGAACAACAGCAACAACAAATATGAAAAAGAACAACAACAACAGCAGCAGTAACTGCAAATATAAATAATAAATAAATGAACAGATGAACAGTAACAATTCACAAGAAAACATTTTTTTTATTAAACGAATAACTAAACAGACTGACTAGCTAACTGCCTTGTCCGACAAAAATAGCAAATAATAAAGCTATCAAAAAAGTTTTTTTTTACAGAAATTAAGCATGAGTTTATTAGGAACAGATACATCCAAATGTGAAATATACATGCGAAATTCCAAGCAGGTGTATAAAAAGTGTTGGATAATTCTTTTTAAGAGACATTAAAATGTTATTGCTGTGATCGAACGTAACAGGTAAGAAAAGGCTATAGTCGGGACAGGGCCAACTATATGATATCCTACCATTACCCCGCGCATAAGCTTTTCACGTATCAACATTTCTTCTAGGGCGATACTACTGTTATTAGGGTAGTCCTTTTTTTCAAATGAGCGAACATTATACATTTTTACGAAGTACAATCAACATGCCTTTGCCTTTCGAGTAGCTGAGTACTACCAGACGTGTGGAAAGTTGAGTGGCTGTAAACGAAAAACATAAACAAGTAAGAACGGTATTAAGTTCGACCCGGCCGAACTTGTTATACCTTCCACCTCGAGTTGTATTGAAGTAAAACTGAACAATTAATTTCCTTTCGTTTATGAAGAAGACCAAGACACATTTATAGAAGGTAGAATTGGCAATCAGCTGTATTTTTACTTTTTTGTAAATTTGGTTTCCAAAATGTAATACTTTCTACTCACGAAATTTGAAATTTCGAAATTTGTTACCATAAAATACTTATTTTCATCCTAAATGTGTAATAAAAATGACCTACACACAACCTTCAAAATAACGAAAATCGGGAGGAACACTTCTATGGAGGCAATATGTAGGCATGGACCTATACCTACAGATTTCAGGTGGAAAGTTTTGCTCCCCCAACGAAGACTAAATACAGCTATTTCGGTGGAATATTGAGGCGTCAAACTTCAATATTCCGAAAACTGGGATGTGCCGTTATATGGAGACTATATGAAGGCATGGACCCATACCGACAAATTACATATGGAAACTTTATACCCCAAATGAAGACTAAATACCAAATTTCAGCCATTTCGGAGCAATATTGAGGCCACAACCTTAAATATACCGAAAATCGGGAGTTACCGTTCTATGGGGGCTATATGAAGGCGTGCCCTATACCGACAAATTTCATATGTAAAGTTTTGTATCCTAAATGAAGTCTAAATATCAAATTTCAGTCATTTCGGAGCAATATTGAGGCCACAACCTTCAAAACACCGAAAATCGGGAGGTACCGTTCTATGGGACCGACATATTAAATATGGAAATGGAATACCCATATGGAAAGTTAATACCCAAAATGAAGACTAAATACCAACGTTCAGCCATTTCGGAGTAATATTGAGACAACTACCTTCAAAATTCCGAAAATCGGGAGGTACCATTTTATGGGAGCTATACGAAGGCGTGGACCTATACCGACAAATTACATATGGAAATTTTATACCCCAAATGAAGACTAAATACAAAATTTCAGCCATTTCGGAGCAATATTGTGGCCACAACCTTCAAAATACCGAAAATCGGGAGGTACCGTTCTATGGGGGCTATATGAAGGCGTGGACCTATACCGACAAATTTCATATGTAAAATGTTGTACCCTAAATGAAGTCTAAATATCAAATGTCAGTCATTTCGTAGGAATATTAAGGCCAAAACCTTCAAAATGCCGTAAATCGGGAGGTACCGTTCAATGGGGGGGGGGGGGCAATTCAGCACATCCAGGAAGAGATGCCCGGAGTTAATCTCTATGATCCTCGGTTCAATTAAATACCCAAGGAATATGTTACAATGTAAAAACGAAACCAAAGGCAAAGAAAACTTGATAATATTCACAAAATCCACAAGCGATTGAAGGGCCATAGTCTTCCAGCAAAATGTTCGATGCCAAAGATGCTATTCAGAATGGGTGCAAGTGAAATGGAATGTCATTTTGTTAGCGTATTCACTCATTCTTTTTACAAGAGCGTGACCCCCAAAAGATGCAATTCATTTTTATACCCTCCACCATAGTATGGAGGGTATATTAAGTTTGTCATTCTGTTTGTAACACATCGAACTAATCATTTGCGACCCTATAAAGTATATATATTCTTGATCAGGATAAAATTCTAAGACGATCTAGCCATGTCCGTCTGTCCGTCTGTCCGTCTGTCTGTCCGTCTGTTGTAATCACTCTAGCGTCCGCAATAATTAAGATAGAGTGCTGAAATTTTGCACCCGAGGGTCTTTTTTCCATCGGCAGGTCAAGTTCGAAGATGGACTATATCGGTCCACTTTTTGGTATAGCCCCCATATAACGGTACCTCCGGATTTGAGGTATTTTGACGTTCTTCGCCACATTTGCAGACCGAATTAGCTATAATTTGGCAATTAGAGTTCCTAGTGATCAACAAACTTATATCCCAAAGGATATGGGCATAGGTCCATGTTTTGGTATAGTCCCCATATAACGGTACCTCCGGATTTGAGGTATTTTGACGTTCTTCGCCACATTTGCAGACCGAATTAGCTATAATTTGGCAATTAGGGTTCCTAGTGATCAACAAACTTATATCCCAAAGGATATGGGCATAGGTCCATGTTTTGGTATAGTCCCCATATAACGGTACCTCCCGATTTTCGGTATTTTGAGAATTTTAGCCACAATTTTTAACCGAACTAGCTGCAATTTGCCATTTGAGGTTCTAAGTGATCATGAAACATCTCCACCAAACATCGTCAACATAGGCCCATGTTTTGGTATAGCCCCCCCCTGTGGGCCATCAGGAATTAGCGTTATATCTTTGTTCACTGTTGCTTAAGTGCTCTACAAAAACAACAAACAAAGATATAATGCTAATTCATGATGGCTTATAGGGTCTCTTGCAAAAACTTCATCACACCATAACGCGGAAGTTCGACTCACGGCGCATCTGTCCTTCGGGGTTTTTAATATAAACACACCAAGGGCTTTCATCTCCAAAAGGAATTATCTCTGCCCCAACATTTGTGTTCACAGTGTAATTTAAGCAATAGTGGGGGCAGTAGGAGTCTATCCATTGTCGAAAAGTTGTAACGCCTAAAATTGTGAAAGGACCCCAATTATTCCATTTTAATTAAGACTATTTTATGGTGGTGGGTATAAAAAGTTCGGCCCGGCCGAACTTAACGACTTTTTACTTGTTAGATCCTAAGCATGTCATCTTTGCTAACTCGGTGAAATGACATCTTCAACAATTCGTTGGCATGGCATCTATACCAATCCATTGGCATGTCATCTTAACCGACTGCCTAGAATAGCATTTTCACCAATCTTTAGCATGTCATTTTCACCAACCCTTTGGCTCCAACCCTTGTTCGGAAAATGCAAAATGCTTTATTGAAATATGATTTTCATGATTTTTTGTTAATTCATAGGAATTTGTGAAATAACTGTTATTTAATTATCATCAAAAAGTTTACATCCATAATTGCTGTTTCTTGTTGTTGTAACAGTAGTTTATATGTTTGTATGTCAGTTGTAAGAATGTGCAGTTGAAAAGGTGCAGAGTGTCGTGCGGGCATGTGCCGCATGATAAGCAGCTGTTTTGCACGGTGTCATCAATCCTTGCCCTATAGGAATTTACGATTTCAATGCCGTCTGCAGCGGTTGGAATTCAGGAGAGGTATAGGTTAGACAGTTCCGGCAATATCACCCCACCTTGGACAACTTCCTCTGCGGGTGTTGGACTTCTTGATCCTAAATTCTACGTACGACTGGCGTCCACACATATAATTTATTATCCAACGTTTCAAACTTGGCCGGAGCGTAGTCTGCTCGAGGACCTCAAACTGCGTGGAGTGCTTGACAGTATCAATGGTTATTGATAAATCAAGCGCCACTATTACTGTTTTATCGCACGGCTTGCTCTGATTGAATCCTTGACTAATATGTGTGGAGATGGCGTGCAGCGCAGTTTTTGTGCTGCTTACGGATCCCAAGCTATTGGTCAGCAACTGGACAGTAATTTCTGATGCTGGTGAGGACTAAAGCCCCAAAGGGTCTTTTCTACGGGCGACAAAAGCGATATCGGTCTGTACAATTCACAGTGCAGTCCGACTCTATTTTTAGCACAATGATTGGGATTTCCCAGCATAATAAATCTTATATAGCTTTAAACGTATTTAGATAAGTAAAAGAAAATATACATGCGTATAAATAAAAGCACAAAATTCATCTCTATTGGATCGATGGAATGGGTTAAAATGCTGATTAAAAGATCGGATCTATCACGACTTCCTTTGAAAGGGTTCAAATGCTGATGAAAAGATCGAATCTTTCACGACTTCCTTTGAATGGGTTCAAATGCTGATGAAAAGATCGGATCTTTCACGACTTCATTTGAACCAATGCAAAAGATCCAGTGAAATCATGGCATCTCATGGAACCACTTCCATAAAATGTTGCTGGGCTGTTTAATAATCTTCACATGACATATCCGTACTCTATATAAAATTTTTAATCTCCAGACAAACCAGCAACATTTCGAATAAAAGATGATCTCTTCAAATTCAGTTTACTTGCAGGAAAGAAACAACAATAACAAAAAAGTCGGTCTTGCTGTAAGAACTAAAGCTTCAGGCTACGAGACTGGCTTAGTGAACAAAAAAAAATCTCCAAAAAAGTAACAGAGGGCTAGTGTCGGACGGGACGTGTTTCCATGGAATCTATTTAATATGATTGCGTAATATTTTTCCCTCCGATAACACATACACATGTCGATACACTTGAGAAATATTCTACATACATACACCGTCATGACTGGAAAAGTTTGGTGTAATCTTGCTTATTTTATAATGCACTACCGGACCTTTTTCTACTCAAAAAAATGTCAAAATACATTTTGAAATAGTTTTTGAGTGATTTTTATCAACCAATGAATAAAGAACCAATATTTCGAGGTATTGCATTACATCTTACCAAAGTTATCACTTCAAGACCCCGTACGGCGTTGCTATTTGCATTAACTTTAAAAAAAACTTGGAATTTCTCTATCATGATTTGAAAATTCTTCTATCATGTTTCCAACATTTTGTACACAGAGGGAAAAAGTCGATCAAAAATCAACACCGTATGGTGTCAACATGAGCACAGGCGAGCTCAATTTTTTTTGACCACGTCTGTTGTCATTTTTTGAATCTGACCACGAATGCACATGTGTACTCAATTTGTAATATTTCGACAACAATCGTGCTCACTCTGACCACGGGACCTTGCCAATTACACTGTGAACCGGCAGAGATAATTACCCAAAATATCAAAAATGGCAATGAAAACGCGACAAGATCGATTAGTTGTCAATGAGATTCGTACCTAAAATTTTCTGAGCGACATTTTTGCAGAACATTTCGGAGCTGAAAAACGTCATCTTGTGGTAATTTTATAGCGGTTCCTAAAATAAATGACGAAAAGGACATTGGAGGAAGCGAGTTAGAAGGTCGAAATGCTCTATGAAAATAATCATCATTCGATTTGACTGAAGACATGTCATCTCATAAATAAGCTAAAGCAATAGTTACCAAAGATATAACGCTAATTTCAGATGCCTTACAGGATCTTCAGCAGAAATTTCATCACGCCATAACTCGGAAGTTCGACTCACGGCGGATCTGTCATTCGGGATTCTTAATATACTCACCAAGGGCTTTCATCCCCAAAATGAAATATATCTGCCCCAGATTTTCACCTCCATTCTGTGTCCCCTTGTTATCAAAACCGTTGACACCATCTCGTTGTCAAATTGACAACGGCGTGCTCATTTCGACCACAAACGGTGTTGATACGCTATCGTCAACGGATGTGGTCAGTTTGACCAGGTATGGTGGCATTTTTTCTCTGGATGTAGCATGGAAGGTAAATATAGGACAAAAAAAAACAAGAGAGGGTTATAGTCAGACAGAGTCTACCATGTGATAATCTACTCCACTACACCTGTAACACATTTTTTGAGTTACCGACAAAAACCGGTAAAATTAAAATGCCTTCAAATTCGGTAATTATCGATATTTTCCGGTAAGTTAGCGACGAAGGGAAAGTAGTTGCAATGTTCTACCGATAGCAATAGTGCTGTCATTTTTTTTTTTGAACTTTTCATTCATAATTTTGCGTTTTAATTTTACCGACATTTGTCGTTAACTCAAAAAATGAGTTAGAGAATCCAAGGAATTTCTTTTATATGATTGCGATATGTTTTAGCCGTCCGGTCATCCATACATAAATGAACATACGTGGTAACATACCAGAGATATAGAATATACAGTCGGTAGCAAAAGTTAGTATAAACCGTTGAAACCAAAATGTATTAGAGATAAAAAGCACAATAACTTATTGAAAACAACAAACAATTAGTTCTATTTGAGAGATACGAAGTTTGTCTTCGGTAATAACAATTAAAAGTGCGTCAATGTACGGTTCGAATCCACAAAATACCAAATTTTATATCGCAAAAGTAAGTATACAACGGAAAATCCTCGTGGAACTGTGTAAAAATTCTTGATATTTTTGAACAAAATGAAAAAAATCTGTATTATGATCTTAAATACAGATTTTTTCATTTTGTTAAAAAATATCAAGAATTTTTACACAGTTCTAAGAGGATATTAATTGGTTTTAATGCCAGTTATAGTGCTTATAGTGACGAGTCCAACGTACACTGGATCGTAAAATCCACAAAAATTGGTCATCCACAAATACAACAACTGTAACGACAAAATTCCGGGTGTTATGTTCTGTTTATGAATATTAAAGCCATTTTTATTTCAAATCGAATTTTTATTGTAATTGTATTGATCGCCAAAATTCGTATGACGAATAGGCAAATAAAGAAGAAGAAAGCAATGAAATGCTCAGAAAATCTCTAAAGTTTCAATATGGGGTCATCGTGATCGAGTTTCTTGTTCTTTTCCCTTGTTCTTTTGAAACATTTAATAATCAAACTGATGCATTCAGTACAGATACATCCTCCTGTAGAGACCAGCAAAGTAATTTGGCAACTGATACAGATAGTGTGCTCAGGATATGGAAAGAAAAATTTCCCAAACCGTTGGTATCCAATAGTAGCGAAGACGACGAAGATACCACAGATCTAATCCCAGAATATGGTATTGAATGTATACCGTCCAGCCAAGATGAGGTAAAGTCAGCAATAAACCGGCTAAAAAAATAATAAGGCAGCAGGAGCCGATGGCTTACCAGCCGACCTGTGCGACACGCTGAAAAGGTGTATGCATCAACTAGTTAGCACCATCTGACAGGAAGAACGCGTACCCGACCATTGGAACCTGAGTATCTTGTGTCCCGTCCACACGAAAGGAGATAATACCGTATGCTCTAACTATAGGGGCATAAGTCTTCTGCCTATTGCTTACAAGATAGTGTCAGGGATATTATGCGAACGACTAAAGCCTATGGTCAATGAAATAATTTGCCAAAACAATTCGGCTTTAGACCTGGCAAGTCCACCATTGACCAGATATTTACCCTGCGGCAAATCCTAAAGAAGACCCAAGAAATGCAGATCGACATCTACCACCTTTTTGTGTTTTATAAGGCAGCTTTCGACTGCCCCCTACGCCCAAATATATTCCAAGCCATGTCTGAATTTGGTATCCCCGCAAAGCTTTATAAGATGACTTTAACTGATACCCGGTCGTCAGTAAATGTAGGAAAGAACCTCTCCGAGCAACTCCGTTCCAAATGAGGTTTCACCTAAGTAAGCTGTTTAAAAACAAATCCAAATCCTTCGAAAGATCTACGGGCCAATCTGCGTTGGCGGTGAATATCGACGTCGTATGAACTACGAGCTGTATCTGCTATACAACGACATCGGAATAGATAAACGCATCGAGATACAACGATTGCGTTGGCTAGACTATATCATAAGAATGAGCGATGATGAACCCGTTAAAAAGGTGTATAAATACGGGCCACATGGCGGTGCACGCAGAATTGGCAGGCCAAAGCTTCGGTGGAGCAAACAAGTGAATGGCGAGATGAAAAGGCGTGGTATTCGAGAAAGCGAAGCAACAAACAGAAAGAATTGAAGATCTTTTCTTAGTTCGGCTTATGGAACAAATGTTCTGTAATGGACCAGCTAAGTAAGTAAGCAAGTAACTATCGAGTCTCACATAGAAATAGACAAACGGTGACGACAAAAAATTGGAGTTTTGGCCTTCGGTTATATATGTGATAACAACAAGTAAAAAGTCGTTAAGTTCGGCCGGGCCGAACTTTTTATACACTCCACCATAAAATAGTCTTAATTAAAATGGAATAATTAGAGTCCTTTCACAATTTTAGGTGGAACAACTTTTCGACAATGGATAGACTCCTACTGCCTCCCACTATTGCTTATATTACACTGTGAGCACAAATGTTGGGGCAGAGATATTTTCTTTTGGAGATGAAAGCCCTTGGTGTGTGTATATTAAAAACCCCGAAGGACAGATGCACCGTGAGTCGACTTCCGCGTTATGGCGTGATGAAGTTTTTACAAGAGACCCTGTAAGCCATCATGAATTAGCATTATATATTTGTTTGTTGTTTTTGTAGAGCACTTAAGCAACAGTAAACAAAGATATAACGCTAATTCCTGAAGGCCCACAGGGTCTCTAAGAAAAATTTCATCACGCCATAACGCGGAAGTTCGAGTCACGGTGGATCTGTCCTTCGGGGTTCATAATATACTCACCAAGGCCTTTCTTCCTCAAGAGGAATTTTCCGTGCGCCAGACTTTCGCCTCCATTTTGTTGCACAGTTTTATCTAATCTCAAAAAAGGTGTTCAGCTAGGTGAAAGGTACCACTAACGGGGCTATATCAAAGAGTCAACCTATCTTTAAATTTTGTCGGCGGAAAAGTTTTATAGCTGCAGGGAACTTCAAGAGTCAAATTGAGGGTAGTTTCATCAAAACAATGTAGACCCTCAAAAATGGACCAATGTTGACGAATTTTAGTGAAGAATTTAGTGAAGAGGTACAGTTATATGGGGGGATATACCAAAACATGGACCTATATTGACGATTATTTTTGAATAGACAAAATTGTAGCTAAAATTCTCAAAATACCGATCATTACAGCTAGTTCGGTTAAAAATTGCAGCTAAAATTCTCAAAATACCGAAAATCGGGATATACCGTTATATGGGGGCTATACCAAAACATGGACCTGTGTTGACGATGTTTCGTTGGAGATGTTTTATGACCACTGAGAACTTTAAATGTCAAATTACAGCTATTTCGGTAAAAAACTGTAGCTAAAAATCTCAAAATACCGAAAATCGGGAGGTACCGTTATATGGGGGCTATACCAAAACATGGACCTATGTTGAATATGTTTCGTGGAGATGTTTCATGACCGCAGAGAATCTCAAATGGCAAATTACAGCTAGTTCGGTTAAAAATTGTAGCTAAAATTCTCAAAATACCGAAAATCAGGAGGTACCGATATATGGGGGCTATACCAAAACATGGATCTATGTTTAAGATGTTTCGTGGAGATGCTTCATGACCACTGAGAACCTCAAATATCAAATTACAGCTAGTTCGGTTAAAAATTTTAACTAAAATGCTCAAAATACCGAAAATCGGGAGGTACGGTTATAAGGGGGCCATATCGAAACATGGACCTATGTTGACGATGTTTAGTGGAGATGTTTCATGATCACTGAGAACCTCAAATGTCAAATTGCAGATAGTTCGGTTACAAATTTTGGCTAAAATTCTCAAAATACCGAAAAGCGGGGGGTACCGATATATGGGGGCTATACCAAAACATGGACCTATGTTGACGATGTTTCGTAGAGATGTTTCATGACCACTGAGAACCTCAAATGTCCAATTGCAGATAGTTCGGTTAAAAATTGTGGCTAAATTCTTAAAATACCGAAAATCGGGAGGTACCGTTATATGGGGACTATACCAAAACATGGACCTATGCTCATATCCTTTGGGCTATAAGTTTGTTGATCACTAGGAACCCTAAGTGCCAATTTATAGCTAATTCGGTCTGCAAATGTGGCGAAGAACGTCAAAATTCCTCAAATCCGGAGGTACAGTTATATGGGGACTATACCAAATAGTGGACCGATATAGCCCATCTTCGAACTTGACCTGCCTATGGAAAAAAGACCCTCGGGTGCAAAATTTCTGTACTCTATCTCAATTATTGCGGACGCTAGAGTGATTACAACAGACGGACAGACGGACATGGCTAGATCGTCTTAGAATTTTATCCTGATCAAGAATATATATACTTTATAGGGTCGCAAATGATTACTGCGATGTGTTACATACGGAATGACAAACTTAATATACCCTCCATACTATGGTGGAGGGTATAAAAATAGGCTTCAAAAACACTTGACATCTCAAATTTGCAATGTCGGAGACTCGAAATCACAACCAACGTTATTAAAACTATCGTCGTAATGATAATGTCAGTACAAAGGGTTGGTGAAAATGACATGCCAAAGCATTGATGGAAATGACATGCCAAAGCATTGGTGTAAATGACATGTCAAAGCATTGGTGTAAATGACGTGCATTGGATCCAAAAATGAATAGCATCTTTTGGGGTCCACGCTCATATAAAATTCATCGATGAAGATGCTAAAAATATGACATGCCAGATCACATGCACCATAATTGAATGGCATCTTTGGCATCGAACATTTTGCTGGGTAAATTACAGAATATTTGCCCCATGAACCTAACTAAATTTTCCTTTATTTTTGCCTTATTAAGGCGAAGGCCATTTATAGTGATATTTAATTAATTCTCTTTCGAGTTGAGCTGTTAGGCCTTTAGCTCAACTCGAAAGAGAATTAACGAAACCCAGCAAAATTTGAAGGAAGTGGTTCCATGCGATGACGTGATTTCATGGCATCTTTTGCATTGGTTCAAACGAAGTCGTGAAAAATCCGATCCTTTCATTAGCATTTGAACCAATGCAAAGGAAGTCGTGAAAGATCCGATCTTTTCATCAGCATTTGAACCTATGCAAAGGAAGTCGTGAAAGAGTCGATCTTTTCATCAACATTTCAATCCATTCATTTGATCCAATAGAGATGAATTTTGTGTTTTTATTTATACAATTTTTTCTAAATATATAAGATTAATTATTTACAATAGGCTTGATGTTGTGGGAGACTCGATATCACTACCAACGTTGTCAAAACTCTCGTCGTAATGATAATGTCATTGCAAAGGGTTGGTGAAAATGACATGCCAAAGCATTGGTGGAAATGACATGCCAAAGCATCGGTGAATATGACTTGTCAAAGCATTGGTGTAAATGACATGCTTTGGATCCAAAAATGAATAGCATCTTTTGGGGTCCACGCTCATATAAAATTCATCGATGAAGATGCTAAAAAGATGACATGCCAGCTCACTTGCACCCATGATTGAATGGCATCTTTGGCATCGAACATTTTGCTGGGAATTTTGTTTATTATTACTAAGTGCATGAACTGGCTTAATGTTATCTGAAAGCAATTACTGTCAGCATCTTCAAGAACACCAAATTGTGCTTCAACAACCAGGGTGGTGAAATGAAAAAGTATTGGGCTGTTTAATAGCTATTAACAAATATTCTTAAGATTAGAGATACGTTTGGGTACAATAAGCATAGAATGCACAAAGCTTCCAAACCAGCACAGATCTCTTAAGAGAAAAGTGAAGATAGTGTAAGATTTTTTTTATTATTTTTTTAGACCAACTTAAATATAATTATGGACCCCCTTATATACCATATTGGATCTTCTATTAACATCTCTCAAAACCTCAACAGAGACTTAAGCAATTACTTTGTTTCATTTTTGTTATGTTTCTTTCCTATCCATCCAATCCACCTAAGTATTTGTTTATGAGAAAATAAAGTTATCCCAAGAGAACGAACAACAAAAAAATGAAACAAAAAATTAAAGGTAAACTTCAAAGTTACGATAAATGTTTGTCTGACATTTGTTTCTATTTTGTTTTTTGGCAAGGATTATTGTCTGCACAATTTCTGCTCTAACTTCTTCTTTCCTCGACTTTTGTTTAGTTATTTCTTGTTTTTTTGTTTGTTTTTTGCTTCTGATGACTTATTCATCTCCATCTTCTACGTTGGCCCAAAAGTTGTTTTTGTGGGTGGTAGTAAATTAAATCGATTAATCTGACACTTGAAATACCTGCTGCTGCTGCTCGAAGAATGAATGCAACCAAACGCCAGACTCTGGTTGTCTCGCACTTTTCAACCACAAACTGCTGTGAAAAGTTTGAGACATGCTCTGCTAGTTTTTTGGTTTGGCTGATTGGTTTTTTGTGGTTTAAGATTTCGTTGTTAACTATTTACGTTGCACTTGAAAGGATTTTTCATTCTGAAAATTAAAGTAGTTTAGCAGCAGTTGTGGGTGTTTTTTTTTTGTTTCCTTGTTTTTGTTATGAGCTATAGTTTAAGGTAAAATGTGGTTGTAATAAGAAAATAATTCCGAAGATTTAAATGTTTGCATAGGGTATACCACCAAGGAAAAAAGTTAACAGAAGCAGTTGCAGGACTTGTCCTTGAAAAGAGAATGAAGATGATATAATTCGTGATTAGGAATATATTATACGATACCATACCAAAGTACCAAAGTATTAGGTGTGGCCAATGTAACGCTGAGGAGTTCAACCACCGCTGAATAATGTGCTATCGCGAACCTCAAAATTTTTATAATATTAAAAAACTGTTACTCAAAAGCTATTACCGTTTCCTTTATTCGCTTCTATGATGGAATATTTCTAGAGGTGGTCATCTTTTCTACCCTTTCTATTCCAACATATTATTTCTTTGTGTTACTAATCAAAAGGATAACTGCAACCATTTACCCCATATTCATTACTCCATACCTTCTCATTCACTTTAAACCAAAAGGCCCAACAATGACATAAACGCAATCCACAACAGGGAATATCGTTATTCTGCTGCAATAAAAGCAATCCCACTAAGTTCGTTGCATTGACATCCGATTCAAACGGAATCTACCCCAAATAGTAAAGCCCCATGGCCATGAAATGCAATGCTAATAGTTAACGCATAAACATTGACAATGGCTTACAACCATCTAGTAGACAAACAATCAATTTCAACGGTACTTAGACTAGGGGTCAGCCGAAGTGAGTTTCATCATGTGGCTGCGACAAAAGGATGCATACATGTTTCCAGAAGCACTACAGGTAGTTTAAGCCTCGAATTAGAATTTTTTATGTATTCAACAAGCCACTTACTTGGCTGGCCCTCTACAGGAAAGATTTCTCCATCGAAGCCTTGGCCTTCCAGTACTGCGTGAACCGGCATGCGGCCCGTATTTATACGCCCTTTTAGCGGGCTCATCATAGCTCATTCTTATGGCATGGCCTGTCCAACGAAATCGTTGTATCTCGATAGTTTTAACTATACTGATGTCGTGGTTCATACGACATCGATATTCACCGTCCACGCAAACGAGAGGAACTAGAAAAGTTTGCGGCCTAGGCAACACGCAGAGTACTCAGGTCAGTTTGACATACTACCATCTGTTGGCTTGTTACAGTGGCTTCATTGAGACACCTCCAAAACATGGTTTTTGAACTTTTCCAGCATCTTCTGGTGATTGCTGCGATTTTTCGGGCACATACGCATAGTTCCATGATTCGTCACCTGGATCCATTTTATAAACGTCTTTTGAAGCACCGCGAAATATCTTGCACCCATCAACACGCGATCCGATGAGAAAAACTTTATTTTGGGCGCCAAGTGCTCATGTAATATCAAATTTTAGTTGGTGGAAGAAATGCCCAAGGATTCCTTTATCTCACGGTACATAACATGGCGATCTTGCATTATACGTTCACGCACGGCTTAATTATAGCATTTATACTAACCCACTTTTATACGGGCAAAATGTACCTCATCGAAATAATGGTTTTAGACCCCAAGTATGTTTGGACGAAATGTGTTTCAGACAATTTGGAGTCGATTTAGCCATGTCCGTCCGTCTGTCTGGCTGGAGCGCACGATAACTCTCGAACGAATGAGCCGATTTGGTCCAAAATTTGGCTATCGTAATATTTTGTCCAAACATATATAAGTTCGAAAATGGGCCATATCGGTCCACTCCTTCAGGTACCTCCCCCACAAAATTTCAAAAATGTTCGGAAAATTTGTGCGCACGATAACTCTTGAAAAGGAGTAACCGATTTGGTCCATACTTTGCATATCGTGAAATGTGTACCAGACTTAGATAAAGTTTCAATATGGACTCAATCGGTCCACTCCTTCGGGCACTTACAACACAAAATTTCGGAAAAGTTCAGTTTAAGTTCGAAGATAAGCCATATCGGTCCACTCCTTCAGTTACCTCCCCCACGAAATTTCAAAAATGTTCGGAAAAATTGTGTACACGATAACTCTTGAAGTGAGTGATCGATTTGATCAATACTTTACACATTCTAATATATCTACCAGATATAGATCAGCATCAAATATGGACTATATTTGACCACTCCTTCAGGTACCCCCCCCACAAAATTTCGGATAAGTTCACATTAAGACCTGCTCTCGAATCGCTTTGATTTTTGTTGAAGTAACTTGCACTGCCTCAATTACGACGGTAATAGTTTTTCCAAAGGCAAGTCCATAATTCTTGATAAAACAGTCCGAAAAGTGTAAAAAATTGCTATGGCACCATGTGTAGTGGCTGTAGAGCACAATAACTCTCGAACTGATCAACCTATTTGGTCAAATATTTGGCCTTCGCCATATTTTGTCCAATTTCAGTTCGAATTTGACCAACTTTGGATCTTTTAATATTTTATCCAAATTTAGTTTAATTTCTAAAATGGCCCATATCGGTCCTCTCCTTAGGGTACCTCCCGCAAAAAAGTTCAATATTTGTGCCTAGGTGCAGTTTAGGATCTTTTCGAAGATCCTTCGGAAATATATACCAATGCTGTTCGTTGTGGTCCTGTTTAAAGCGATATTATGTATTTCTTGGACAAGTCTATGTTTCTTGAATTACTAATCCAAAAGATATACGAAGACCCACTGAAATGACTAGTGGGCGCGATATATATCGAAATGATATGATGCCCAAAATAAGATTCTCTTCCATAATGGACTATGTTCGGCAAGTTCAAATGTCACGCATGCTGAGGGTATTTTTGCTAGAGATCGTGTAAGCCGTCAGGAACATCATTATATCTTTGTTCACTGTTTATTTTGCTTATTTTTGAGATGACATGTTTTCAATCAAATCGAATGAGGATTATTTTCGTAGAGCACTTAGGCCTTCTAACTCACTTAAAATAAAGGACGAAAAGGACATTGAATTTTTTTCGTCCTTTATTTTAAGAGCCGCTATAAAAGTACCACAAGATTACGTTTTTCAGCTTCGAAATGTTTTGCAAAAATGTCGCTCAAAAAAAGCGTAGGTACGGCTCCATTGACAACTAATCGATTTTGTCGCGTTTTCGTGGTCGTTTTGTGCATTTACCCTGTTTTTGTTTAGAAAAAGACTATATTTTGTTTTTTGTATATTCGTTACAGAACATACATAAGTTCGACTCACGGCGGATCTGTCCTTCGGGGTTCTTAATATACTCACCAAGGGCTTTCATTTCCAAAAGGAATTATCTCTGCCCAAAAATTTGTGTTCACAGTGAAATTGATCTTCGTAATTTTTTCCTAGGTTCAACAATTTTCGAGATATAAAAGTTTAAGTTGGGAAATTGCAGTCATGACTTTGTTTTATAAGGAGGCGATACAGTGAATGCATTGTCCCAATTTGAACTTCTATATCTCAATAACTGTAAAACCTACGAAATTATCATACAGGTCAATCTTGTAGATAATTTCCAAAGCTACAACATTTTCTCTAATCCCATTTCTGTTGCACTTGCGGTTTAAAAGCAAAATCTTGAAAACCTAAAAAACCCCTAAAAATGTCGACTTTAATCGCGATTTATTTAAAAAAGCGCTACGGCGAATTTTTTTGTTTTTTGATTTTTCTCACCTATGAACATTGTAGTTTCAGAATCCGCAAAAACTTCCCAGGTGTAAGCACCTTCCATTTAAAGTTGCTTCAAGAGAACCGTGTTACAGTAACATTTCGATAGGACTTGCAGTTTCCAAGCAAAATGGTGAATACCTAAAAAAACCCCTAAAATGTCACTTTTAATCGCGATTTATTTAAAAATCCCTCCAGCGATTTTTTTGATTTTTCTCATCTGTGAACATTGTAGTTTTAGAATCCGCAAAAACTTCCCAGGTGTAAGCACATTCCATTTAATGTTGCTTCAAGAGCACCGTGGTAAACAACATAAGCCATGTCAAAAAATGTCAAATGACTCCTGGCGACACTGCGTGTTGCCAAGGATGCAAATTTTTCTAGTTCCCCTCGTATTGGCCTGTAGAACTTTTGAAGAATGTTTCTCCCAAACACGCCAAGCACTGCTTTATCTGCTTCCGCTTCAGAACCATACATTAGAACTGGTTGTATCAGTGATTTGTAAAGTGTTATTTTTGTTTGAGATGTGGCTTTGTTCTTAAACTGTTCTTACTTAAGCCGAAGTAGCATGTGTTGGAGAATACTGTTCTTCTTCTTATTTCACAACCGATGTTTCTGTTGTGTTTATGGCGGTCTACCTCAGGGGGTCAACCAAGTCTTTAACTACCTCTAAATTATAGGGACCAATTCCACAAATCAGGAGGATGTGCCTGTACCAAAGCCATTAGTTTGACGTGTCACTCTTTGGTAGAATTTTCGGACTTCAATCTGGCTCCTACTACTCGATTTTTTTACACTGCCGCTTTTGTATTCTTCTCTTTTCCTGAGGAAAATAGGCTTCTCCTCTCTCTTTTTCTACCAATACATCATTCGTGCACTACGCGTTGCTACTGGTTATAGAATAGCCCTATATTCCGCATATTCCTTTTCGGTAGCATCATGATCAGGTATGACCAGGAGTGTCCTTCGGTTCTTTGATGGAGGTATCTGGTATCCAAGTACGGATTTTTCGGCTGTTTGCATGGGGCGAGGAGTGCTTTCATAAAGTAATTGGGCCAGTTGAGTGGAATATACTGTTGTGATTGCAGCTTATCGATGTCCAACTTCCTTGTTGTTTCTCTTCGTACTTTATTGCCTTTCAATGATGGTTAAGGCACAATAAAACATTATCATTTCCATGATAGCTTTTGTGGTGGTTATGCCATTGCTGCATATTTAGTGGCCATGTGGTGTTGGTGGCAGTGTCGACTAGATGGTTGTGGGTATATGTGGAGCCGAAATAAATGACACTCTTATATGGGCCATGAATGCCGCACTGCAGCGATTACTGTCAATTCGGCGTAACTCTAGGCCTAATAAATGTTTTGCATTCTCTGCTCTACGACTTAGACTACACAGACATTTTCGCATCTAACAGTGTGGGTAAATGTCACAAATCTCGCAAATGTTTGTTGGTTGTGTAAACCTTTTTCGCATTTGATTGTAATAGGCCCAGGCCACCAACAGCTAACTACTTACCAATGTAATCCATTCGTAAGAGAACTTTGTTTCACAAAAAACTGATAGTAGTAGCATCAGCATAAGCAGCATCTGTGGCATTACCACCATCATGGACAATAACAATATCAGGACACCCCAGCTCAAAAGTGTCAATGATAATTTAACCGTTCACCATTGAAAAAGAGCGGACAATTGTTCCGTAGGCTCTGAATGTCGTGTAGAATGGTCATTAGACATGCAAAGCACTTCTATTATAGACGCATTTAATTTCTGGCAACGCACAAACAATTTTAAGGACCAAGCATGGTTATTAAACCACTTAACCATGTTAAGATACCTTCAAGTGTTCATAAACATTTGGGTGAAATCAAAGGATTTTTTAATTTTATTATGGTCCTATACCACGAGCTGAAGGACATCTTTATAGGCGAGCTGTAGGTCGTCTTTATAGACGAGCTTTAGGTCGTCTTTATAGACGAGCTTTAGGTCGTCTTTATAGACGAGCTTTAGGTCGTCTTTATAGACGAGCTTTAGGTCGTCTTTATAGACGAGCTTTAGGTCGTCTTTATAGACGAGCTTTAGGTCGTCTTTATAGACGAGCTTTAGGTCGTCTTTATAGATGAGCTTTAGGTCGTCTTTATAGACGAGCTGTAGGCCGTCTTTATAGACGAGCTGTAGGCCGTCTTTATAGACGAGCTGTAGGTCGTCTTTATAGACGAGCTGTAGGTCGTCTTTATAGACGAGCTGTAGGTCGTCTTTATAGACGAGCTGTAGGTCGTCTTTATAGACGAGCTGTAGGTCGTCTTTATAGACGAGCTGTAGGTCGTCTTTATAGACGAGCTGTAGGTCGTCTTTATAGACGAGCAGTAGGTCGTCTTTATAGACGAGCAGTAGGTCGTCTTTATAGACGGGCTGTAAGTCGTCTTTATAGACGAGCTGTAGGTCGTCTTTATATGCGAGATGTAGGTCGTCTTTATAGACGAGCTCCAGGTCGTCTTACTAGACGAGCTCCAGGTCGTCTTTATAGACGAGCTCTAGGTCGTCTTTATAGACGAGCTCTAGGTCGTCTTTATAGACGAGCTCTAGGTCGTCTTTATAGACGAGCTCTAGGTCGTCTTTATAGACGAGCTCTAGGTCGTCTTTATAGACGAGCTCTAGGTCGTCTTTATAGACGAGCTCTAGGTCGTCTTTATAGACGAGCTCTAGGTCGTCTTTATAGACGAGCTCTAGGTCGTCTTTATAGACGAGCTCTAGGTCGTCTTTATAGACGAGCTCTAGGTCGTCATTATAGACGAGCTCTAGGTCGTCTTTATAGACGAGCTCTAGGTCGTCTTTATAGACGAGCTCTAGGTCGTCTTTATAGACGAGCTCTAGGTCGTCTTTATAGACGAGCTCTAGGTCGTCTTTATAGACGAGCTCTAGGTCGTCTTTATAGACGAGCTCTAGGTCGTCTTTATAGACGAGCTCTAGGTCGTCTTTATAGACGAGCTCTAGGTCGTCTTTATAGACGAGCTCTAGGTCGTCTTTATAGACGAGCTCTAGGTCGTCTTTATATACGAGCTCTAGGTCGTCTTTATAGACGAGCTCTAGGTAGTCTTTATAGACGAGCTCTAGGTCGTCTTTATAGGCGAGCTCTAGGTTGTCTTTATAGACGAGCTCTAGGTCGTCTTTATAGACGAGCTATAGGTCGTCTTTATAGACGAGCTCTAGGTCGTCTTTATAGACGAGCTCTAGGTCGTCTTTATAGACGAGCTCTAGGTCGTCTTTATAGACGAGCTATAGGTCGTCTCTGTAGACGAGCTCTAGGTCGTCTTTATAGACGAGCTGTATGTCGTCTTTATAGACGAGATGTAGGTCCTCTTTACAGACGAGCTGTAGGTCGTCTTTATAGCTGTAGGTCGTCTTTATAGACGAGCTGTAGGTCGTCTTTATATACGAGCTGTAGGTCGTCTTTATAGACGAGCTCTAGGTCGTCTTTATAGACGAGCTCTAGGTCGTCTTTATAGACGAGCTCTAGGTCGTCTTTATAGACGAGCTCTAGGTCGTCTTTATAGACGAGCTCTAGGTCGTCTTTATAGACAAGCTCTAGGTCGTCTTTATAGACGAGCTCTAGGTCGTCTTTATAGACGAGCTCTAGGTCGTCTTTATATACGAGCTCTAGGTCGTCTTTATAGACGAGCTCCAGGTCGTCTTTATAGACGAGCTCTAGGTCGTCTTTATAGACGAGCTCTAGGTCGTCTTTATATACGAGCTCTAGGTCGTCTTTATAGACGAGCTCCAGGTCGTCTTTATAGACGAGCTCTAGGTCGTCTTTATAGACGAGCTCTAGGTCGTCTTTATATACGAGCTCTAGGTCGTCTTTATATACGAGCTCTAGGTCGTCTTTATAGACGAGCTCTAGGTCGTCTTTATATACGAGCTCTAGGTCGTCTTTATAGACGAGCTCTAGGTCGTATTTATAGACGAGCTCTAGGTCGTCTTTATAGGCGAGCTCTAGGTCGTTTTATAGACGAGCTCTAGGTCGTCTTTATAGACGAGCTCTAGGTCATCTTTATAGAAGGGCTCTAGGTCGTCTTTATATACGAGCTCTAGGTCGTCTTTATAGACGAGCTGTTGGTCGTCTTTATAGACGAGCTCTAGGTAGTCTTTATAGACGAGCTCTAGGTCGTCTTTATAGACGAGCTCAAGGTCGTCTTTATAGACGAGCTCAAGGTCGTCTTTATAGACGAGCTCAAGGTCGTCTTTATAGACGAGCTCAAGGTCGTCTTTATAGACGAGCTCAAGGTCGTCTTTATAGACGAGCTCAAGGTCGTCTTTATAGACGAGCTCAAGGTCGTCTTTATAGACGAGCTCAAGGTCGTCTTTATAGACGAGCTCAAGGTCGTCTTTATAGACGAGCTGTAGGTCGTCTTTATAGACGAGCTCTAGGTCGTCTTTATAGACGAGCTGTAGGTCGTCTTTATAGACGAGCTGTAGGTCGTCTTTATAGACGAGCCGTCTTTATAGACGAGCTGTAGTTCGTATTTATAGACGAGCTCTAGGTCGTCTTTATAGACGAGCTCTAGGTCGTCTTTATAGACGAGCTCTAGGTCGTCTTTATAGACGAGCTCTAGGTCGTCTTTATAGACGAGCTCTAGGTCGTCTTTATAGACGAGCTCTAGGTCGTCTTTATAGACGAGCTCTAGGTCTTTATAGACGAGCTCTAGGTCGTTTTTATATACGAGCTCTAGGTCGTCTTTATAGGCGAGCTCTAGGTCGTTTTATAGACGAGCTCTAGGTCGTCTTTATAGACGAGCTCTAGGTCGTCTTTATAGACGAGCTCTAGGTCGTATTTATAGACGAGCTCTAGGTCGTCTTTATAGACGAGCTCTAGGTCGTCTTTATAGACGAGCTCTAGGTCGTCTTTATAGACGAGCTCTAGGTCGTCTTTATAGACGAGCTCTAGGTCGTCTTTATAGACGAGCTCTAGGTCGTCTTTATAGACGAGCTCTAGGTCGTATTTATAGACGAGCTCTAGGTCGTCTTTATAGGCGAGCTCTAGGTCGTTTTATAGACGAGCTCTAGGTCGTCTTTATAGACGAGCTCTAGGTCATCTTTATAGAAGGGCTCTAGGTCGTCTTTATAGACGAGCTCTAGGTAGTCTTTATAGACGAGCTCTAGGTCGTCTTTATAGACGAGCTCAAGGTCGTCTTTATAGACGAGCTCAAGGTCGTCTTTATAGACGAGCTCAAGGTCGTCTTTATAGACGAGCTCAAGGTCGTCTTTATAGACGAGCTCAAGGTCGTCTTTATAGACGAGCTCAAGGTCGTCTTTATAGACGAGCTCAAGGTCGTCTTTATAGACGAGCTCAAGGTCGTCTTTATAGACGAGCTCAAGGTCGTCTTTATAGACGAGCTCAAGGTCGTCTTTATAGACGAGCTGTAGGTCGTCTTTATAGACGAGCTCTAGGTCGTCTTTATAGACGAGCTGTAGGTCGTCTTTATAGACGAGCTGTAGGTCGTCTTTATAGACGAGCCGTCTTTATAGACGAGCTGTAGTTCGTATTTATAGACGAGCTCTAGGTCGTCTTTATAGACGAGCTCTAGGTCGTCTTTATAGACGAGCTCTAGGTCGTCTTTATAGACGAGCTCTAGGTCGTCTTTATAGACGAGCTCTAGGTCGTCTTTATAGACGAGCTCTAGGTCGTCTTTATAGACGAGCTCTAGGTCTTTATAGACGAGCTCTAGGTCGTTTTTATATACGAGCTCTAGGTCGTCTTTATAGGCGAGCTCTAGGTCGTTTTATAGACGAGCTCTAGGTCGTCTTTATAGACGAGCTCTAGGTCGTCTTTATAGACGAGCTCTAGGTCGTATTTATAGACGAGCTCTAGGTCGTCTTTATAGACGAGCTCTAGGTCGTCTTTATAGACGAGCTCTAGGTCGTCTTTATAGACGAGCTCTAGGTCGTCTTTATAGACGAGCTCTAGGTCGTCTTTATAGACGAGCTCTAGGTCGTCTTTATAGACGAGCTCTAGGTCGTCTTTATAGACGAGCTCTAGGTCGTCTTTATAGACGAGCTCTAGGTCGTCTTTATAGACGAGCTCTAGGTCGTCTTTATAGACGAGCTCTAGGTCGTCTTTATAGACGAGCTCTAGGTCGTCTTTATAGACGAGCTCAAGGTCGTCTTTATAGACGAGCTCAAGGTCGTCTTTATAGACGAGCTCAAGGTCGTCTTTATAGACGAGCTCAAGGTCGTCTTTATAGACGAGCTCAAGGTCGTCTTTATAGACGAGCTCAAGGTCGTCTTTATAGACGAGCTCAAGGTCGTCTTTATAGACGAGCTCAAGGTCGTCTTTATAGACGAGCTCAAGGTCGTCTTTATAGACGAGCTCAAGGTCGTCTTTATAGACAAGCTCTAGGTCGTCTTTATAGACGAGCTCTGGTCGTCTTTATAGACGAGCTCAAGGTCGTCTTTATAGACGAGCTCAAGGTCGTCTTTATAGACGAGCTCAAGGTCGTCTTTATAGACGAGCTCAAGGTCGTCTTTATAGACGAGCTGTAGGTCGTCTTTATAGACGAGCTGTAGGTCGTCTTTATAGACGAGCTCTAGGTCGTCTTTATAAACGAGCTCTAGGTCGTCTTTATAGACGAGCTCTAGGTCGTCTTTATAGACGAGCTCTAGGTCGTCTTTATAGACGAGCCCTAGGTCGTCTTTATAGACGAGCTCTAGGTCGTCTTTATAGACGAGCCCTAGGTCGTCTTTATAGACGAGCTCTAGGTCGTATTTATAGACGAGCTGTAGGTCGTATTTATAGACGAGCTATAGGTCGTCATTATAGACGAGCTGTAGGTCATCCTTATATACGTGCTGTAGGTCATCCTTATATACGTACTTGTGGTCGCTTTTTTAGACGAACTGTGGGTCGTCTTTATAGAAGAGCTTTAGAAAAACAAAGGTAAACATGTTCATCTGTCACCTACGTATATAGTCGTATTCACTTGTTCTGTTATCTCACCGAAGTATCTATAGAAGCAATTTTGGCTGTTTGCCTCCTCATTCGCAGCAACGTAATCAATCAAAAATCACAACATCAATAGTTTTTTTCTTCCATTTTCCCCTTCGACAAGGTTTTTTCCTTTTTTTCCTTTCTTCATAATAATCCAATATTGTTATTATGGCAGCAAGTGACGTCATAATTAAAGTCTCCAGGGGCTATAAAGTCTTCAAACGTGCAAAGTAATTAATTTGCTGCGGAAGATGAAGTATTATTTCGCTTTCTTATGATTAAATAATTTTTAATGTTATTTTTATAAACGATTCTAATTTTTCTCCTTGGGTTCATAGTTTCCCTTTTTTCTCTCACTAAAGGGATTTTTCTTGGCTGTTATTCGTTGGTAGGTTCTTTTTGTTCAATGGCTGTTTGTTACTTTTTCTTGTGTGTGTTACATTGGAAGCCCATAATATGGTCTTGTTGTGTTAGTGTGTCTGTTTATCCATGTGGCCGGCCGTCTATCCTTAGAAGGATTATTATTAATAAAAACAGACACTCTTATACATTTGGGGAGGGGAAGAAACTTCATTAATTTCTCATTTAATACGCATAAATCCCATGCGGCTGCAAACGATAACACAACCGAGAGAAATGCTTAAGATAACTGATTATTATGTTCGCTAAACTTCGCTACAATATTTTAGACGTGCCATGGCCAGCGTACTGCTAAACCCACGACACTATAACCTCCCACCACCATCGCCACCAACACCATCACATTCTTTCACGATTTCAATTCATTTATCGAGTTAGCTGGCCAGACCACCAATTTTGCCAGCTAACCAGTTACCAAAGCAACACTGACTGACACTTGGCCAACAGGCATTATCATTATTCTGTCGGATTTGCTTTTACTTCGAATATTTGCTACATTTAGTCAACTTTCATTGCTGAATGTGGTTGCTGTTACATTCCTCTTAGTGAGTGTATGTGTGTGTGGGTATGGGTTTGTGTTGTGTTACCGCTGTTGTTATTCATTTGTCTTTAAGGACATTTTCGATCTAGTCATCTACGGATAGTGAAGTAATTGCCGTTGGCTGGCAACATAGCTTTGGTCATAGTCGTCGCCATCACTTTGATTCCAAAAATAAAGTTGTGCATTCTAGTTTGGACATTGGGTAATTTATTATGATGCCATCGGATAACATAGAGGCAAGTACACAATGGGGTCAGTGAATTATGAAGGAATGCGGCCGACTTCAAGGAAGGCGTCACGGAAAAGGCATCTTTATAGACGAGCTAAAGATTGTCTCTATATACGAGCTAAAGGTCGACTTTATAGGCGAGCTAAAGGTCGTCTTTATAGACGAGCTGAATGTCATCTTTATGGACGAGGTGATGGTCGTCTTTATAGACGAGCTCAAGGTCGTCCTTACAGACGAGCTCAAGGTCGTCTTTATAGACGAGCTCAAGGTCGTCTTTATAGACGAGCTCAAGGTCGTCTTTATAGACGAGCTCAAGGTCGTCTTTATAGACGACCTTGAGCTCGTCTATAAAGACGACCTTGAGCTCGTCTGTAAGGACGACCTTGAGCTCGTCTATAAAGACGACCATCACCTCGTCCATAAAGATGACATTCAGCTCGTCTATAAAGACGACCTTTAGCTCGCCTATAAAGTCGACCTTTAGCTCGTATATAGAGACAATCTTTAGCTCGTCTATAAAGATGCCTTTTCCGTGACGCCTTCCTTGAAGTCGGCCGCATTCCTTCATAATTCACTGACCCCATTGTGTACTTGCCTCTATGTTATCCGATGGCATCATAATAAATTACCCAATGTCCAAACTAGAATGCACAACTTTATTTTTGGAATCAAAGTGATGGCGACGACTATGACCAAAGCTATGTTGCCAGCCAACGGCAATTACTTCACTATCCGTAGATGACTAGATCGAAAATGTCCTTAAAGACAAATGAATAACAACAGCGGTAACACAACACAAACCCATACCCACACACACATACACTCACTAAGAGGAATGTAACAGCAACCACATTCAGCAATGAAAGTTGACTAAATGTAGCAAATATTCGAAGTAAAAGCAAATCCGACAGAATAATGATAATGCCTGTTGGCCAAGTGTCAGTCAGTGTTGCTTTGGTAACTGGTTAGCTGGCAAAATTGGTGGTCTGGCCAGCTAACTCGATAAATGAATTGAAATCGTGGAAAGAATGTGATGGTGTTGGTGGCGATGGTGGTGGGAGGTTATAGTGTCGTGGGTTTAGCAGTACGCTGGCCATGGCACGTCTAAAATATTGTAGCGAAGTTTAGCGAACATAATAATCAGTTATCTTAAGCATTTCTCTCGGTTGTGTTATCGTTTGCAGCCGCATGGGATTTATGCGTATTAAATGAGAAATTAATGAAGTTTCTTCCCCTCCCCAAATGTATAAGAGTGTCTGTTTTTATTAATAATAATCCTTCTAAGGATAGACGGCCGGCCACATGGATAAACAGACACACTAACACAACAAGACCATATTATGGGCTTCCAATGTAACACACACAAGAAAAAGTAACAAACAGCCATTGAACAAAAAGAACCTACCAACGAATAACAGCCAAGAAAAATCCCTTTAGTGCGAGAAAAAAGGGAAACTATGAAACCCAAGGAGAAAAATTAGAATCGTTTATAAAAATAACATTAAAAATTATTTAATCATAAGAAAGCGAAATAATACTTCATCTTCCGCAGCAAATTAATTACTTTGCACGTTTGAAGACTTTATAGCCCCTGGAGACTTTAATTATGACGTCACTTGCTGCCATAATAACAATATTGGATTATTATGAAGAAAGGAAAAAAAGGAAAAAACCTTGTCGAAGGGGAAAATGGAAGAAAAAAACTATTGATGTTGTGATTTTTGATTGATTACGTTGCTGCGAATGAGGAGGCAAACAGCCAAAATTGCTTCTATAGATACTTCGGTGAGATAACAGAACAAGTGAATACGACTATATACGTAGGTGACAGATGAACATGTTTACCTTTGTTTTTCTAAAGCTCTTCTATAAAGACGACCCACAGTTCGTCTAAAAAAGCGACCACAAGTACGTATATAAGGATGACCTACAGCACGTATATAAGGATGACCTACAGCTCGTCTATAATGACGACCTATAGCTCGTCTATAAATACGACCTACAGCTCGTCTATAAATACGACCTAGAGCTCGTCTATAAAGACGACCTAGGGCTCGTCTATAAAGACGACCTAGAGCTCGTCTATAAAGACGACCTAGGGCTCGTCTATAAAGACGACCTAGAGCTCGTCTATAAAGACGACCTAGAGCTCGTCTATAAAGACGACCTAGAGCTCGTTTATAAAGACGACCTAGAGCTCGTCTATAAAGACGACCTACAGCTCGTCTATAAAGACGACCTACAGCTCGTCTATAAAGACGACCTTGAGCTCGTCTATAAAGACGACCTTGAGCTCGTCTATAAAGACGACCTTGAGCTCGTCTATAAAGACGACCTTGAGCTCGTCTATAAAGACGACCAGAGCTCGTCTATAAAGACGACCTAGAGCTTGTCTATAAAGACGACCTTGAGCTCGTCTATAAAGACGACCTTGAGCTCGTCTATAAAGACGACCTTGAGCTCGTCTATAAAGACGACCTTGAGCTCGTCTATAAAGACGACCTTGAGCTCGTCTATAAAGACGACCTTGAGCTCGTCTATAAAGACGACCTTGAGCTCGTCTATAAAGACGACCTTGAGCTCGTCTATAAAGACGACCTTGAGCTCGTCTATAAAGACGACCTAGAGCTCGTCTATAAAGACGACCTAGAGCTCGTCTATAAAGACGACCTAGAGCTCGTCTATAAAGACGACCTAGAGCTCGTCTATAAAGACGACCTAGAGCTCGTCTATAAAGACGACCTAGAGCTCGTCTATAAAGACGACCTAGAGCTCGTCTATAAAGACGACCTAGAGCTCGTCTATAAAGACGACCTAGAGCTCGTCTATAAAGACGACCTAGAGCTCGTCTATAAAGACGACCTAGAGCTCGTCTATAAAGACGACCTAGAGCTCGTCTATAAATACGACCTAGAGCTCGTCTATAAAGACGACCTAGAGCTCGTCTATAAAGACGACCTAGAGCTCGTCTATAAAACGACCTAGAGCTCGCCTATAAAGACGACCTAGAGCTCGTATATAAAAACGACCTAGAGCTCGTCTATAAAGACCTAGAGCTCGTCTATAAAGACGACCTAGAGCTCGTCTATAAAGACGACCTAGAGCTCGTCTATAAAGACGACCTAGAGCTCGTCTATAAAGACGACCTAGAGCTCGTCTATAAAGACGACCTAGAGCTCGTCTATAAAGACGACCTAGAGCTCGTCTATAAATACGAACTACAGCTCGTCTATAAAGACGGCTCGTCTATAAAGACGACCTACAGCTCGTCTATAAAGACGACCTACAGCTCGTCTATAAAGACGACCTAGAGCTCGTCTATAAAGACGACCTACAGCTCGTCTATAAAGACGACCTTGAGCTCGTCTATAAAGACGACCTTGAGCTCGTCTATAAAGACGACCTTGAGCTCGTCTATAAAGACGACCTTGAGCTCGTCTATAAAGACGACCTTGAGCTCGTCTATAAAGACGACCTTGAGCTCGTCTATAAAGACGACCTTGAGCTCGTCTATAAAGACGACCTTGAGCTCGTCTATAAAGACGACCTTGAGCTCGTCTATAAAGACGACCTAGAGCTCGTCTATAAAGACTACCTAGAGCTCGTCTATAAAGACGACCTAGAGCCCTTCTATAAAGATGACCTAGAGCTCGTCTATAAAGACGACCTAGAGCTCGTCTATAAAACGACCTAGAGCTCGCCTATAAAGACGACCTAGAGCTCGTCTATAAATACGACCTAGAGCTCGTCTATAAAGACGACCTAGAGCTCGTCTATAAAGACGACCTAGAGCTCGTCTATAAAGACGACCTAGAGCTCGTCTATAAAGACGACCTAGAGCTCGTCTATAAAGACGACCTAGAGCTCGTCTATAAAGACGACCTAGAGCTCGTCTATAAATACGACCTAGAGCTCGTCTATAAAGACGACCTAGAGCTCGTCTATAAAGACGACCTAGAGCTCGTCTATAAAACGACCTAGAGCTCGCCTATAAAGACGACCTAGAGCTCGTATATAAAAACGACCTAGAGCTCGTCTATAAAGACCTAGAGCTCGTCTATAAAGACGACCTAGAGCTCGTCTATAAAGACGACCTAGAGCTCGTCTATAAGACGACCTAGAGCTCGTCTATAAAGACGACCTAGAGCTCGTCTATAAAGACGACCTAGAGCTCGTCTATAAAGACGACCTAGAGCTCGTCTATAAATACGAACTACAGCTCGTCTATAAAGACGGCTCGTCTATAAAGACGACCTACAGCTCGTCTATAAAGACGACCTACAGCTCGTCTATAAAGACGACCTAGAGCTCGTCTATAAAGACGACCTACAGCTCGTCTATAAAGACGACCTTGAGCTCGTCTATAAAGACGACCTTGAGCTCGTCTATAAAGACGACCTTGAGCTCGTCTATAAAGACGACCTTGAGCTCGTCTATAAAGACGACCTTGAGCTCGTCTATAAAGACGACCTTGAGCTCGTCTATAAAGACGACCTTGAGCTCGTCTATAAAGACGACCTTGAGCTCGTCTATAAAGACGACCTTGAGCTCGTCTATAAGACGACCTAGAGCTCGTCTATAAAGACTACCTAGAGCTCGTCTATAAAGACGACCAACAGCTCGTCTATAAAGACGACCTAGAGCTCGTATATAAAGACGACCTAGAGCCCTTCTATAAAGATGACCTAGAGCTCGTCTATAAAGACGACCTAGAGCTCGTCTATAAAACGACCTAGAGCTCGCCTATAAAGACGACCTAGAGCTCGTCTATAAATACGACCTAGAGCTCGTCTATAAAGACGACCTAGAGCTCGTATATAAAGACGACCTAGAGCTCGTCTATAAAGACGACCTAGAGCTCGTATATAAAGACGACCTAGAGCTCGTATATAAAGACGACCTAGAGCTCGTCTATAAAGACGACCTAGAGCTCGTCTATAAAGACGACCTGGAGCTCGTCTATAAAGACGACCTAGAGCTCGTATATAAAGACGACCTAGAGCTCGTCTATAAAGACGACCTAGAGCTCGTCTATAAAGACGACCTGGAGCTCGTCTATAAAGACGACCTAGAGCTCGTATATAAAGACGACCTAGAGCTCGTCTATAAAGACGACCTAGAGCTCGTCTATAAAGACGACCTAGAGCTTGTCTATAAAGACGACCTAGAGCTCGTCTATAAAGACGACCTAGAGCTCGTCTATAAGACGACCTAGAGCTCGTCTATAAAGACGACCTAGAGCTCGTCTATAAAGACGACCTAGAGCTCGTCTATAAAGACGACCTACAGCTCGTATATAAAGACGACCTACAGCTCGTCTATAAAGACGACCTACAGCTATAAAGACGACCTACAGCTCGTCTGTAAAGAGGACCTACATCTCGTCTATAAAGACGACATACAGCTCGTCTATAAAGACGACCTAGAGCTCGTCTACAGAGACGACCTATAGCTCGTCTATTAAAGACGACCTAGAGCTCGTCTATAAAGACGACCTAGAGCTCGTCTATAAAGACGACCTAGAGCTCGTCTATAAAGACGACCTATAGCTCGTCTATAAAGACGACCTAGAGCTCGTCTATAAAGACAACCTAGAGCTCGCCTATAAAGACGACCTAGAGCTCGTCTATAAAGACTACCTAGAGCTCGTCTATAAAGACGACCTAGAGCTCGTATATAAAGACGACCTAGAGCTCGTCTATAAAGACGACCTAGAGCTCGTCTATAAAGACGACCTAGAGCTCGTCTATAAAGACGACCTAGAGCTCGTCTATAAAGACGACCTAGAGCTCGTCTATAAAGACGACCTAGAGCTCGTCTATAAAGACGACCTAGAGCTCGTCTATAAAGACGACCTAGAGCTCGTCTATAAAGACGACCTAGAGCTCGTCTATAAAGACGACCTAGAGCTCGTCTATAAAGACGACCTAGAGCTCGTCTATAATGACGACCTAGAGCTCGTCTATAAAGACGACCTAGAGCTCGTCTATAAAGACGACCTAGAGCTCGTCTATAAAAGACGACCTAGAGCTCGTCTATAAAGACGACCTAGAGCTCGTCTATAAAGACGACCTAGAGCTCGTCTATAAAGACGACCTAGAGCTCGTCTATAAAGACGACCTAGAGCTCGTCTATAAAGACGACCTAGAGCTCGTCTATAAAGACGACCTAGAGCTCGTCTATAAAGACGACCTAGAGCTCGTCTATAAAGACGACCTGGAGCTCGTCTAGTAAGACGACCTGGAGCTCGTCTATAAAGACGACCTACATCTCGCATATAAAGACGACCCTACAGCTCGTCTATAAAGACGACTTACAGCCCGTCTATAAAGACGACCTACTGCTCGTCTATAAAGACGACCTACAGCTCGTCTATAAAGACGACCTACAGCTCGTCTATAAAGACGACCTACAGCTCGTCTATAAAGACGACCTACAGCTCGTCTATAAAGACGACCTACAGCTCGTCTATAAAGACGACCTACAGCTCGTCTATAAAGACGACCTACAGCTGTCGACTCAGCTTCGTCTATAAAGACGGCCTACAGCTCGTCTATAAAGACGGCCTACAGCTCGTCTATAAAGACGACCTAAAGCTCATCTATAAAGACGACCTAAAGCTCGTCTATAAAGACGACCTAAAGCTCGTCTATAAAGACGACCTAAAGCTCGTCTATAAAGACGACCTAAAGCTCGTCTATAAAGACGACCTAAAGCTCGTCTATAAAGACGACCTAAAGCTCCGTCTATAAAGACGACCTAAAGCTCGTCTTATAAAGACGACCTAAAGCTCGTCTATAAAGACGACCTACAGCTCGCCTATAAAGATGTCCTTCAGCTCGTGGTATAGGACCATAATAAAATTAAAAAATCCTTTGATTTCACCCAAATGTTTATGAACACTTGAAGGTATCTTAACATGGTTAAGTGGTTTAATAACCATGCTTGGTCCTTAAATTGTTTGTGCGTTGCCAGAAATTAAATGCGTCTATAATAGAAGTGCTTTGCATGTCTAATGACCATTCTACACGACATTCAGAGCCTACGGAACAATTGTCCGCTCTTTTTCAATGGTGAACGGTTAAATTATCATTGACACTTTTGAGCTGGGGTGTCCTGATATTGTTATTGTCCATGATGGTGGTAATGCCACAGATGCTGCTTATGCTGATGCTACTACTATCAGTTTTTGTGAAACCAAAGTTCTCTTACGGAATGGATTACATTGGTAAGTAGTTAGCTGTTGGTGGCCTGGGCCTATTACAATCAAATGCGAAAAAGGTTTACACAACCAACAAACATTTGCGAGATTTGTGACATTTACCCACACTGTTAGATGCGAAAATGTCTGTGTAGTCTAAGTCGTAGAGCAGAGAATGCAAAACATTTATTAGGCCTAGAGTTACGCCGAATTGACAGTAATCGCTGCAGTGCGGCATTCATGGCCCATATAAGAGTGTCATTTATTTCGGCTCCACATATACCCACAACCATCTAGTCGACACTGCCACCAACACCACATGCCACTAAATATGCAGCAATGGCATAACCACCACAAAAGCTATCATGGAAATGATAATGTTTTATTGTGCCTTAACCATCATTGAAAGGCAATAAAGTACGAAGAGAAACAACAAGGAAGTTGGA